>NC_136471.1:9740209-10099896 GCF_902686455.1 Sciurus vulgaris | reverse complement strand
AAGTTCTGGTTTTACATACATCTGGGCATGAGGAACTGTGAAAGTTCCCAACCAAGTACCACGGTTCCAGAAATGTGACAACTCCACTTCACTGACAGGATCACGGGATGGTCACCTTAGTTCTGGGACTATGAGTACTCATATAAAATATCTCAGATCATTAGGTTTGTTCCTGAGGAACAGGGTAAAAGCCAGGTATGCTTTTAAGCTCTGGGACTGTAACTACTAATGCCACAAACCTTGTCCTCACCAGAGATTTTCCCTTGTGAATTGGAGACATTTTCATTCATTCTCCACGGTTTCAGAACCAGAAATACCAAAATCGAAAGCCCCAGCACCAGCCATGCTCAACCTGTGTGATGTTGTGAAGATCTCTCCCAAATCTCATTCCCTAAGGGGTATGGATACAAGTGCCACAAGCCAAAATGTTACCTGCACATGCCCTGGGTGACCTGGAGAATGTCTTCGCCATACCTATAGACTCCAAACTAAAGATACAAGTGCCAAAAGATTGGTACCAGTACTCTTATGCCCTGGGACTTGAAAAAAGTATAATCTAGGTCTCACAGCTCCATGAAGTTTATTAAGAGTCTTTAATGTCCCAACACCAAATACAACTACTGCACTGGACATAGAAAGTTCCTATTGGTGATCCAAAATCTCAAGGTTGCAGTTACTGGTGCCACAGTTTCTAGGACCAGATAGAAAGAGTTACATTCCATGCCATTACTCTAGATATAAAACTTCTGGTATTATAGGCCCAGGCATCTAACACATTTATTCAGAGAGTCCTTGCAAAGGTCTTTATATCCTCAGAAACTATGTGGCCACAAGCCTTGGTATCAATTGTACTTGCTCTGAGGGAACTAGAGAAAGTCCCTTACATATCACTGACAACTCAGATGGTGGCAGCTTCCACTGCAAGCCACAGTGCCTTCAAGGCTCAACACTGGAGCCTGAAGACACACAGTTGTAGAAGTCTATGTCTACAGTGAAGTTATATAACTATCTTCACGAATTGCTGCAGTTCACATATTGAAGCACTTAGAGACAGTGGTTACATCAATCAAGGTTAAAAAACATCACAGACTACCTTTCTGAGTTCCTCTAAAACCAATCCTAAAGCACCTATCCAAAATAAATTGCATATCCCATCTAAAAGGAAAAAAAAAAAAAGAATTTTCCTGCAAAAATATTTCCCATGTCATAAATTAGAAAATACAAATATGACACCAGGTGTACAGATATCAACATAAAAACACAAGAAACATGAAACAAATCATGACTTCCAAAAGAGAAAAACATTCTACATAAACATGTCCCAATTTGAAGGACATCTATGAAATGTCTAAAAATAATCAAAAATAATGATCCTAAGGAAACTGAATGAGATACAAAAAATACAGAAAAACAAAGTGATGGAAAATTCAAGGTATGAATGAAAAATACAAAAATATGCAAATCATAAAAAAATCACAAATCTTAGAAATAAAACATTCACTCAGTGAAATGGAAAACACAATAGGAAACTGCCACACAGCAGAGTAAAACAAGAAGAAAGAATTTCCAAATATAAGGACAGGTGTTTTGAACTAACCTAATCAGACATAAAGAAAGGAAAGAAAGAAAGAAAGAAAGAAAGAAAGAAAGAAAGAAAGAAAGAAAGAAAGAAAGAAAGAAAGAAAGAAAGAAAGAAAGAAAGGAAGGAAGGAAGGAAAGAAAAAGAAAGAAAGAGAAAAAGAAAGTTTTATGGTATACTGTTAACTGTACAAATATTTGAATTTTGGAAATTCTAGAATGTGAAGAAAAGGAGAAAGGCATTAAAAACCTGTTCTATGAAATAATATCAAAAAAATTACCAGAACTATAAAGATATATGGACATCAAGAAAAAAGATGAAAGAAGTCCAACTAGAATCAACAAAAGAGAACTTCATCAAGACACATTATAGTCAAAATACCAAAAAAAAAAAAAAAAAAGAAGCTGGGCATTGTGCCCACACATCTGTAATCCTAGTGGTTTAGGAGGCTGAAGCAGGAGGATCACAAGATCAAAGCCAGCCTCAGCAACTTGGAGAGACCGTGTCTCAAAATATAAAATACCAAAGAACTGGGGAAGTGGTTCAAGGGTTGAGCATCTCAGGGTACAAAAAATATGTTAAAAAGATAAGACAAAAAGAGAATCCAAAAATAATAAATGCATCAAGACACATATAAGGGAGGTTCCAAAAGATGTACAACATATTTCTTAAGAGAAAACTCCCAGGTCAGAAGTGAGTAGGATGTTATATTCTAAGTACTAACAGAAAAAAAATCCCCCAACAAAGAATACTATACCCAGGAAAATTATCCTTCAAAGTTGAATAGAAATAAAGAAATTGAGGAATTCATCACCAGCCAACCCCTACAGGAAATTGTTAAGGGAATTCTGCACTCAAAAAAAGATTAAAAATATCATCATAAAAACACATGAATGTACAAAACTCACTGGAAGAACATATACATGAAAAGTAAATAACAGATAATCAAACTTTAACAAGACAGAAAATTACCAAATTAAAAAATATGTGGAAAGAGACACAGCACAATTAACAAAATAACAGGAGACAGTTCATATTTATCAACAGTAACCTTGAATGTAAATGAATCCAATTCACCAATCAGAAGACATAGACAGGCTAAATTGACTAAAATACAAAATTCAATTACATATTGCCTACAAGAAACTTCATTAGTAAAGATACTTACATACTTAGACAGAAAGGTTGGAAAAAATACATCACAAAAATGGAGAAAAAAATGAGCAGTAGGTATACTGATATCAGATAAAGCAGATTTTAAATTAAAATAACCAAAATGAAACAAATATATCAATTATATATTGATTAAAAACATCAATTCAACAATAAGATATGGTAATTTTAAATATACATATGTGTATTATATATATATACATTAAACATGGGACCATTTTTATATATATCAAATATTTTTAGACAAAAAGGGAGAGATAGACTCTAATAAAATAAGAATGGGAACCTTCAAGATCCCTATTTTCCCAATGCATATATCATCCAGATAGATAATGAAGAAATATCTCTTAAAACCATACTATTAGAGCAACTTATCTAGCAGTCATTTATAGATAATTTCATCCAACGGCACCACAATATACATTCCTCTGCACCCATGGAAGATTCTACAGGGTAAATCATAGACTAGGCCACAAAATTTTTCAAATATGAAATTATATTATGAACCTTTTCAGAATTCAACAGAATAAAACCACAAAATAACATGAAGATGGATATTATGTAAATACATGGAAATTGAATAACATCATCCTATCTGACCAAAGGGTAAGTGAAGAAATTAAAAGGCAAATTTAAAAAATTCTAGAAGGTAATGAAAATGGCAGTAAAACATACAAAATTTTTGGGATACAGAGAAAGTAGTACTGAGAGGGAAGTTTACACTAATAAATGCACACATCAAAAATAGAAATATATCAAATAAAATATCAAAAAATGTATCTTAAAAACATCATAAAGCAAGGACAAATCAAACCCAAAATTGGCAGATGGAAAGAAATAAAGATCAGAGAATAAATAAATAAATGAAAACCAAAAATATAATACAAGAACAATTAAACAAAGAGTTGGCTTTTTTGAAAAGATAAAAACTTCAGCTAGACTAATCAATAAACAAAGGCGTCATTATGACTGATACTACAGAAAATACAAAAGATGATAAGAAACTACTATGATCAATTGTATACTAGAAAACTGGAAAACCAAGAAGAAATGGATAAATTCCTGATACATGGAAGCTACCAAGCTGAATCAAAAAGAAGTTGATATTGTCAAAATGGCCATTCTACCAAAGGCTCTATACAGATTCAGTGCAATTCCAATTAAAATCTTAATGACATTCCTCATAGTAATAGAGAAAGCAATCGTGAACTTCATCTGGAAGAATAAGAGACCTCGAATAGCCAAAACAATTCCAAGCAGAAAAAGTAAAGCAGGAGGTATCACAATACCAGACCTTAAACTATTCTACAGAGCAATAGTAACAACAATGGCATGGTATTGGCACCAAAATAGACAGGCAGACCAATGGTACAGAATAGAGGACACAGAGACAAACCCAAATAAGTACAATTTTCTCATACTAGACAATGGAGTCAAAAACATACAATGGAGAAAAGATAGCCTCTTCAACAAATGGTGCTGGGAAGACTGGAAATCCATATGCAGCAAAATGAAGTTAAATCACCTATCTCTCACCCTGCACAAATCTCAACTCAAAATGGATTAAGGACTTAGGAATTAGACCAGACCCTACACCAAATAAAAATCTTCATTATTTTGGCTTAGGACCAGACTTCTTCAACAAAACTCCCAAAGCACAAGAAATCAAAGCAAGAATCAATAAATGGGATGAATTAAAACTAAAAAGCTTTTTCTCAGCAAAGGATATAATCAATAAAGTGAAAAGACAACCTACGGAGTGGGAGAAAATCTTATCCACATGCACTTCCGATAGAGCACTATTCTCCAAAATTTAAAAAGAACTTACAAAACTTTACACCAAAATTACAAAGAACCTGATCAATAAATGGGCCAAGGAACTGGACATACACTTTGTAGAAGAAGACATACAGGCAATTAATAAATATATGAAAAAGTGTAATCTCTAGTAATTAAACAGAAATGTAAATTAAAACAACTCTATGATTTCATCTTACTCCAATTAGAATGGCTATTAAGAACACAAACAATAATAGATTTTGGTGTGGATGTGGGGAAAAAGGCACACTTTCACATTGGTGGTGGAGTTGCAAATTAGTGCAGCTATTATGCAAAGAAGTCTGGAGGATCCTCAGAAAACTTGCAATGAACCCACCTTTTGACTCAGTTATCCCACTCCTTGGTTTATACCCAAAGGACTTAAAATCAGCATACTACAGTCATGCAACCACATCAATGTTTATAGCAGCTCAATTCACAATAGCTAGATTGTGGAATCAGTCTAGATATCTTCAACAGATGAATGGATAAAGAAACTGTGGTATATATACACAATGAAATATTATTCAGCCATAAAGAAGAATAATATTATGGTATTTGCACATAAATAGATGGAATGGGAGAATAT
Source organism: Sciurus vulgaris (assembly GCF_902686455.1). Lineage (NCBI taxonomy): Eukaryota > Metazoa > Chordata > Mammalia > Rodentia > Sciuridae > Sciurus > Sciurus vulgaris. The sequence continues at coordinate 10,094,737 of NC_136471.1, read as the reverse complement.
CATGCTAAGTAACATAAGCCAGTCCCAAAAAACCAAAGGCTGAATGTTTTCCCTGATAAGTGGATGATGATATGTAATGGGGGTGGGGCACATGGGGTGAGAGAAGAATGGAGGAACTTTAGATTATGTAGAGGAAAATGAGAGGGAGGGGGGTATGAAAAATGGTGGACTGAGACAGACCTCATTACCCTATGTACATGTATGATTACACAAATGATATGAATCATCATCATGCACAACCATAGAAACAAAAAGATGTACCTCATTTGTGTACAATGAATCAAAATGCAGTCTGTAAAAATAAAAATATAATTAAAAATATAGGGAACTGGTTAAATAAATGTGGTAGAACATCCAAACATTAGAATACTGTACACAGCAACAAAAATAAATAAGAAATTCTTTCTGTACTAATATGAAGCAGATCTCCACACATATTTATTGTTGATTTAAAAAGGAAGATATATGACAAAGAGCGCAGTGCATTTTATTAATTATATACAGAATTAGCATGCTATGGTAATTAGTTTGCACACTGGGTCCCTAGTATGAATACTTGTACACTGAGATTGTATATTATGTATATTATATATCTTTGCAGATACAAACTTTGGACTTTTGTAAAGGAAAAAGTCATATGAGTTTTTGCTTGCATATGCAAAAACATATGCAAATAAAAGAGCTTGCCTCTGTGGTGTCAAATTGGGTTCCTAGTGGGAGAATTTTACTATACCACCTTTTGTACCTTTTGATTTTTGAAACTAGTAAACATATTACCTATTACAAATAAATAAATTACAATTTAAAAAAAGAAATTATAAACAGACCAATAATCAGTAATAATCACAAATTAAAATGTTCCATCTAAAAAGAGCTTGAATCTGATGCCTTTAAAACTGAAGACTATAAAATACTTAAGGAAGAACTAATTACAATTCTTCTTAGACAAATAACAACAACAAAAATAATGAAATGAAAGGATGTCTGCCAAACTCTTTTACAAGGCCAGCATTACCTTTATACCAAAACCAAAGATGAACAAAGTTGCAACAAACCTACATCAATAAAATACTAGGAAACCAAATTTAACAAAACTTCAAAAAGATCATAAGCTATGATCAAGTAGAATCCATCCTAGGGGTGCAAGGATAGTTTACCTTATGCAAAATAATAACTGTGATAAAATACATCAACAGACTAAAATCAAATACTATATGACTGTTTCAATAGATGCAAACACAATATTTAATATGATTTGACATCCTTTCATGATATAAATGCTCAACAAACTAGTTATAGAGTGAATATACCTCAAAATACTAATGACTATATATAAAAAACCCATAGCCAATGTCATGGGGAAAAGTTGAATGTATTTCTTCCAAGGTTGGGTAGAAGAAAAGGAGGTCCACTTTTGCTATTGTTATTTAATATAGTACTGAAGTCTGAGCAAGAGCAATTAGTTGATGGTAATAAAAGACATCCGAATTGGAAATAAAGTAGTTAAATAATCCATGTTTGCAGATAACATTATTCTATACATAGAAAAACCTAAGAATTTCATCAAGAAATTGTTAGAACTTACAAATGAATTTAGTAAAGTCACAAAAGACCAAATCAACCTACAAAAAATCAGTAGTATTTTTATGTAATGGATTGCAGAAAAAGAAAGAAAGCAATCACATCACACTAGCTAGAAAAATATTTAGAAATAAAGAAATAAAAGATATCTATAATGAACATAATTAAATACCAATGAAATAAATTACAGAGGACAAATAATGAAAAGCTATCCTGTTGTCATAAATTTGAAGAATCAATGCTGTTTCAATAATCACATTACCCAAAGACGTTTATAGAGTGAATGCAAATCCAATCAAAATACCAATGTCTCACTCCACAGAAAAAGAAACAATTCCTAAATTTCATATTGGAACCACAAAGGATCCACAATACTCAGAGGGAAAAATCGACAATGCTCATGACATTGAAATACCTGACTAGAAAACATACTACAAATTTAGAAAAACTAAGATAGCATGGTACTTTGGCATACAAGTTCACACGTAGAAAAGTGTAATCCATTTGAAAACCCAGAGACGGAAACACATTCATAGAGTCAATTAATTTTTGACAAAGTCACCAAGAACACACAAAGGAGAAAATGGACCTGGCAAAATTGGATATGTAGATTCACCATCCATAAAAATCAACTCAAAATGGATCAAAGCTCAAATGGTAAAATTTTGAAACTATGAAATTGTTACAAGTAAACATAGGGAAACACTTCAAGACATTGATGTAGACAATGATTTCTTAAATAGGGCCTCAAAGGCACAGGCAGAAAAAGTTAAATAAATAGGATTAATATCAAATCTATAAACTTACGTACAGAAAAGGAAATAATCAACAGAATTAAGATACAACCTACAGAATGGAAGATAATATTTACAAACAGTTCAACACACAAGGAATTGAATCCAGAATATATAAGGGAATAAAATAAGGTGAACACCAAGTAAACAAAAATCAAATGTAAAATGAGGTAAAGAGATAAATATATATTTCACAAAGACATACAGAAAAAGAATACAAACAAATGTTCAGCAAGTCCATGAAAAAATGCTTAATTCTATCAATCATCAGAGAAATGCAAATCAAAATTACAATGAGATATCATGTCACTGTGGTTATAATGACTATGATTTGAAAATAACAAATGCTGGAGATGATGAGGAAAGAAGTGAAGTCTTATAAACTGTTGGTGGAAATATAAATTTGTACAGTCATTATGGAGAACAGTATGGAAAATTTCACCAAAAAGTAAAAATAGAACTATCATATGACTTAGCAGTTGCATTATTTGGCACATAGCCAATGGAGATTAAATAATTTAACCAACATATACTTGCACTCTCACATTATTGCAGCAGTGTTCACAATATTCAAAATATGGTATCAACCCAGATATTCCCCATAGGATAAATGGATAAAGTGTAGGATTAATGGATAAAATATTTACAATGAAATATTACTCATCCATAAGAAGACTGAAATCATCTCATTTTCCACAATATGAATATAACTAGAGGTCATTATGTTAAGTTAAATAAGCCAGACACGAAAGACAAATACAATATGTCTCATTTATTTGGGGAACCAATGCCAATTTTCTATAAGAAGAAAATGGGATAGTGGTCACAAGAGTCTGGGAAAGGCAGAGGGAAAGAGGAAAGAAGGGGCACCAAACCACAGATGAAGGATTATTTTTGGTTCTTCTTTAACACAGTAGGGTAACTATTCTTTAAGATGACCTCTAATGAATTTCAAAATGACTAGAGGGGAAGAAAACAAATTTCTAAGACAAAGAATGATTAATGGTTGAAGAGATGAAAATGTTTATATGCTGATTTGATTATTATACATTATGTACATATATTGAATTACAATAATGTACCCCATAAAGATATACAAATATTGTATCTCAATAAAAATGTAAGCATAAATAAAACCAAATTAAACTCATTCTTAACTTCCAACACAACTTAGTGAATTTTAATGTGAAGATTTTAAATTACTTATACAAAGGAAATTATTTATAGACTGCTTATGCTCAAAAAGTGCTCAATGATTATTAGTATTAAAGAACCTAAGGAATAATAAAAAGTGTCAATTTATTAAGTGATAATTAATATGAAAATTAAATAAGTGTAAGACACAGTGTAAGACACAGTCATCTTGAGGTGTACATTTTGGGTATAGCACTGAGATTAAGACCAGAACTGTTATGCTTATTAGAGAAAAAGAAAAGAGAGATTGGAGATATTTAATGTATGGAGAACCAATTTTGAGAAATTTCACATTAAAGCGATGGAGAAAGGAGAAACAATACCATGTTATTAAGGCAATAGAAATATGCCTCTAGTTCCAGTTATTATGCAGGTTGAGGCAGGAGAAATGTAAGCTCATGAGTTGGAGACCAGTCTTGGAACACAGTGAGACCCTATCTCAAAAAACAAATAATTAAATAAAAATCCAGTATTTATATTTCAGGTAAGGAAGGGAATGATTGTTTGAAATGATGCCCTGAAGTAGACAAGGGAAGTTGGAATTCCTTTACAGATTGTTTAGAATTTTTTGCATATAGATAATGGTACATGAGGAGATGTGGTGGTGGGAGCTTGTGAAGTTCTTTTCTGATTGAGATCAATGAAAGTGAAGAAAGTGAGCAAGAACTCATTCTTCTTATGATGAAGATATTTCTTGAAGAGAACTCTTATCCTCCTAAGAATCTCTACCATCACCTGAGAAAGAGTTCATCATATTCTTCATCTCAAGCTTAAACAGAATTAGAAAGTCTGATAAGTATGCCCTACACTTGAGGACCATAATGGACACGGATATAAATGCTTTTATTGTAAATATAGAGGGCTATCAATAGATATGTTTTGGTGGCAGAGTCAGGATAATGTTGATCAATGAGAATCAAACTGCACTAACTAGGTTCGAAGCAGTAGTTGCACAGCATTTTCCATGGGTCACATGTGAGCATCATTTGAGAGAAAACCAGAGGGAAACAAAATACTGAGATTGAAAGTGAGCATTGAGATTGCTTCAGAGACGAGGACAGGGCAGCCAGGGACTTCCCCAAGCAGCCCGGCTCCCTCCGGCAGGAAGCACCTTTTTAGGCTAGCTTCTCGGAGGAGACTGCCCAGTGAGAGCCTTTCTACACAGAGCCAGCCAGAAGTGCCCAAGCCAACGGAGACCTCAGACCCACAAGCAGCCTCTGGGACCAGGGCAGAACAGTCAGAGACCTCTCCAGGCGGCCCTGCCCCCATCTGGCTGCACGCTTTTTCCGTGGGACGATCCAAGATGGCGGACTAGAGGGTGACTGCATCTCCAGTCACTCCAGAATCCAGGATTCAAGAAGGGGAGGCATTGAGAGACTCGGACTAAAATAGAACCACGGGGTGAGTCTCCCCCACACAGTGAAGCTTGGCCCCGGCGGCAGGCCCAGATTCAGGCAGCTTATTAGAGCAGGGCAGGGCAGCTAGAGTCTCCCCCAGGCAGCCCTAAGCACTACAGTGGTGGGCTCCTCCCACAGGGCCAGATTCTCCAGCTTCTCAGAGCAGGCCCCCCAGTGAGAGCCTTTCTGCACACAACCAGCCACAAGTCCCTGAGCCAGTACGCTGCGAGCTTCGGCCCCCCAAGAAGTTGCTTCAGACAACAGGACAGAGCTGCCAGGGACTGCCCCAAGCAGCCCGGCTCCCTCCTGCGGGAAGTGCCTTTCTGGGCTAGCTTCTCGGGGCAGACCACCCAGTGAGAGCCTTCATACACAGAGCCAGCCACAAGTCCCCAACCCAGCAGAGACTTCCAACCCGCAAGCAGCCTCTGGGACCAGGGCAGGGCAGCCAGAGACCTCTCCAGGTCTCTCTGCCTGGAACAAGTAGCAGGCGAGGGGCAGCTTTCTTCGGAAGCACTGCATTATCAAGTTACCCCAAGACTTCAGGCTACTGAAGGCAGGGAGGTGATACACTGGAAATCTACAGGGACACTATAAGCCAATAGAGGAAATCTGCAATATCACAGAGTACCACTGACATCTGACCAATATGAGAAAACAAGGGAAGAAAATGTCACAAACAAACCTAGATACTATATCAATAAAACCCAATGACAGCACAGCAGAAGAAATGTCAGAAAGGGAGTTCAGAATGTACATAATTAAAACAATCAGGGAAGCAAACGAGGAGATGAAAGAGCAAATGCAGGCATTGAAGGTAGAGATGAAAGAGCAAATGCAGGCATTAAATGATCACACCAATCAACAGTTAAAAGAACAAATACGGGAAGCAAGAGATCATTTCAATAAAGAGTTAGAGATACTGAAAAAAAAACCAAACAGAAATCCTTGAAATGAAGGAAACAATAAACCAACGTAAAAAATCGATAGAAAGCATAACCAATAGGATAGAACACCTGGAAGACAGAACCTCAGATATTGAACACAAAATATTCAATCTTGAAAACAAAGTTGATCAAACAGAAAAGATGGTAAGAAATCATGAACAGAATCTACAAGAATTATGGGATATCATGAAAAGGCCAAATTTAAGAATTATTGGGATTGAGGAAGGCTTAGAGAAACAGACCAAAGGAATGAACAATCTATTCAATGAAATAATATCAGAAAATTTCCAATTCTGAAGAATGAAATGGAAAACCAAGTACAAGAGGCTTATAGGACTCCAAATATACAAAATTACAACAGACCCACACCAAGGCACATTATTATGAAAATACCTAACATACAAAATAAAGACAGAATTTTAAAGGCTGTGAGAGAAAAGAATCAAAGTACACTCAGGGGGAAACCAATAAGAATATCAGCAGATTTTTTAATCAGGACCCTAAAAGCTAGAAGGGCCTGGAACAACATTTACCAATCCTTGAAAGAAAACAGATGTCAACCAAGAATCTTATACCCAGCAAAACTTACTTTCAGATTTGACAATGAAATAAGATCCTTCCATGATAAACAAAAGCTAAAGGAATTTACAAAAAAGAAAGCTGGCATTGCAGAACATTCTCAGCAAAATATTCCATGAGGAACAGATGAAAAACAATGATGCAATTCAGCAACGGGAGGAACTAGACTAAAGGATTAACCAAATAAAGGAGAAAACAAATCATATCAAAAACAAAAATGAGTAAAATGACTGGGAATACAAATCAGATCACAATAATAACCCTGAATGTTAATGGCCTGAACTCATCAATCAAAAGACATAGACTGGAAGATTGGATTAAAAAGAAAAATCCAACAATCTGCTGCCTGCAAGAGACTCATCTCATAGAAAGAGATACCCACAGACTAAAGGTGAAAGGATGGGAAAAAACATACCATGCACATGGACACAGCAAAAAAGCTGGAGTATCCATCCACATTTCAGATAATGTGGACTTCAAGCCAAAACTAGTCAGAAGGCATAAAGAAGGACATTACATACTGCTTAAGGGAAGCATAAATCAGTAAGATATAACAATCATAAATATCTATGCCTCGAACATCGGCTCATCCATGTACGTCAAACAAATCCTTCTTAATTCCAGAAATCAAATAGACCACAACACAATAATACTAGGTGATTTTAACACACCTCTCTCACTGCTGGATAGATCGTCCAAACAAAAATTGAATAAGAAACCATAGATCTCAATAACACAATCAACAATTTAGACTTAACTGACTTATATAGAATATGCTATCCAACAAAGAACGAATACACTTTCTTCTCAGCAGCACATGGATTCTTCTCTAAAATAGACCATGTTTTATGCCACAAAGCTACTGTTAGCAAATACGAGAAGATAGAGATACTACCTTGTACTCTATCAGATCATAATGGATTGAAATTAGAAATAAAGGACAGAATAAACAACAGAAACTTCTTCAATACTTGGACATTTAATAATACACTATTATATGATGAATAGATAACAGAACACATCAGGAGGGAAATTAAAAAATTCTTAGAAGTAAAAGTGAACAAAGGCACATCATGTCAAAATCTCTGGGACACTATGAAAGCAGTACTTAGAGGAATATTTATTTCATGGCACGCATTCAACAAAAGATGTAGAAATCAACAAAAAAACAACTTAACACTACAGCTCAAAGCCCTAGAAAAAGAAGAGCAGACCAACACCAAAAGTAGTAGAAGACAGGAAATAGTTAAAATCAGAGCTGAAATCAATGAAATTGAAACAAAGGAAAGAATCAGAGAAATTAACAAAATAAATAGTTGTTTTTTTGAAAAAATAAAAAAAATTGATAAACCCTTAGCCACACTAACAAAGAGAAAGAGGGAGAAAACTCAAATTACTAAAATTCGGAATGAACAAGGAAATATCACAACAGACACGAGTGAAATACAAAACAATTAGAAGCTATTTTGAAAATCTATACTCCAACATAATAGAAAATCTCGAAGACATCAACAATTCATATGTCTAGAGACATATGTCTCTAGACATATGAATTCATATGTATATGAATTACCTAAACTGAATGAGGAGGACATACACAATTTAAATAAATCAATTTCAAGCAATGAAATAGAGGTCATCAATAGCCTACCAACAAAGAAAAGTCTGGGACCAGATGGGTTCTCAGCAGAGTTCTACAAAACCTTTAAAGAAGAGCTCATTCCAATACTTCTCAAAGTATTCCATAAAATAGAAGAGGAGGAAACCCTCCAAACTCATTCTATGAAGCCATTATCACCCTGATACCTAAACCAGAAAGAGACACATCAAGGAAAAAAAATTTCAGACCAATATCCTTAATGAACATTGATGCCAAAAAACTCAACAAAATTTAGTAAATCGCATACAGAAATATATTAAAAAGATAGTGCACGGCGATCAAGTGGGTTTCATCCCAGGGATGCAAGGTTGGTTCACCATCCGGAAATCAATAAATGTCATTCACCATATCAACAGACTAAAAGTTAAGAATCACATGATTATTTCAATAGATGCAGAAAAAGCATTCGATAGAATATAGCATCCCTTCATGCTCAAAATACTAAAAAAAATTGGGGTAGTGGGAACATTTCTTAACATTGTAAATTACTTCTACACTAAGTCCATGGCTAATATCATTGTAAATGGTGAACAACTGAAAGCATTTCCCCTAAAAACTGGAACAAGGCAGGGAAGCCCTCTTTTTTTTTTTATTGTAAACAAATGGGATACATGTTGTTTGTCTCTTTGTACATGGGTTAAAGGCATACCATTTGTATAATCATAAATTTACATATGGTAATGTTGTTTGATTCATTCTATTATTTTTTCCCTTCTCCCCCTCCTCTCCCACCCTTCTTTTCCCTCTAAACAGTCCTTTCTTCCTCCATTCGTGCCCCCCTCTCTAACCCTAACCCTAACCCTAACCCTAAAACTACCTCCTCCCATGCTCCCCTTATGTGTCATCATCCACTTATCAGCGAGATTTTTCATCCTTTAGTTTTTTCAGATTGGCTTATCTCACTTAGCATGATGGTCTCCAATTTCATCCATTTGCCTGCAAATGCCATAATTTTATCCTTCTTTATGGCAGAGTAATAATCCATTGTATATATATATACCACAGTTTGTTTATCCACTCATCAATTGAAGGACATCTAGGTTGGTTCCACAATCTGGCTATTGTGAATTGAGCAGCTATGAACATTGAAGTGGCTGTATCTCTGTAGTATACTGATTTTAAGTCCTTTGGGTATAGACCAAGGAGTGGGTTAGCTGGGTCAAATGGTGGTTCCATTTCAAGTTTTCTAAGGAATCTCCACACTGCTTTCCAGAGTGGCTGCACTAATTTGAAGCCCCACCAGCAATGTATGAGTGTACCTTTTTCCCCACATCCTCGCCAATACCTGTTGTTGCTTGTGTTCTTGAAAATCACCATTCTAATTGGGGTGAGATGGAATCTTAGGGTGGTTTTGATTTGCATTTCTCTTATTTCTAGAAATGTTGAACATTTTTTCATATGTTTGTTGATTGCTTGTACATCTTCTTCTGTGAAGTGTCTGTTCATTTCCTTAGCCCATTTGTCGACTGGATTATTTGTATTCTTGGTGTAGAGTTTTTTGAGTTCTTTATAGATTTTGCAAATTAGCGCTCTATCTGAAGTATGATTGGCAAAGATATTCTCCCACTCTGTAGGCTCTTTCTTCGCATTGCTGATAGTTTCCTTTGCTGAGAGAAAGCTTTTTAGTTTGAATCTATCCCAGTTATTGATTCTTGCTTTTATTTCTTGTGCTATGGGAGTCCTGTTGAGGAAGTCTGGTCCTAGGCCGACATGTTGAAGATCTTGACCTACTTTTTCTTCTAGAATCTGCAGTTTCTCTTGTCTGATTCTGAGGTCCTTGATCCATTTTGAGTTGAGTTTTGTGCAGGGTGAGAGATAGGGGTTTAATTGCATTCTGGTGCATATGGATTTCCAGTTTTCCCAGCACCATTTGTTGAAGAGGCTATCTTTTCTCCATTGCATATTTTTGGCACCTTTGTCTAGTATGAGAAAGTTGTATTTATTTGGGTTTTTGTCCATGGCCTCTATTCTTTACCATTGATCTACCTGTCTATTTCGGTGCCAATACCATGCCGTTTTTGTTACTATTGCTTTGTAGTAGAGTTGTAGATCTGGTATTGCGATACCCCCTGCTTCACTCTTCCTGCTAAGGATTGCTTTAGCTATTCTGGGTTTCTTATTCTTCCAGATGAATTTCATGATTGCTTGCTCTATTTCTGTAAGGTATATCATTGGGATTTTAATTGGAATTGCATTGAATCTGTGTAGCACTTTTGGTAGTATGGCCATTTTGACAATATTAATTCTGCCTATCCAAGAACATGGGAGATCTTTCCATCTTCTAAGGTTTTCTTTAATTTCTTTCTTTAGTGTTCTATAGTTCTCATTGTAGAGGTCTTTCTCCTCTTTTGTGAGATTGATTCCCAAGTATTTTATTTTTTTCGATGCTATCGTGAATGGGGTAGTTTTCCTAATTTCTCTTTCTCTGGATCATCACTTATGTATAAAAATGCATTGGATTTATGAGCATTGATCTTGTAACCTGCTACTTTACTGAATTCACTTATGAGTTCTAAATGTTTTCTGGTGGAATTTCCTAGTTCCTCTAGGTATATAATCATATCATCAGCAAATAGGGATAGTTTGAATTCTTCTTTTCCTATTTGTATTCCTTTAATTTCTTTGGTCTGTCTAATTGCTCTGGCTAGTGTTTCAAGTACGATGTTGAATAGAAGTGGTGAAAGAGGGCATCCCTGCCTTGTTCCAGTTTTTAGGCGGAATGCTTTCAGTTTTTCACCATTTAGAATGATATTTGTCATGGGCTTAGCATAGATGGCCTTTACAACGTTAAGGAATGTTCCCAATATCCCTATTTTTTCTAGTGTTTTGAGCATGAAGGGGTGCTATATTTTATCAAATGTTTTTTCTGCATCGATTGAAATAATCATGTGATTCTTGACTTTAAGTCTATTGATATGGTGTATTACATTTATTGATTTCCAGATGTTGAACCAACTTTGCATCCCTGGAATGAAACCCACTTGATCGTGGTGCACTATCTTTTTAATATGTTTCTGTATGCGATTTGCTAAAATTCTGTTGAGAATTTTTTCTTCAATGTTCATTAAGGATATTGGTCTGAAATTTTCTTTCCTTGATGTGTCTCTGTCTGGTTTGGGTATCAAGGTTATATTGGCGTCATAGAATGAGTTTGGGAGGGTTCCCTCCTCTTCTATTTCATGGAATACTTTGAGAAGTATTGGAATGAGCTCTTCTTTAAATGTTTTGTAGAACTCGGCTGAGAACCCATCTGGTCCTGGACTTTTCTTTGTTGGTAGGCTTTTGATGTCCTCTTCTACTTCATTACTTGAAATTGGTCTATTTAAATTGTGTATGTCCTCCTCTTTCAGTTTAGGCAATTCACATGTCTCTAGAAACCTGTTGATGTCTTCAAAATTTTCTATTTTTTTGGAATATAGATTTTCAAAATAGTTTCTAATTATGTTTTGTATTTCAATCTTGTCTGTTGTGATATTTCCTTGTTAATTCCGAATTTTAGTGATCTGGGTTTTCTCTCGTCTTCTCTTTGTTAGTGTGGCTAAGGGTTTATCAATTTTGTTTATTTTTTCGAAGAACCAACTATTTATTTTGTCAATTTTTTGTAGTGTTTCTTTTGTTTCCATTTCATTGATTTCAGCTCTGAGTTTAACTATTTCATGTCTTCTACTACTTTTGGTGTTGGTCTGCTCTTCTTTTTCTAGGGCTTTGAGCTGTAGTGTTAGGTCGTTTATTTGTTGATTTTTACTTCTTTTATTGAATGCGCTCCATGAAATAAATTTTCCTCTAAGTACTGCTTTCATAGTGTCCCAAAGATTTTGATATGATGTTTCTTTGTTCTCATTTACCTCTAAGAATTTTTTAATTTCCTTCCTAATATCTTCTGTTATCCATTCATCATGTAATAGCATATTGTTTAATCTCCAGGTGTTGGAGTAGCTTCTGTGTTTTACTCTTTCATTTATTTCTAACTTCAATCCATTATGATCTGATAGAATACAAGGGAGTGTCTCTATATTCTTGTATTTGCTTACATTACCTTTGTGGCCTAATATATGGTCTATTTTAGAGAAGGATCCATGTGCTGCTGAGAAGAAACTGTATTCGCTCTTGGTTGGATGGTATATTCTATATATGTTCGTTAAGTCTAAATTATTGATTGTGTTATTGAGGTCTCTGGTTTCTTTGTTCAATTTTTGTTTGGAAGATCTGTCCAGTGGTGAGAGAGGTGTGTTAAAATCATCTAGTATTATTGTGTTATGGTCTATTTGGTTTCTGAAATTGAGAAGGATTTGTTTTACATACATGGATGAGCGACTGTTTGGGGCATAGATGTTTATGATTGTTATGTCTTGCTGATTTATGGTTCCCTTAAGCAATATGTAATGTCCTTCTTTGTCCCTTCTGACTAACTTTGACTTGAAGTCCATATTATCTGAAATGAGGATGGATACCCCAGCTTTTTTGCTGAGTCCATGTGCATGGTATGTTTTTCCCCATCCTTTCACCTTCAGTCTATGGGTATCTCTTTCTATGTGGTGAGTCTCTTGCAGGCAACATATTGTTGGATCTTTCTTTTTGATCCAATCTGCCAGTCTATGTCTTTTGATTGATGAGTTCAGGCCATTAATATTCAGGGTTATTATTGAGATATGATTTGTATACCTGGTCATTTGGCTCATTTTATTTATTTATTTATTTATTTATTTTGACACGACTTGGTTCTTCCTTTATTTGACAATTCCTTTAGGATAGTTCCTCCCATTGCTGATTTGCTTCTTTGTTTTTCATCTTTTCCTCATGGAATATTTTGCTGGGAATGTTCTGTAATGCTGGCTTTCTTTTTGTAAATTCTTTTAGCTTTTGTTTATCATGGAAGGATTTTATTTCATCGTCAAATTTGAAGGTAAGTTTTGCTGGGTATAAGATTCTTGGTTGGCATCCATTTTCTTTCAGGGCTTGAAAAATGTTGTTCCATGCCCTTCTAGCTTTTAGGGTCTGGATTGAAAAATCTGCTGATATCCATGTTGGTTTCCCCCTGAATGTAATTTGATTCTTTTCTCTTGCAGCCTTTAAAATTCTGTCTTTTTTTGTATGTTAGGTATTTTCATTATAATGTGCCTTGGTGTGGGTCTGTTGTAATTTTGTATATTTGGAGTCCTATAAGCCTCTTGTACTTGATCTTCCATTTCATTCTTCAGATTTTGGAAATTTTCTGATATTATTTCATTGAATAGATTGTTCATTCCTTTGGTCTGTTTCTCTAAGCCTTCCTCAATCCCAATAATTCTTAAATTTGGCCTTTTCATGATATCCCATAGTTCTTGGAGATTCTGTTTATGATTTCTTACCATCTTCTCTGTATGGTCCACTTTGCTTTCAAGTTTAAATATTTTGTGTTCAATATCTGAGGTTCTGTCTCCAGGTGTTCTATCCTATCGGTTATGCTTTCTATGGAGTTCTTAATTTGGTTTATTGTTTCCTTCATTTCAAGGATTTCTGGTTTTATTTTTAATATCTCTAACTCGTTATTGAAATGATCTTTTGCTTCCTGTATTTGCTCTTTTAACTGTCAATTGGTGCGATCATTCAGGGCCTGCATTTGCTCTCACATCTCGTCATTTGCTTCCCTGATCATTTTAATTATGTACATTGTGAACTCCCTTTCTGTCATTTCTTCTGCCATGCTGTTGTTGGGTTTTATTGATGTTACATGTAGATTTGTTTGCAGCATTTTCTTTCCTTGTTTTCTCATATTGTTCAGGTATCAGTGGACCACTGAGATATTGCAGATTTCCTCTATTGACTTACAATGTCCCTGAAGATTTCTATATATATCCCCCCTTAGTCTTCAGTAGGCTGAAGTCTTGGAGGAAGTTGATAGTGCGGTGCTCCACAAGGAAGCTGCCTCTCTAGGGGTGGTGGCCTTCTGGTGGGGTACATTCCCTGCTAGTGGGCAGAGGTACCTTCACTTGCTGACGAATGGTCATCCAAGGGGAAGTAGGATGTGGGATGATGCAAGGCCAGTTTGGGCCTGTGTCTCTGGTTTTACATTCCTTGTTGGAGAACCTCACCCGGCAGGGAAGACTCACCTGTTGGGGAGGTCTCGCTGGTCAGTTCCCTTCCTAGAGGTTCTGTTCAATTCACAACTACCGCCTGGGCTGGGCAGCCTTCTTCTGCAATGTTCCCAGGGACCCGGACCTACCTCCTGGGCCTGGAAGCCTCACCCTTCGCAGACGAGTCTCCTTAGGCTGCCTCTCCTCAGAGAAGCTGCCTGCAGTCCTGGAGCCTTCGTTCCGCCCCTCAGTTTGTCTGTGCGGCTCTTCCACCAAGAAGCCGCCTAGGTCCTGGGACCCTGTTCTGCATCTAATCACCTGGCTATGCGGCCCCTCCTCTGAGCAGCCACCTGGAACCCCTTACAGTTGTTCCGAGTCCCAGTGACCCGCCACACGCCTCTTCGTCCGGCAGCTGCCTGGTGTTCCGTGCGGTCGCTCTAAGTCCAAGTGACCCACCATGCACCTCCTTCTCCTCCAGGCAGTCACCCAGAGATCTGGTGCATTCGTCACGAGTCCCAGGAACTCACTGTGCACCTCCTCGTCCCGACTGCCACCCGTAGCCTTGGTGCAGTCACTCCGAGCCTGAGCACCCCACTGCACTCCTCCTCCTCCTCTTGGCAAACCCCCTGTGTTCAGGAGCGGTTGCTCTGAGACCAAACCACTCACCACGCTGCTCCTCCAGATAGCCGCCCGGAGCCCTGGTGCAGCTGCTTCAAGTCCAAGCGACGTGCCGAGCCCGTGCTTCTCCTCTGGGCAGCCCCCCGTGCTCAGGAGTGGTCGCTTTCAGTCCAAACTGCTCACCGCGCACCCCCTCCTTTGGGCAGCCTCCCAGAGCCCGGGTGGGTTGCTCCGAGTCCAAGCGCTGTGCTGAGCGGCCTCCTCTCCGATGCTCCCAGTTGTGCACGTTCACTGTTCCAGGGCGGGGAGGGGTGTCTTCATCAGGCAAATCTACTTTACAAAGTTCCCTGCATTTGGGGACTACCGCCCCATCCGGGACGCCTCCCCAATGGGATAGACTCACCCGGCTGCTTTGAGTTGGTCCCAAGTCTCTCTATATCTCCTCTTCTTGAGTCCTGAGTCCTGGAGCAACGTGAAACGCAGCCACCCTCTAGTCTGCCATCATGAATCCGGGATGCCCTCTTTCAACACTTCCATTCAACATCGTTCTTGAAACTCTAGCCAGAGCAATTAGACAAACCAAAGAAAATAAAGGGATACATACTGGAAAAGAACAACTCAAACTCTCCCTGTTCGCTGATTACATGATTATATATTTAGAGTAACCTGGAAATTCCATCAGAAAACTTTTTGAACTCATAAGTGAATTCAGTAAAGTAGCAGGTTAGAAGATCAATGCTCATAAATCCAATGCATTTTTATACATAAGTGATGAATCTTCAGAAAGAGAAATTAGGAAAACTACCCCATTCACAATAGCATTGAAAAAAGTAAAATACTTGGAAATCATTCTCACAAAATAGTTGAAACACCACTACAATGAGAACTACAGAACACTAAAGAAAGAAATTACAGAAAACCTTAGAAAATGGAAAGATCTCCCATGTTTTTGGATAGGCAGAATTAATATTGTCAAAATGGTCATACTACCAAAAGTGCTATACAGATTCAATGCAATTCCAAGTAAAATCCCAATGATGTACCCTACAAAATAGAGCAAACAATTATGAAATTCATCTGGAAGAATAAGAAACACAGAATAGCTAAAGCAATCCTCAGTAGAAAGAGCGAAGCAGGGGATATTGCAATACCAGAACTTCAACTCGATTACAAAGCAATAGTAACAAAAACGGCATGGTATTGGTACCAAAATAGACGGGTAGATCAATGGTACAGAATAGAGGACATGGACACAAACCCAAATAAATACAATTTTCTCATACTAGACAAAGGGGCCAAAAATATGCAATGGAGAAAAGATAGCCTCTTCAACAAATGGTGCTGGGAAAACTGGAAATCCATATGCACCAGAATGCAATTAAACTCCTATCTCTCACCCTGCGCAAAACTCAAGTCAAAATGGATTAAGTACCTCGGAATCAGACCAGAGACCCTGCAGATTCTAGAAGAAAAAGTAGGTCCAGATCTTCAACATGTCAGCCTAGGACCAGACTCCCTCAACAGTACTCCCATAGCACAAGAAATAAAAGCAAGAATCAACAACTGGGGTAGATTCAAACTAAAAAGCTTTCTCTCAGCAAAGGAAACTATCAGTAATGTGAAGAAAGAGCCTACAGAGTGGGAGAATATCTTTGCCACTCATACTTCAGATAGAACGCTAATTTCCAGAATCTATAAAGAACTCAAAAAACTCTACACCAAGAATACAAATAATCCAATCAACAAATAGGCTAAGGAAATGAACAGACACTTCACAGAAGAAGATGTACAAGCAATCAACAGATATATGAAAAAATGTTCAACGTCTCTAGAAATAAGAGAAATGCAAATCAAAACTACCCTAAGATTTCATCTCACCCCAATTAGAATGGTGATTATCAAGAACACAAGCAACAATAGGTGTTGGCGAGGATGTGGGGAAAAAGGTACACTCATACATTGCTGGTGGGGTTGTAAATTAGTGCAGCCACTCTGGAAAGCAGTATGGAGATTCCTCAGAAATCTTGGAATGGAACCACTATATGACCCAGCTATCCCAGTCCTTGGCCTATACCCAAAGGACTTAAAATCAGCATACTACAGAGATACAGCCACATCAATGTTCACAGCTGCTCAATTCACCATAGCCAGATTGTGGAACCAACCTAGATGCCCTTCAATTGATGAATGGAGAAGGAAACTGTGGCATATATATACAGTGGAATATTACTTCGCCATGAAGAATAAAATTATGGCATTTGCAGTCAAATGGATGAAATTGGAGAATATCATGCTATGTGAGATAAGCCAATCTCAATAAACTAAAGGATGAATGATCTCGCTGATAAGCGGATGAGGATACATAATGGCGTGTAGGAAGTGTTAGCGTTAGGGTTAGGGTTAGGTTGTGGGTTAGGGATAAGGAGGGTGGTAAGAATGGAGGAAGGAAGCACTGTATAGATGGAAAAGAGGGGTGGGAGGGGTGGGTGGGAAGGGAAAAAATAACAGAATGAATCAAGCAACATTGCCCTATGTAAATTTATGATTTTTAATTTTAAAAAAAAGCACCAAAAAAAAAAAAAGAGTATGTAGCCAATAATATGTCTATGTTGATTTATTGGTTGCAAGCATACCATAATCTTCAAAGATTTTTATAGTTGGAAAAACCGGTTGTGGACATGTTGAAATTCTCTGTACATCTTTGCATTTTTTTCCTCTAAATCTAAATGGTTCTAAAAATAAAATGTAATTAGAAAAAAAATATAAACTATCAAAACTTCCAAAAAGTAATAGAAAAAAAAAAAAAGAAAGTGAGTATTAATGTTGAAATATCTGGGATATAGAGAGTAATATTCGGAGGAAATTTTATAGTTTTAATTGTGTTTGTTGGAAAAAAAAAGAGAACAAGTGAGTGAATTATTAACTAAAGAAGTAGAAAAAATATTTTTCAAGTAAATGTAAAGACAAAAAGAAAGAAAATAATAAACACATGACATTAGATAATATTATTAAAAGTGAAGTTAGGCCTTTGAAAATACTAAGATAGGAAAAATCAGTGACAAATGTAGCCAGGAAAGATGTAAGACAGAAGAAAATAAGTATAGAAAGAACAAAATTTGCAAAAACAAATAGATGCCTCCATGGTGTAGATGTTGGAACGTGTGTGTGTGTGTGTGTGTGTGTGCGCGTGTTTGTGTTTGTGTGTGTTTGTGTGTATTTTAAGTAACTGATAAAAACAAGATTTTATTTGAACTAAAAGATTATGAAAGTATTATGAAGAAATTTATATGAATACATTTGAAATCCTAAAAATTTGATTTATGTAAATATATAAAAGTCTAAAATGTGTGCAAGAAGCAATTTTTAAAATTATGATTAGACCAGTAACCATTAAAACATTGAAATAGACTTTAAAGAGTTGTCTTTAAAAAAAAATGCCCCAGGTTAAATGAACCTTGCACTTTAAGCTATGACAGAATAACTGGTACTGAAGTAGTCATACTGCCAAAAACACCTTTAAAAGTGTCCAAATATATGAGCCACCAGTTTTTAAGTGTTGCAAAGCAGGCAGTTCTATGATTCTTGGAAAGCAGAAAGCACGTAAGGGCCCTATCCCATACATCTGCATTTCTTGCTGCAGCACAAGGGAGGAGATTCAGAGGGAATCTGAATAGGAAAAGTCACCGAAGGAGGCTGCTATGGTCAAAATGTTTGCAGTCCCACAAAATCCATGTGTTGAAAAGTAATCACAAATGTGATGGCATTAGGAGGTGGGGCCTTTGGGAGTTGTGTCCTTAAAATAAAAGTCATAGAGAACTGTCCTTTTCCTTTCCACCAGATAAGAAAGAAGTAAGAAAATGCCATCTTTGAAACAGAAAGTGGATCATAACCTCATGCTGAATCTGCCTTGATGATAGATTCCCCAGCTTCTAGAACTATGGTGAATAAACTTCTGCTCTTTATCAGTCACTTAGTTTATGGCATTTTGTTATAGCAGCACAGACGAACCAAAATGCAGAGATTAGAATTATTGTCTGCTGAAGCAGCAGGAATGTTTAGGTGACAGCATGAGAAATGGGGGGCATTTTAAAAAGAGTGTTCCATATATCTGAGTGGATATTTGCTATGAATTCTTGTGTAACAGATTCATCACACCTGTACTGAATGGGAACTTAAGACCTAGGAGGCACTGCCTGCTATGGGTCTAAAAGCCAAGAAAGATGTTTGAAAAGACAAAAAGATGTTGCAGTTCAAAGTAAAGCACAGTTGAAAGGCTGAATACCTCTGAAACTCAGATGAGACCATAGGAAGAAAAGTACTGTGCAATAATAAACTAGAGTAAAGTCCATGATTTAGGAC
Source organism: Sciurus vulgaris (assembly GCF_902686455.1). Lineage (NCBI taxonomy): Eukaryota > Metazoa > Chordata > Mammalia > Rodentia > Sciuridae > Sciurus > Sciurus vulgaris. Next base: position 10,075,558 of record NC_136471.1, on the reverse strand, counting down.
TATGTTGAAAACAACTAGACCAAGGGGAAACACCAATCCTCACAGAACCAAAGGCTCCAAAATAATTTAATCGCCTGTCAGACTATTAATACCATTTAAATACTCCATAATTCAGAATCCCTATAACAACATCCACAAGACATATTTTATAATAAAACATTACTAGATATGTGAAGAAGGAAGTGTGATCCATAATAATATAACAAAATTTGCAAAATCAAATAGATGCCTCTATTGTGTAGAAGTCAGAATTTGTGCATGTGTGGGTGTATGTGTGTTTTAAGTAACTGTTAAAAACAAGTTTCAATGATACAAAGGAAAATTTACTCATGTTGAGTTACTAAATTGTGAATCACAGCAGAAAAGTGAAAACTCTAAAAAAGAGAACAAAAGAAAATAAGAATATAGAAGTTTATTATCTTAAATGGAAAGAGAATATAATCAAATTATTTATATAATGAGCTCACTCTTTTCCAAACAGGAAAAAGACACCAAAAAGAAGACATAAACACATCAGAGTAAAAGTGCTAAAACTCAAAGACCAAAAGTAAATTTTAAATGCAACCATAATGAAAAGACGCACAGAGAAGCAATGAAAAAAATTAAGGCCTATTAAGAATACACAATGAGGAAAGGATAGTCTCTATAATAAATGGTATTGACAAAAGTGGATAGTTACATGCTTAAAAAGGGTAAATTGGATCCTTATCTTACTTAATACACAAAAATCAGTTCAAAATAGATTTAAAAATTAAACATAATACCTGAAACTATAAAACTTCCAGAAACAAAACATAGGGGAAAATCTCCATGACAATGGTCTTGGCACTGATATTTTAAAATATGGAATTACATCAAACTAAAAAGCTTCTACATGGCAAAGGAAACAAACAACAAATGAAAAGTCAACTTATAGAATGGGAAAAAGTATTTTCAAATGACATATCCAAAAGGGGTAATTATGCAAAATATGAAAGTCACTCAACTGAATAAAAAACAGCAAATATTATAAAGTGGACCATATATCTAAATGGACATTTCTCAATATACAAATGCCCAACACATATATGAAAATGCACTAAACATTAACTAGTAAGAAAATGTAAATCAGAGACACAGTGAAATATCATCTCACATCTGACAGAATGGTTATGTCAAAATGTAAAGATACTCATGGTGGCAAGGATATCAATAAATGTGAACCCTTATATATTATGGCTAGGATGGCAAATTACCTCAGTCATTATGGAAAACAGTATGCACATTACTCACAATATTAAAAATAGAACTGCCATATGATTCATCAGTCCCACTATGGGTATATATCCAAGGAAAATGAAATCAGTGTGTCAAAAGATAGCTCTGGGCTTCCATGTTAAATGTAGTACTATGTACAAAACCTAAGAAATGGAAACAACCTAAGTGTCTATCAACTAATAAGTGGATAAAATAAATTAATAATGAAAAATGGAATGAATAAACCATAAAGAGAAGGAAATCCTATCATTTGTGCCAACATGTATGAACCTGGAGGACATTATAAGAGGTGAAATAAACCATGCAAGAAAGACAAGTACTACATGATGTATTTGAATTACATATGGAATACAAAATAGATATATAGAAAGAGAGATATAAGGGTGGTTGCCAGAAGTTGGGGTGGTAAGTGGGGATAGGTTGGTCAAAGGGTACAAATTTGCAGTTATAAGATGATTACGTTCTTAAGATGGTTAAGATGGTTAAGTTTCAGTTATAAGAAGATTAATTGTACAGTATGGGGGCTAGAGTCAATAATTATGCATTGTGTATTTGAAATTCGTTAAAAGAGATCTTAACCATTCTTACCACACCTACACACAAAAGTTACATTAGGTGATGGACTTACTAATTAATTAAATTTTAGTAGTAATTTCATAACTATGCATATATCAAAACATTATATTTTATACTTCAAATATATATGATTTTAATATTTCATCATATATGTCAATAATGCTGAAAAAAATTGAAGACTAATTTATCACAAAAAAGAATGCCAAGAGGTAAATATTTAGAATCTTTAAAAGAATAAAAGACCAAAGGAGAAAAAAATTATATATTTCAATTGATTCTAAAAATATTTGATGTAAATCAGCTCTTCTGAATGAAAACAAAAATACTCAGAAAATTAAAAGGGGCTTTCTTATTCAAGAGTAAAAGTCTCCTGGAATCCTACATAACCATTTTATATTTAAGAAACTACTAGTTGTTTTAGGATCTAAAACAAGAAAACCACAACTTATTATCAATGATCCTTTTAAGCAGAACACTTTGTTAGCCATCTCATGATGACAAATAAAATAAATGAGTTATTTATGAATTAAAATGAAAAGATACAATGATTATGATTTGTCATGATAGGATGATATATATAAAAATGTCACAAATAAGTGTAAGAATTAGCAAGAGAATTATGCAAGATTATCAGATGTAATATTAACTTATACAAATCAAGCATTTTTCTTTGGAGCAGTTATAATGAATTATAAGAAAGTAAGTCATTATTCATAATGGCAATAGAATTTATAAGATATCTAAAAATTAACACTGACTTCCTTCATAAGAGTCATTTTCAGAAAATCATGAAACTCTAAAAATACCTATAAAAAGACATGAATAAGTGGAGAAATATGCAACATATATATTGATAACTTAAACAATATAAGTGTGCCAACTCTCCCCTAAAATAACCCATAAATTCAGTACAAATCTACTAAGAATTCCAGAAGAATATATAGAGGAATAAAAAACTTTTTTTCAAACAATTTCCTTATTTTTATACTTATTTACTATATATAGCTAATACTATACTAATTTCTACTAGGTACTAGGACTGGTGGAGCAGTTTGGCCTAAGTGGTTAAGGGCACTGGATCAGACTACCAGGTTTCAAATCTGTATTCCACAAGTCCCTGTGAGAACTTGTGCAAGTTATTTAACATCTTTGTACCTTATACTCCTATCCCATTTTATGAAAATAATAGCAGCACCTACCTCATGCATTGTGAGAATTAAATGAGTTTACATAGGCAACAAAATAGGAACATTACCTGTCATGTATTAAGTATCAACTAATTTTAGTTTATCACCACAACACAATAACAAAAATGTGGTCCTGGCAAATATACACAAAAGAATAGGTTAAGGGAAGAAAAAGAGAGTTTGGAAGCAGATATATGATAAAAGAGACACCTCCAATTAGTGAGAAAAGAATGTTTAATGTATAGTGTTGATAAAACTGACTCACATTTTGGATTAATGACATAAATATGAAAGGAAGGTTAGTAGAAGTAAACAAATATAACACACATTGTTACTTTAATATTTTACTTTAACATTTCTTAAATAAGACCTCAAAAATACAAAGCACAATGTTTAAAAATAAAACACTGATTTAATCACATCAAAATAAAATAATTATGGTCAATGAAGGAAACTAAAGACAAACTTGCCAGATGGTTGACAGACTGAAAGAATGTTCTGTAGCATATGAAATTAAGAAGGAATTAATACTAAAATAATATATGAAACTTGTTTGAATTAATAAGAAAAATATGTCAAACCTAATAGAAAATGAGACAACCAATGTGAGGCACAATTTAGAGATTGGGAAACTGAATGACTAATGTATGTATGGAGAGGCACTCATCCTCTGAGAATATCACCAAAACAATGAGATACCCTTTGATACCTATTGGATTGACAGAAATTAGAAGTAAGGTACTATTATGTCTTGGGAATGGTGGAGTAAAATGAAAAGCATTTTTTCCTATTGGGTGATAAACATTTTGAGTAGGTAGGCAAAGAATTAGGACACTAAATGTGTGTATGTCATCAAATTTCTCAGCAATTCCATTTCTGGTCAGGTGTCCTGAAGGAACTCCCATGCTTCTCATATGGGCTCATCAGAAGATATGTATAAGCTTGTTTATTGCTAGGTTGTTTGTGCTGAGGAAGAAATATTATCCTTCATTTGAGAATAGATGAGAGAAGTGTAAAGAGACATGCAATAGGTTAATCTGTAGCACTTTGAAGCAATATGCATGCATGATCCTGGGTTTGACTCCAGCACAATAAAAAAGATAGATAGATATAAACACACGCAATTTATATACAATTTTAAATAAATCAATACTTACGTGGAGCAATTTAAAATGAGAGATAGGAATATGTGTGAAATCAGTGACGAACAGGAAAAAATAGAATAAGAGAAGAGCTTTGCAAGATCCTGTGCCTTGAAGTGAGGAGTGGGATTCCATCGATTCTCTGCACCTCAATGTAGGTGTACTTAGTGGGATCACTTTTTGTTCTAATTGAAAATAATTCTGAGAGGGGGAAGATGGCTGATTAAAGGAAAGGTTCACATCTCAGCAGCTCCTTAACACACCAGACCAACAAAATGAGAAGATAAAAGGTTTCTCAGCAAGGTGATTAACTGGGGCAACTCACTGAAACTTAATATTGAACTGTACAGAAAATATTACAGAAGAGTCACAGAAGTCAGAAATACAAACATAAAATATATTAGAGAAGTGCCAACTTGGGCATCACTGTCACCACCAGGGGCAGGAGCAAAGGGGAGGGGCAAAGCAGACAAACGAGATGGTCTGGCTACTGGATAAATGTAAAAATAATGAATAATTGATTTGGGGAAACTGGTGGATCAGAAAGGAAGGCTGAAATTAATAGTTACAGAGTCCACAGAGGAAGTGAATAATGAAAGCAATTCCAAAAACAACTTACACTACAGGGGAGTGTATTGGACTTGGAAAATGCTACAGTGGAACTCCCCACCATAGGAGAAAACACACACTCCCCCTACCAGAGAAGGCAGCCTCCCATTGTGCTGGCATGACCCATGGCCTGCAAACCATACCTACTCATTCAGTCACTTGGAGACAGAAAACTGGAAGCCCTGCACCTGACCAAAAAAATTCAAGAAGGTACCTGAACCAGACAGAATGAAATAGGCACAAAGAAAATTTACCTGGACCATTCAGGTTTTGGACCCCAAGAGAGAGTGTTGCCTCTGTTGCTGACACTACAGAAGCCCTATAGGATCACGTGCAACACAGGGCAAATACCTGGTATTTCATATTCATAGTTTGTGAGGTGAAACTTATGGAGATTTTGTCTGTATACCCTAATAGTGTACCCTAGAGATCTAGATATTCTGCCAAGACAAGCATCCCTCCTCTGACAGGGGATGAACAGCAGTATTCACACACTCATCCAAAGAGTTCCAAAGTTGTATCTAGACTAAGCCTCAACTCCTGCAATCTCCAATTTAGAACTCTGCAACACCCCCACTACAGAAAAACACAATTTGTCAATAACTGTTGCCGCCCGCAGCAACAATTCCGCGGATATTTGTTACCGCCTGCAGCAACAATTGCGCAGGTATTTATCGGAGGTGGACTGGAAATAAACTACTTCTATTCCTGTGCTGCTTCCTTGCTTGATTGCTTATTCTCTAGCTTATAGAGGAAAAGAGGCTTACTTGATTTTAGAGGAAGAGAGGCTTTGAGAGGAAGATAGGCTTTGCTTATAGAGGAAGTTTTAGAGAAAGACAGGCTTCTATGCTTATCAGATCTGTTTCTTCTTAGAGTTCTGCTGCTTCTTCTTAGAGGTGCGTCCTGCATCCTGTGAACTAAAGCTGCATACTAGAGGTGCGTGCTAAAGGTGCTCTCTATCTGAGGTGCTTCTTAGCGATGTGTCCCATGTATTGCTATCTGCCATCTGCAACCTAGAGGTGTGTTCTCAGTTCTCCGCCCAGCGATCTGCCATCTGCCTTCTGCCTGCTGCCTCCTGCTTGCTGCTTACTGCTGCTGCTTTCTGCTTGCTGCTGCTTCTTCTTGCCTTCTGCTTACTGCCTGCTTATATTCCCTCCAGGAGGCGGAGGGCAGGGCCACGCCAGTTAAGTGAAGATCAGGTGAAGAGCCAGCTGCCCAATCACAGCAAGGTCAAAATGAGCAGGCCCGAGCAGGAGCACTCAGGAACACCTGTGCATGCATTGTGTGTGTGGACGTAATTGAATACAGCCAATGATAAATCACCTGAGTGTGTTTATGTTAACCGACCTCCTCACCACCGATGTGATCGAAACAACTTCTGGCTGGCTGCTGGATGCCTTCTTGGCATAGTCTGCCTGGCATAGCCCCGAACAAATAACCAAATTACCCCCACTATGTACTAGGACACTGGAAGCTGAGATTGACTATAACCACACAAAAAATGGTGGCTAAGAGAGGAACAAAGATGTTCGGATTAACAACTGGCAGTCCTCAACCCAAGGGTTATAAAGACAAAATAAATGCCAAGAAGGAGCATCTGTCCCTACCACATTTTTGACCACCTCAGCAGAAATAAGCCCTTTATTTCTCAGCAAGAGTTTTCTTTTTTCTTCTTCTTATTTATTTATTTTATTACTGGGGATTGAACCCAGGAGTACTTAACTACCAAGCTACATCCCTGGATTTTTAATTTTTATTTTGACACATGATTTTGCCAAGTTGTTTAGGGTCTTGCTAAGATACTGAGGCTGATTTTAAGCTTGCAATCCTTCTGTCTCAGCCTCTTAAGCCACTGGGTTACAGGCATATGCCACTGGTTCTAGCTAAGATTTTTCATTTTTGTTTTTAATTTATTTTTATTGTACACAAATGGGATACATATTGTTTCTCTGGTTGTACATGAAGTAGAGGCATACCATCTGTGTAATCATACATTTACATAGGGTAATAGTGTTTGATTCATTCAGTTATTTTTTTTGCCTTCCCTCCAACACTCCCACCCCTCTTTTCCCTCTATACAATCCCTCCTTCCTCCATTCTTGCTCCCCTCCCACCCCCCACTATGTGTCATCATCTGCTTATCAGCAAGATCATTCATCCTTTGGTTTCTTGAGATTGCCTTATCTCACTTAGCATGATATTCTCCAATTTCATCCATTTGCCTGAAAATGCCATAATTTTATTATTTGTTATGGCTGAGTAATATTCCATTATATATATATATATATATATATATATATATATATATATATATATATACCACAGTCTCTTTATCCATTCACCAATTGAAGGGAATCTAGGTTGGTTCCACGATCTGGTTATTGTGAATTGAGCAGCAATGAACATTGACGTGGCAGCATCTTTGTAGTAAGTTGATTTTAAGTCCTTTGGTGTTAAACCAAGGAGTGGGATAGCTGGGTCAAATGGTGGTTCCATTCCGAGTTTTCTAAGGAATCTCCACACTGCTTTCCAGAGTGGCTGCACTAATTTGCAGCCATACCAGCAATGTATGAGTGTACCTTTTTCCCCACATCCTTGCCAACACCTATTGTTGCTAGTATTCTTGATAATCGCCATTCTAATTGGGGTGAGATGGAATCTTAGGGTAGTTTTGATTTGCATTTCTCTTATTCCTAGACATGTTGAATCTTTTTTCATATGTTTGTTGATTGTTTGTAGATCTTCTGTGAAGAGTCTGTTCATTTCCTTAGCCCATTTGTTGATTGTGTTATTTGTATTCTTGGTGTAAAGTTTTTTGAGTTCTTTAGATATTCTGGAAATTAGTGCTCTATCTGAAGCATAAGTGGCAAAGATATTCTCCCACTCTGTAGGCTCTTTCTTCACATTGCTGAGACTTTCCTTTGCTGAGAGAAAGCTTTTTAGTTTGAATCTATCCCAGTTATTGATACTTGCTTTTATTTCTTGTGCTGTGCGAGTCCTGTTGAGGAAGTATGATCATAAGCTGACATGGTGAAGATTTGGACCTACTTTTTCTTCTATAAGAGGAAGGATCTCTGGTCTGATTACAAGGTCCTTTTTCCATTTTCAGTTGAGTTTTGTGCAGGGTGAGAGATAAGGGTTTAGTTTCATTCTGGTGCATATGGATTTCCAGTTTTCCCAGCACCATTTGTTGAAGAGGCTATCTTTTCTCCATTGCATATTTTTGGCACCTTTGTCTAATATGAGAAAATTGTATTTATTGGGGTTTGTGTCCATGTCCTCTATTCTGTACCACTGGTCTACCTGTGCATTTTGGTGCCAATACCATGCTGTTTTTGTTACTATTACTTAGTAGTATAGTTGAAGTTCTGGTATTGCAATACCCTCTGCTTCACTCTCCCTGTTAAGGATTGCTTTAGCTATTCTGAGTTTCTTATTCTTCCAGATGAATTTGATGATTGCTTGCTCTATTTCTGTAAGGTACGACATTGGGATTTTAATCGGAATTGCATTGAATTTGCATAGCAGATTTGGTAGTATGGCCATTTTGACAATATTAATTCTGCCTATCGAAGAACATGGAAGATCTTTCATTCTTCTAAGGTTTTCTTTAAATTTCTTTCTTTAGTGTTCTGTAGTTCTCAAGGATCCATGTGCTACTGAGAAGAAAGTGTATTCACTCTGTGTTGGTGGTATATTACATAAATGTCTCTTAAGTTTAAAGCATTGATTGTGTTATTGACATCTATGGTTTCTTTGTTCAATTTCTGTTTGGAAGATCTGTCCAGTGGTGAGAGAGGTGTGTTAAGATCACCTAGTATTATTGTTTTGTTTTCCATTTGATTTCTGGAATTGAGAAGGATTTGTTTGACATACATGGATGAGCCACTGTTTGAAGCATAGATGTTTATGATTGTTATGTCTTGCTAATTTATGGTTCTCTTAAGCAGTATGAAATGTCCTTCTTTATCCCTTCTGACTAACTTTGGCTTGAAGTCCACTTTATCTGATATGAGGATGGATACTCCAGCTTTTTTGCTGAGTCCATGTGCCTGGTATGTTTTTCCCCATCCTTTCACCTTTAGTCTGTGGGTATCTCTTTCTATGAGATGAGGCTCTTGCAGGCAGCCAATTTTTGGATTTTTCTTTTTAGTCCAATCTGCCAGTGTATGTCTTTTGATTGATGAGTTCATGCCATTAACATTCAGGTTTATTATTGAGATATGATTTGTATTCCTGGTCATTTGGCTCATTTTTTGTTTTTTGACACGACTTAATTTCTCCTTTATTTGGCTATTGCTTTAGGATAGTTCCTCTCTTTGCTGATTAGCATTGTTGTTTTTCATCTCTTCCTCATGGAATATGCTGCTGAGAATGTTGTGTAATGCTGGCTTTCTTTTTGTGAATTATTTTAGCTTTTGTTTATCATGTTTAGATTTTTTTCATGGTCAAAAATTTTGATGGATATAAGATTCTTGGTTGGCATCTGTTTTCTTTCAGGGCTTGAAAAATGTTGTTCCATGCCCTTCTAGCTGTTAGGGTCTGGGCTGAAAAATCTGCTGATATTCTTATTGGTTTCCCCATGAATGTAATTTGATTCTTTTCTCTTGCAGCCTTTAAAATTCTGTCTTTTTTTGTATGTTAGTTATTTTCATTATAATGTGCCTTGGTGTGGGTCTGTTGTAATTTTTTTGTATTTGGAGCCCTATAAGCCTCTTGTACTTGATTTTCCATTTCATTCTTCAGATTTGGTAAATTTTCTGATATTATTTCATTGAATAGATTGTTCATTTTTTTGGTTTGTTTCTCTAAGCCTTCCTCAATCCCAATAATTCTTAAATTTGGCCTTTTCATGGTATCCCATAGTTCTTGTTGATTCTGTTCATGATTTCTTACCATCTTCTCTGTTTGATCAACTTTGTTTTCAAGATTAAATATTTTGTCTTCAATGTCTGAGGTTCTGTCTTCCAGGTGTTCTATCCTATTGGTTATGCTTTCTATGGAGTTTTTAACTTGGTTTATTGTTTCCTTCATTTCAAGGATTTCTGTTTCCTTTTTTTTCAATATCTCTAACTCGTTATTGAAATGATCTTTTGCTTCCCATATTTGCTCTTTTAACTGTCGATTGGTGTGATCATTCAATGCCTGCATTTGCTCTTTCATCTCCTCGTTTGCTTCCCTGATAGTTTTAATTATGTACATTCTGAACTCCTTTTCTGACCTTTCTTCTGCCATGCTGTCTTTGGATATTATTGCTATACCATCTAGTTTTGTGTGGGATATTTTCTTCCCTTGTTTTCTCATCTTGTTATTGTATCTGTCCTTCTAGTAGTGAAACTCTGGGATTTTGCAGATTTCCTGTATTGACTAATATTGTCTCTGTAGATTTCCAATAACTCACATCTTAGCCTTCAGTAGCCTAAAGTCTTGGAGGAATTTGAAAATGCAGTTCTGCACAAGGAAGCTGCCCTTCTAGGGGTGGTGGCCTTCAGGTGGGGTATATTCCCTGTCAGTGGGCAGAGAGGCCTCCACTTCTTGCATGATGGTCAGCCAAATGGGGACTAGACTGGGGGCTGAGGCAAGGCTGGTTTTAGGCCATGCCTCTGGTTCTAACACCCTGGTGGGAAAGCCTTGCCTGGCAGGGAAGACTCACCTGGTGGGGACATCTCACTCTTCAGCTCTCCTCCAAGAAGTTCCTCTTGGTCCAGAACTACTGCCTGGGCTGGGCGGCCCTCCTCTGCAATGTTCCCAGGGACCTGGACCTACCTCCTGGGCCTGGGCGCCTGGCCCTGTGCCTCAGCGTCTCGATAGGTGGCCCCTCCACCGAAAAGCTGCCCGATGTCCTGGAACTTGCGATCCGCCCCTAAGCATCTCTCTGTGGCTTCCTCGGAGAAGTCGCCTAGGGACCTGGGGCAGTTGCTCTGCATCCAAGCGTCTGACTGGGCGACTCCTCCTCTACCATGCTCCCGGTTGTCTGAGTTCACCACTCCAGCGGGGGTGGGGGGGGAGGTCTCGTTGGGCAACTCTACTTCACAATGTTCCCCCCATTCTGGGACTACCGCCCTGTCCGGGGTGCCTCTCCAATGTGAGAGACTCACCCGGCGGCGCTGAGTTGGTCCCAAGTCTCTCAATACCTCCTCTTCTTGAATCCTGAGTCCTGGAGTGACATGAAATGCAGTCACCCTCTAGTCTGCCATCTTGTGTGTGTGGAAGAAATTTTTCAGTTTTTATTTTATTTTTTATTTTATTTAATTTTTCATTTTTTTATTTTCTCATTTCTTTCTTCTTTTCTTCATATTCTCATTTTAATCTGTCCTTTTATTCATTTTAAACTTTTAACTGTATTTTTAATTTTTTCAAACATCATTTCATTTTATTGTTTTTCATTTTACTTTTATTCCATTATAGATGATTTTGTGTGTGTGCATGTGGGTCTGTGTATGTGATTGTTTAGGTACTTAATACATGGATAATTTAAAAATGTATATATATTGAATATAATTTTACTTTCACATTGAGTTCTTCTGCACCTGTTTATTATTTATCTTTGATTTGTCTTAGGTGTGGTTTCATTATACATAATTTCAAGCTGTTTTGGTCTTACATTTGCTGCTCTGTACATACTTCAGTTCTCATCCCTCTTATGTCCCATTTATCATGTTCTTACACCACTAATAGCCAAATTTCCTGTTCCCATATACTTTCTTTATTAATTTCTAAAAATCTTTCATTCCTTCTTCTTTACTGCCAACATTAGCTACCTTCCACCTGACTCTTGTGTGATCATTTTTTAAACATATTTCAAACTGCCTATCACTTTCCCACCTTTTTTCTCTTTGCCTAATAAATTATAATTCCACCACATAATAGATTTATATAGTTTATGTACGTCACATCCCATTCATGTTGTGATTATTAATAGAGAAGTTGACATAGTAGACACCTGATGTGGAATGCCAGATCTAATCCACAGTTTTGCATTGCTCTTAATGATGTTAAATGATGACCCCACCATTCTCATATAGGTGGCAATTAGTATTACAAATGTCGGCAATGACACTGGGCATTTATCTCAAAATTATACATCTGTCACGCACATCATACTACTCCTGCTCATCTATTCCTTCAAGAGGGTTTGGAAAGTGTGGGACACTTCAAGACCACATAGTAGAGATCCTACTGCTAAGAAACACAGCTCAGCCAAGCAGCAGTGAATTTCACCCCATGCATGACCTAGTCCCACCTGAGCCCAAACATTACTTCAACTCATAGAATTGGGAAGACAAAAACCACAAACCAAGAACCAGAACACAGTGAGAAACAACCAGGTGAGAACTTCTGGTCCCACCCTTTATATCTACTCATATATCAAAAACAGAGAAATCCTAGGATAATAATAATGAAAAAAAGCACATAAGCACATGCATATAAAAGAGGAAGGGGAATTTATCTCAATTGATGTGCAAAGCAAGAACCTCTGAAAACATGAGAGAATAATCAAAAAGATCTCCCCACAAAATTCACATTCTCTCAACAAAGGATCCCACACATGTGGAAGAGGATGAAATTTCATAGAAAGTTTATAAAATACTAATTATTAAAATGTTCAGTGAAATAAAATAGATCTAAGGAATGAATTAAGAGAGAAAACATAGAAGATGAAAGACCATTTTAATAAAGAAATAGTAATATTGAAAAGAAACCAATCAGAACTTCTAGAAATGAAAGAAATAGCAAAATACATTAAAAATTCAGTTGAACACATCATCAGATTAGATTGCACAGAAAAATGCACTTTACTACTAAAGACAGAGCCTCAGACCTTGAAAACAGCATACATGAATTTGAGTACACATCTTAGCTTTTTTCACCACTGTAAATAAAATACCTGACCAGCATAATTGTAGAGGAGAAAAATTTTATTTAATGGCTCACAGTTTCAGAGGTCTCCATTTACAGATATCTGGTTCCATTCCTTGGGGTTCAAGGTGAGACTGAACATCATGGTGGAAGAGTTTGGCAGAGGGAAGTAGATCACATGGTGATCAGGAAGCAGAGAGAGATTCTACTGGCCAGATACAAATATATACCCAAAGTCACACCCCCAATTACCGCCTCCTCCAGCCACACCCTACCACTTCAGTTACCACTCAGTTAATCCCTATCAGAAAAGTAAATCACTGACTGGGTTAACACTCTTAGAACCCAACTATTCTCCTCTGAAACTTCTTGCATTGTCTTACATATGAGCTTTTTGGGGACACCTCACATCCAAACAATAACAATGCAGAATACATTAAAGAGAAAAAATAATCATATATGAGCAGCACATACAGAAAATCTGATACAACATCAATAGACCAAAGCCGAAAATCATTAAAATAGAAGAGAACATGGAGTTAAACACAAAAGGCATTTTCAATGATATAGTCACAGAAAACTTTCCCCATATCAGGAAGGACATAGACATTCACATACAGAATGTGTACAGGACCCTAATATACATGAGCAGAAGAGATGTTCACCAAGACACATCATAATCAACATGCTTAACAGCTAATATATGGAAGGGATGTTAAAAGCTACAAGAGAGAAACATGAGCTCAAATTTAGAAACAAATCAGTAGGGCTCACTTATGACCTCTTAAGTCAGAAACTAAAAACAAGGAAGGCCTGGAATGAGATATTCCAATATCTAAGAGAAAACAATTGCCAACCAAAATCATTATACCAAGCCAAATTCTCCTTTAATATTTGATTGAGAAATTAAAACCTTCCACAACATGGATAAACTAAAATAATCTATGTCAATCAAGTCAGCAATACATAGAATTCTCAAAGATAAACTGCACACATGGGAGCTAAAAAACAATACCCAAAATTCTCAAACAGAGGAAGTTCAATACAAGAATAATCCACTAAATGAGAATCAAGACAGGATAAAATACAGCAAAAACTAAAATGGCAGGTGGCCACAAACACATATCCATACTAATGTTGAATGTTATTGATCTCAACTCTCCAATTAAAAGACACAGATTAGCAGAATGGATAAAAAACAAGTTCCAACGAAAGACACTCATCTCATAGGCCAAGAAACTCATAAGCTGAAGGAAAAAAGGAAAAAAGACTGCTGGAAAAATATTCCATGCAATTGGATTCAGTAAACAAGTTGAACTCTCTATTCTCATATTTGACAATGTTAATTTCAAGCAAAAATTAATCAAAGAGAGAAAGTAGGCCATTATATCCTGGTAAAGGAAACAATTCAATAAGAGGACATAGTGACAGTAAATGTATAAGCCCCAAATATCAGTGTACCCAAATACATTAAAAAATATTCCTGGATATTAAATCCCAGATAGAACCTAATACAATAGTACTTGGTGACTTCAACATACCCCTATCACCAATAGACATTTCATCAAAGCATAAAATCAATAAGGATGTATCCAACCCGAATACTATAAATCAAATGAACTTACTAGACAGCTACAGAATATTTCACCCTAAAACAGTTGAATTTACCTTCTTCTTAGCAGCTCATGGAACCTGTTCTAGAATAGACTGTACTCTAGATTCCAATGTAAGTCTTAGCAAATAAAATACTATATAATCTCATGGATCCTATTAGATCATAAAGGAATAACACTAGAAATCAACCACAAGAAAAATAATAGAAATCACACAAACACATGTAGATTAAACCATACTCTTTTAAATGAAGAATGGGTCAGAGAAGATATTTCAGAAGAAAAGAAGAAATTCATACAAACAACAAAAAAGACAAAGATGCAACATATATCAAAATCTCTGGAACAGTATGAAAAAAGTACTAAATGCAAAATTTATTGCATTTGGTATCTACATCAAAAAATAGAGAGATCTCAAATATATAATCTTATGGCCCACTTCAAGACCTTAGCAAAAGAAGAATAAACTAACTCCCAAATCAGTAGAAGACAGAAAACAATATAAATCAATGCTAAAATTAATGAAATTGAGAATTAAAAAAAAACCATTATATGGGATCAATGTAACAGATTTCATTCTTTAAAAAGATAAAAAATACATTCTATCATCATGTATAACTAAAAAAAAAGCATTTTTTTAAATAACAAATAGATAAATGAGTGAAAGGGAGATCCATAGAGTGGAGGAAGGACACTAGGGGAGGGAGGAGGAGAGTGAAACAGCAATTAAAATTCTACCAACACAGAAAAGATCAGGACCAGATGGAATCTCAGCTGAGTTATATCACAGTTAATGAAGAACTAGCACCACTCTTTCTCAAAATATTGCATGAAATTGAAAGGGAAGGAAGACTTCCAAACATATTTTGTGAAACCAATGTAACCCTGATGCCAAAACAAGAGAAAGACACATCTAGGAAAGAAAACAGATAAATATCTCTAATGAACAAAGATGCAGAAACCCTTAATAAAATATTAGCAAACTGCATTTGAAAACATGTTAAGTGGATAATAATGACCAAGTGGTCTTCATCCCAGGAACACAAGGTTGATTCAACATATGCAAATCAGTAAATGGAATTCATCATATGATCATCTCATAGGTGCAGAAAATAGAGCAAACATTCATGTTAAAAACATGGGAGAAACTAGGAATAGAAGGAACTTACTCCAAAATCATAAAGGCTAAATATGACAAAACCAAAGACAACATTGGACTGAATGAAAAAAAAAATACTGAAAACATTTCCTTTAAAATCAGGAACCAAGAAAGGGTGTCCATTCTCACCATTTGTATTCAATGTAGTTTTTGAATTTCTGGCCAGAGCAATCAGACAAGAGAAGGAAATTAAGTCACACAATTAGGAAAATAAGTCAAACTCATTGTTTGCTGATGACATGATACTATGTCTACAAGACTCAAACATTCTACTAGAAAACCCCTAGAGCTGATAAATGAAATTAGCAAAGTATGACACAGAATCAATACTCATAAATCAATAGCCTCTCTATACTCCAACAGCAATTCACTGAGAAAGAAATCACAAAAACTATCCCATTCAGAATTTCCTCCGAAAAGTAAATTACCTGAGAATCAATCTAACCAAGGAAATGAAGGATCACTACAATTAAAACTATAGAACACTGAAGAAAGAAATTGAAGAAGACCTCAAAACGTGGAAAGACCTTCCATATTCTTAGAGAGGCAGAATTCATATTGTCAAAATGTCCATAGTACCAAAAGCACTATACTGATTCCAATGCAATACCCATCAAAATAAAAATTGCATTCTTCAAATAATTAGGAAAAACAATCTTTCAGTTCATTTGGAAGAGTAAGAGACCCAGCACAGGCAACACAATTCTGGATGAGAAAAGTGATGCAGAAGGCTTCTCAATACCCAATCTCATATTATACTACAGAACTATAGTAGCAAAAGCAGCATGGTACTCACATCAAAGTAGATGTGAAGGCCAACAGAATAGAAGATTCAGAAACAAACCTACATACTTAGAGCCACCTTATACTTGACAAAGGTGCCAAAATCCTATGTTGGAAAAAGACAGCCTTTAGGTAAATGTTGCTGGGAAAACTGGATATCTGTAACTAGAAGAATGAAATTAGATCCCTATCATTCACTCTGTGCAAAAGTCAAATAAAAATGGATCAAAGATTTAGGAATTAGAACATAAATCATACAACTACTAGGAGAAAAAACAGGTTGAACACTCCATCATATTGGTGGTGTCACTGACTTCCTCAACCAAACCCATAAAGCTCACAAAATAAAAGCAAGAATCAATAAATGGGATTCCATCAAATTAGAAAAGCTTTTGCACAACAAAGGAAAAAATTGGGAGATGAGAGGCCTCTCAGAATGGGAAAAATGGCTTTGCCAGCTACTCCTCTGACAGGTGGTTAATATCTAGACTATATAAAGACCTCAAAAAAATCAATGTTGCTAAGTGCAGTGGCACATGCCTATAATCCTGTGGCTTGAGAGGCTGAGGTAGGAGTATTGCAAGTTCAAAGGCAGCCTCAGAAACTTAGCAAGGCCCTGAAGAACTTAGTGAGACCCTGTCTCAAAAAAATAAAAAGGTGTGGGGATGTGGCTCAGTGGTTAAGCAGCCCTGGGTTCAGTTTCCTGCATCTGCCCCCCAAAAAACCCCTCAATGCTGAAAAAAAAAACACACACACACAAAAGGAAACAACCCAATCAATAAATGGGCAAAAGAATTAAATTGATATGTCTCAACTACAAATACAAATTAGAAACAAATATATGAAAAAAATGTTCAAAGTCACTAGCAATAAAGGCAATGCAAATTAAAACTACATTAAGATTTTATCTAAGTCAAAATGGTAATTATCAATAATACTAATAAGTATTGATGAGAACGTGAGGGAGAAAAGTGCACTCATACATTTGGTAGGACTGCAAATTAGTACAACCATTCTGAAAAGTAGTATGGAGATTTCTCAAAATAACTAGAAATGAAACCACCATATGACCCAGCTATCCCACTTCTTGGTATATGTCCAAAAGATCTAAAATCATCATAGTATAGAGATAAAGAAAATGTGGTATATTTGCATAATGAAGTTTTACTCAGCCATATAGAAGAATGAAATAATGGTATTTGCTAGTAAATGGGTGGATATGGGGGAATCATGCTAAGTAGACCAGACTCAGAAAATCAAGGGTTTTCTCTCATATGTGGAAGCTAGAGCAAAAGAAGAGAAAGAATGCAGTGGGGGAGGGGATCAGATATCATAAGATAGAGAGAAGATCAGTGAAGTACAAGGAGAATGAATGGGAGAGAAGAAATAAGGGAAAGGGGAAGAAATACAGAATGAATTTAACAAAATGTGTGTGTGTGTGTGTGTGTACCAAAGAAAACTTCATATATATATGTATATTATATATATATATGTGTGTGTGTATCTACAATCTAAAATAAATAAAGGAGTGAAAGGAAGATGAGTGCAATAGAGAAGGGAAAAAAAGTGGGAGGGAAGCAGGGAGGAAAATAGTGGGGATGAGTGGGGATTGAAATTAAGTTACTTGTATGTATAATTTTGTCTAAAGGAAACCAAGTACTATGTATAATTATAATGCTCCAATAAAAATAGAGTTCTGAGAATATATATACACACTACAACATTGCCTGTTGTGTATTACCTCACACACTCAAAAGTATCAGATATTTTTCACATATAGAAGCAGAAACCTGATACCATGTCATCTAATCATCAAAACACTTGTCCTATAGATGAGCTTTTCTAAACTTTGTGAAAAGTATTTTTACTTGTAGATGGACACAATATCTTTATTTATTTTTTTATGTGGTGCTAAGGATCGAGCCCAGTGCCTCTACTACTGAGATATAGCCCTAGTCCTTTCCTAAACTTTTAAATGATAAGAAATCTGATGCTCAGAATGGTTAAGTAATTGGCCCAAGGTCTGTCAGTGAAAAAGTGGCAGATATGAGACATCATCCCAGAGCCCAAGCACTTTTACATTATGTTACTTTCTCCACAAAGAAATCCTGATGATATTCGCTTATTGGTATTATATTCAATTATGAATTTGTTTCCAAGTGCCTTATAATGGGCTATGTTCTCACACTTATGAACTAAATTCAAGCATTTATCTTCATAACTACTTGGAGAAATGGACGAAGTTGGTCTTTTAAAATTCCTGTTTTATTGTTGAGGAAACAAATGTTCAGGGTTGGATGAAGCAGGCAGTCTTAATCTTATGTTTTCAAGGAAGAAAGTCAGTGCCAAGTGATGCATACAATCAAGAAAAGTATCTGCTGATGAGTTCAACAGTTGATGTGCATATGGTACATAAGATGCTCAAGGCAATTTATTTGCTCTGTACTTTTGTTAAATTTGATAAATATGGTGCTTTTTATCCTGAGAGAATTTTGCTACCAGAAAATACCAGACAATAAGCATTTGATCAGTACTGTTAAGTCCACACCGCTAAGCTACATGTTCTTCAGATCAGCAGCTTCCAATCAAACTTAATTGTCAAATACAATTCATGTGCTGCTTTCAGGTTCATTTCACTACAAATAAATTTCAATAAGTGTTTTCTGGTGAGACTAATTGTCCTTTACAGAATCACCCTCTTGACAGACATCATTACACATGCAATTTCATCAGTAACTACTAACATTTGGGCAGTTAACATTTTTCTCTACTTAAATTTGTACATTTTTTCAATATTTTATTACTTACAGTCAGCCAAAAGAAAGAGAAATGAGCATGCTTGGCTATTTATGTTTCTAGAGCACATTCTCAACTGTATGCCATTTATTCCCATAAATAGTAGAACAAGATGTTGATATCATTTTTCCTATCTGAAAATTTGAAGAAAATGAAGATAATAAGGTGGACTGGAAACAATGCTGAGAATTGTACAGCAAAATACCTAATAAGGCTGGGTGCAGTGGCACATGCCTGTAAACCCAGTGGCTTGGGAAGATGAGGCAGGAGGATTATGAGTTCAAGGCCAGCCTCAGCAATTTAGTGAGGCCCTGTGCAACTCAGTCAGACCCTCTCTCCAAATTTAAAAATTATATATATATATAAAAGGACTAGTAATGTAGTTTCATGTTGAGTGCCCCCAGGTTAAATTCCCAGTACCCAAAAAATAAGTTAAAAACACTCTATACATTGTGAAGAAAATCATATTATTAATTAGTATTTATTTCCAAACATTATAGTTCTGGTGAACTCTGTATTTACAATAATAGGGGTTGTCATTTATTTATTTTATGAATTTATTCCTTATGATATTCACTAGATAATTAATATTTTAAAATATGTGCACAATATCAAAATATTAAATACATTTTTTTAAAAATTTGAGTCAGAATTAACTATGTAGGAAAGCAATTTAAGGCACAGAATGAGAGTAACAGACAAAATATGAAATATACAAGTTGGGTGTGTTTATGATTCATGGTAATCAATGTGAAGAGAGACTTATTACATACAATGTGCTTAGTGTCTGCAAAATGAAAACTAGTTTGGAAAAAATATAAAGTTTGTATCTTCAAAGAGAAGGCACAATATTACTATTATGGTTTTCATGTGCGAAATTTATGAGTTAACTTTTACAATGATAGTATCTGCACTTGTTTAAACTTTTTCAATTCAGCACTAACTCTACAAATGTAATACTAGCTTAGAAGTGAAATGATTTGATTAGATTATTCAACATTTAGGGTGTTTGTAATATTTTGTTTATATTTTCATGGTTGTTTTGTTTCATTTTGTAGTTGTGGGGACTGAACCCAGGGCCTCCTTCGTGCTAGGCAAGCAGGTGATTACTGAGTACATTTCCAGTCCACCATTTATGTATTTCTAAAACACTTATATGGAATTATGAGTTGTAATATTGCTAAATATTTGTGCTTATTTTACCTTCTTCACCCATTCTCTTACCAAAAATAGTAAATTGAAAATAACACATGAAAAGGTGCAAAGTTGCAACAGCTCCAAAACTGAGGATATCAATAAATCATATGTTAATCTCCAGGAAGAACTGCCCTTGGAAAAGACGGTCTTAACTGAAGTAATATAATTGGAAGCCAACCCAAGCATAACCCAGCAGTGAAGAGGAAAAGAAGATTCCATTCACCAGCTCCACATACCCCACCATCAGATTACTGATACCATAACTAAAGACCATGTAGATGGGACCTTGAGTTCCTTATTCCTGGAAGCTGCTTTATGAGTCACTCAGAATCTTTCCTGTTCACCCCACTCTGCTCCTGAAGCAGTACCATGGTTAATAATACAGGCAAATGTTTACCAAGCAAACACACATCAGATACAAGACTAGCAAAATTGTAAGAAAGTATAAGTCAAGAGAAAAAACACTTGATGTGACAGAGTATCATTTTGTAGTATATTCATGATGTTTATGTGGCAAATAGGTAAAATACAAGTCAATTTAAAAGTAAGGAGAAATTGACAAAAATATAATTACTCGATCTTTTTTTTAAAAAAAAATCTACTATGACAATTAAGCAAACCAATAAAAAGTTAGAACTGTGATAAGTGAACTTATCTCTGTAAAGGGGCAACAGTAAATAGGCTTTGCAGGCCACTATGCAACTGTGCCATTGCAACAAGAAAGCAGTCAGAAGATGGTGGAGGAACATGTTCAAGTTTCAATAAAGCTTTATTTGCGAACCAAGTGTCTAGACAAATTTGTTCCATAGGACATACTTTGCTAACCTCTTATACAAAAGATTTGAATAATATAATTAATATAAAGTATTGAACAGAATGCAAACATGGTTGACCTATATTGTAGAATACCTATATGAATATTTCATTTATATGACTATAAATATGCTTTTTATATCAGTATCTATAATACAATAAAATGGGAAATCATTTAATAGCTCCCTCAAATGACTTGGTAAATTTGTACAAAGGAAAAACGGGGGCAGATCCAAGAGGGTGAACTAAAGGGAGGTTGTATTCCTTGTCGCTATGTGACTCGGGATTCAAGCAGAGGAAATGCTGTTTGCATGGCAGCTGTCCTTGCTCACTGATCTCCTGCTGTTCACGCTGCCCCCCCCCAGTATGTCTGCCACAAACATCTGCCTTGCACATGCCCATCACCCACCACCTCTATGTCCACTTGCAGATTGCTAACCATTTGCTCACAGACTGCTTTCAGATTGCCCTAAGCCCATTGCCCATTGCCTGCTGTTGCCTGGAAGTCTATTGTCAGAGTACCCACAGGTTTGGTTACACACTGCAGCAGACATCTTGGGACACTGTCCAGGGCCTGGGAGTCCAGGGCCAAGGAGTCTGCAAGTTTGTTGCCACCACTGCTGCCATCTCAGGGTGAGGCTGCCTCAATCTGGGGACATTGGCCATGCTTGGAGCTATATCGTTGGGGTACCTGCAGGTCTGGTTGCATGTGAGGTCTTCCTTCTGGGTGTGCTAGTGGCTGCCATCTGGCTGCCTCTTTGCAGGGTAACTCTTTTGTATGAGCAAATCCTTGGAGGTCTCTCTGCAAATTGAAAGGGCATTGAGATCTTGGGACTCCAGCAAGGCAGAGCCTGGGGAATCTGAAGCTCAAATCCATCAGATTGCAGCTGGGTCTGTATGAACCACTTTGGGCCTGGCAGACCTGAGGAAAGCCAGAGACTCTGGGCAGTTCCCTGAGGGGAGCACAGGTTGGAAAAACTGGAGAGAACTGAACACTCTCCAGCTCAGTGAGTCCTGAAGTGTATGAGGATAGAAGGGGCCATCTATAATGGGTGGGAAGAATGCAAGAAAATGTGAGGACATCTTGCTATTGGCTCACTCATCCAACAGGTCTGGTACCCACAGGATTGGAGCTACCACCAAACTTCAGACAACCCCACCTATCGGTAGAGAAGGGAAACTGAGAAAATTTTTGAAAGCCAACCCACACCAAGGAACATTATAATGAGAATGACTAACATACACAATATGGATAGAATTTTAAAGGCTGTGAGAGAAAAAAATCAAATATATATGGGGGAAACCAATTTGGATTTCAGCTGATTTCTCAACCCAGACTCTCAATGCCAGCAGGTCTTGGAATAACATATACCAAGTTCAGAAAGAAAATGGATGCCAACTGAGAATTTTATGTGCAACAAAATTAAACATGAGATTTGAAAATTATATAAAAACTTTCCATGATAAACAAAATTTAAAAGAATTCAAAAATAGCCTGCACTACAGAACATTCTCAGCAAAATATTGCATGAGGATGAAATGAAAATAACAATGAAAACCAGCAAAGGAAGAAACTACACTAAAAGAAAAGTAATACAAAGTAGAAAATAAGTCAATTCAAAACACAAAACTAAATCAAAATGACCAGGAATACAAATCATATCTCAATAATAACCCTGAATGTTAATAATCTAAACTCATCAATCAAAAGACTTAGACTGGCAGATTGGATTTAAAAGAAGACCCAATAATATGCTGCCTTCAAGAGACTCACCACCTAGAAAAAGACATCCACAGACTGAAGATGAAAGTTTAGAAAAAAATATATCATTCACAAGGACTCCATAAACAAGCAGGGGTTTCCATCCTCATATCAGACAAAGTGGACTTCAAACCAATTTATTCAGAAGAGGTAGAGAAGGACATTTCATATTTACTTAAGGTAATCATACATCAACAAGACAAACAATTGTTAAATATCTATGCTCCAAACAATGGACCATCTATGTACATCAAACAAACTCTTCTTAATTTCTATAATCAAATAGACCACAACACAATAATACTGGGTGACTTTACCACACCTCTCTTACCACTGGATAGATCTTCCAAACAAAAACTAATCAAAGAAACTATAGAACTAAATAATGCAAACAATAATTTAGACTTAACAGATATTTACAATGTATTCCATCCATCATCAAACAAATACACTTTCTGCTCAGCAGCACATGAATACTTCTCTAAAACAGACCATATGTTATGCCATAAAGTAACTCTCACCAAATACAAAAAATACTTACCTGCATTCTATCAGATCATAATGGAATGAAACAAGGAATCAATGATAAAATAAAGAATAGAAGCTACTCCAAACCCTGGAGATGAAATAACATGTTATTGAATGATGAATGGACAGCAGAAGAAATCAGGGAGGAGATTAAAAAAATACTTAGAGGTAAATGAGATCACCAGTAAAACATATCAAAATCTCTGGGATACTATGAAGGCAGTGTTAAGAGGAAAGTTCTCTGCATTGAGCTCATACATTAAAAGAACAAAAAGTCAACAAAGAAATGCAATTCCTTTTTAAATCCCAATGACATTCTTCTTTCATTCGCAATAATACTGGGTGATTTTAACATACCTTTCATAGAAACGGAAAAAATCATGAAATTCATTTTGAAAAATAAGAGACCCAGAATAGCTAAAGCAAACCTTAGCATGAAGAGTGAAGCAGGAGGCATCACAATAGCAGATCTTAAACTATACTACAGAACAATAGTAACAAAAATGGCATGGTATTGCCACCAAAATTGATAGGTAGAACAAAGGTACAGAATAGAAGACACAGAGACAAACTCACATAAATACAGTTATCTCATTCTTGACAAAGGCACCATAAACATACATTGGAAAAAAAGAGAATCTCTTCAAAAAATGGTGCTGGGAAAACTGGAAATCCATATGCAGCAAAATGGAATTAAACCTCTATCTCTCGCCTTGCTCAAAAATCAACTCAAAGTGGATCAAAGACTTAGGCACTAATGCACAGGCCCTGCACCTAATAAAAAAAAAATTAGGCCCAGATTTTCATCAAGTCAGCATAGGACCATTTTCCTTAACAGGACTCCTAAAATACAAGAAGTAAAATCAAGAATCAATAAATGAAATGGATTAAAACTAAAAAGCTTTTTCTCAGCAAAGGAAACAATCAATAATGTGAGGACAGAGCCTACAGAGCGGGATAAAATCTTTACCACACATCCCTCAGAGCACTAATTTCCAGGATATATAAAGAAATAACTCAAAAAGCTTAACACCAAAAAAACGAATAAGCCCATCAATAGATGGGCTAAGGAACTGAAGAGACACTTCACAGAAGAAATACAATCAATCAACAATCATATGAAAAAAAGTTCATCATCTAGCAATTAGAGAAATGCAAATCAAAACTACCCTAAGATTCCATCTCACCCCAATTAGAATGGCAATTATCAAGAATACAAGCAACAAAAGGTGTTGGCGAGGATGTGGGGAAAAGGTACACTCATACATTGCTGGTGGGGTTTCAAATTAGTGCAGCCACTCTGGAAAGCAGTGTGGAGATTCCTTAGAAAACTTGGAATGGGACCACCATTTTACCCAGGTATCCCACTACTCAGTTTATATCCAAAGGACTTAAAATCAGAATACTACAGAGGTACAGCCACATCAATGTTTATAGCAGCTCAATTCACAATAGCTAAACTATGAACCAACCTTCAACAGATCAGTGGATAAAGCAAATGTGGTACTTATACACAGTGGAATATTACTCAACCTTATAGAACAATGAAATTATGGCATTCTCAGGGAAATGAGTGGGGCTGGAGAAGATCATACTAAGTGAAATAAGCCAATCCCAAAAAACAAAAGGTGGAATGTTTTTCCTGAGAATTGGATGCTAATCCATAATGTGGGGGGTTTGGGGAAAAATGAAGGAACTCTGGATTATGCAGAGGGGAGTAAGGGGAGGAGAGCAGTGTGGGATTGGGAAGGAAGGTAGAATGAGACTGACATCATTACCCTATGTACATGTATGATTATACTACCACTGTGACTCTACTTCATGTACAGCCAGAGGAAGGAGAAGCTGTGCTCCATTTCTGCACAATGTGTCAGAATGCATTATACTGTTTTAAATAACTAATCATATCAAATTAAGAAATATAAAATACAAAAGAAAGAAATAAAAATTAGTAATCACAATTCTTAGGTGATATTGCACTAAATGTAAAAAAAAAGGCACATTCAAAACAGAACCTACCCACACATTTGATGGGAAAACAAATTTACCTAATAATTATATACAGTTAAAGAGAAAACCAAAATTATCTTTCAATATATAAATTATAGCAAAATATGAGTGTCCTGTTTTCCTATAATTATGCCAGCAATTAAGTATATCAATCATTGTTATCTTTGGTACGATAGGTGAGGTACTATGTTTTCCTATTGTTTTAATTTGCATTAATTTGTTTATTCATGAATCTGAATATCTTTTATTGACTTACTGAGCATGGTTATTAAAGAAACATATAGAAGAACATTTAATTATTGAATATTTACATCATATTTAATGATGAAAAATTAAATTAGGAAAAAGAATATCATGCCTTTGAAAATATAGACAAGACATTAAAACATGATTAAAATAGGTATAACAGAAAAGAAGACAAATCATTTCATTTATAGAATATATGGTGATAATTAAAAAATAAATTGAAAAACTATTTAAAAATACTCATTCCTATAGGTTCCACACATTTCTTTTTTTTAGTTGTATATGGACACAATATCTTTATTTTATTTATTTATTTACTTATATGTGGTGCTGAGGATGGAACCCAGTGCCTCACACATGCTAGGCAAGCGCTCCACCACTGAGCCACAACCCCAGCCCTCCACACATTTATTACTAATGTATTTGTAAAAACTGCTAGGGACTTAAGCAAACTGGTATTAAAACATTGTAATATTTGATCAAATACTGAAAAAGTGATTACTCAGGGCAGAAAAAGATCAATCTGTGAATTCATTGCATCATGCATTCCTTCATTTATACTGGGACACTTTACTCCTTCTGGTTCTTCCAAGAAGTATCGACCAATTTCAGTCTTCACATCCTGTTACTTTTATGTCCATCTACAAAAAAACTCTTCCATTTTGTTATTTGCCTGGCTTCTTATCTTTTAATGTCTCATCTCATTGCTTCAGATTCCCTCCTTGACCAATTGTCTAAAATAGCTAGTCCACTGCCATCGCTATTCGCTATTTTCAGGAATGTCTCTGAACCTGCATCATGAGAATAATGTGACAACTTGTAAGAAATGCAATTTCTACAGCCTCACCCCAAACCTACTGAATTAGAAACTCTAAGTTTGGGCCCCAGTACTCTGTGTTTAAGAAGCTCTTCAAGTGATTATGATGGGCACTTCATTTTGAGATCCACTGCTTTACTCTGTTGCCCTATATTATTTTATTCATAGCTGCTGATATAATATCAGTTTCCCTCATCTATCTAAGTATCTTCTTTGTCTGATACCACAGTACACTAGAGGAGGTCAAGGACTTTTATTTTGTTCAGTGCTGTGTCCCTATGCCGAGAATAGTACCTGCCTAATACATGAGAAGTTTATCAAAAAGTATTTTTTTCCATGTGCTGTGGTGCGTGTCTGTAATGCCAGCCGCTCAGGAGGTTGAGGCAGAAGGATCACAAGTTCAAAGCCAGCGTCAGCAAAAGCAAGGCACTAATTATCTCAGTGAGACCGTGTCTCTAAATAAAATACAAAATAGGGCTGGGGATGTGGCTCAGGGATTCAGTGCCCCTGAGTTCAATCACTGTTAACCCCCCCAAAAATGTATTTGTTGAAAATGACTCCAAAATATTAGCAACGATTGCCTCTGGAGGTGAGATTCTAAATATATTTTAATTTCTTCACAATATCCATGCATTTTCTAAATTTTAATCCATAAGCATATATCATTTTATAATTATAAAATAAATTGCATCATAAATGGTATATATGTAAGTTTGCAATTCCCATTTTTATAGCATCAGAGCAGTCTACTTTAGTCTCTGTTGGAGTTCCATGATTTCCATAGCAACCAAGTCTGCAATACTATCTTAATATTGAATTTAACATTATTATGATAAGTTCCTGAATAGCATCTTGAGAGCTGAGTAATTTAAAATCCCAGCTCTTACTTTTAGAAGCATTTGGCTGTTTCAGAAGGAAGTGACCTTTCAAATGGCATGCACATGTTCTTTTTCTTCAATCTAGAATTTTCCAAAATGTCTCTTTTCTAAGATACTCTACTAAAATATATCACCAAACCCCATTTAAAGAATAATTATTAATAAATAAACTTGCATAAATACTCCTGAAACCTACTGTAGAAACAATAACATAATCATCATATTTAGAACCAGTCATAATATTGGTTGTTACAGATTCTTCCCCTATTGAGGTACAATAGTTTAGTTTTGAAATCACTCAAGAAAATCACTTAATTGAAATTAAATTGGAACACTTCTGAGAAAACGAGTTCCTGGGATACTGAAACATCCTGCTTAATTCTCATGATCACATACCTATGTTCCAACTACTTTAAATAAGTCTAAACAGGTGATACATTTTGTGTAAAATCTATATGTGATATTTTTGGCAAATATTTTTCACTATTTTGAAGGAATGATAGATTATATTCATTCATAATCTCAGCCTTAACTTCTTGTGCAACTTTGGGAATACCACTGGACTTCTCTGGACCTTACTTTCCTCATTTATAAACAGAATGGATTTATTAAATAAACTCCTCAGCTCTTTCTCTAGTTTTAAAGTTCATTGACAGTCATCTTACTTATTCACATTGGGTTTTTACTGTGGGTTTATACTGTCACTTGCTAGTATTTTAGCTAGTCATTACCAATTTGAGAGAAACTGAGATGAAAGAAGTAATAAGGCAGTATTAGTGACCCTTAGCTAACCTGATTTTATTATATACCCGTTGGTGAAAGTAGAGATAAAAGAAAAAAATCCTCAACTTGGTGATAAAAGAAAATGTGTTGAGCGATTATCCTGTGTCAGGCACTGCCTTGTGTATTTTGTTATCTATTCACCTATTTAACCTTCTCAACATCTATGTAAGGCAAACTTAATAGTGTCCTCATCTTACTGATGAGAAAATTGAGGGACAAAGTAAAAATATGCAAGGTTAAACAGATGACAAGTGTCAGAGCTAGGGTTCAGACAGAGGCAAGCAAACTCCTGAGTTCACGCTCAGATTTACAATTCTCTGCTGCCTGCAACCAGACCAGCTTGCCTGGGTTCCTTCCCAGTACCCACATATGACTGGGCAAGATATCAGTGGTGATTCTGCCCTTTTTCAGGGCAAAGCCCAAAGCAGTCTCAACAGCTGTATATTTGCCTCTGCTTAGAAGTAACAACAACTATGACTTTCAGAACTGACTGCTCTCACCTATCCTCCCTTGACTCCAGGCCCTTTTAGTGAACTTCTGGACTGTCTCATCCAAAGACAAAAGAACAAACACAAATACATGCCATTATGACAAAAACAGAAGCAATGTTCTCTTCAGCTTTGCATGTACTTTCTGACAGAGCCTGAATTTCTCTCATTTGATTTCTTCCATGTGAGTATGTTTAGTCTCCTTGTATTAATTGTTTCCTTTGGATAGAGATATTATTGTTTTATTTGTACTTCAGAATATCAAATGTTTACTGAGCATCTAGCATGCCAGGCACAGTTCTATATCCTGGGACTATAGAAATGAATAAGATTTAGACTTCACTTTTAAGGAGCTCACCAAATGGCAAAGGAGACAGATATATAGACAACCGAAACAGATAAATGACATTAAAAGGGAATGACTGAAGGATCATACATGCAGAGAGGATGGAATCATTCAGTTTGCTTCAGGAAGACAAAGCAGTTATACATGTATATGTGGTATAAATAATGATCAAAACCATGAGCTTTGGAGTCAGAATTTGGTTTGAATTTTGATCCTTCATTTACAATGAGGGTCAAATTTTGTGACCTTGGGACAATACACATAACTTCTCTCAAGTATCTTATCTGCAGAACTGGGAGGTATAACAAAGTTTAAATGAGAAAAAGCATTTAACAAATGTTTGTCATCAAGTTGGTACAAAGTAAGTAATTGATACTATTAATATCAGGAAAACCATCATGGAGAAGAAAACACTCAATGCAGAAGAAGGCCTATGAAATGATAAGGAGGTAGTCTTTCTGTTAAAGAAAATAGCATAAAACATGGCATGAAGAAAGTAAAAGGTATGTTCATTAAAGAAAAGGAAAATAATTTTCTGTGACTGCTGTGTATTTCAGAAGTTTGGGGTCAGAATGAAGAGAGATTTTGAATGACAGGCAATCATCAGATTGATAAGGGTCTTGAAAAATTATGAAAAAGGATTTTAAATTTCAGACTGTAGGAAAAGCAGAATAATAGAATAAGGTTAAATATGGAGTGGAGTAGAATGATGAAATATCATCTCACCTATATTTTTAATGCCTCAGGAAGTGAGTGTGATAATCCTTCAAGATTACCTGGTTATCCCTGAGTAAATCTCTTTCAGAAAGACTTTAATTCAAGGGAAAAAGTTGATGAGACATCTGCCTACCAGTAGTCATTAATTCAGTCTACATTCTCTAATCACAATTCTCAAAATTGTCCACTAATACATTTTCTAAAATGATCATAGTCCAGCAGGGAAAATAGTCTACTGGTTCAGCATTTTTTATTAAGAAATAAGAGTAAAAACATGAGACTAGTTAGTCCACCTCAAACTTAGAAAATTTAATGGATTTTGGTCACTTTAAAGAGCACACATTTTTCATTAATGTAACCACCTAAAATTTCTTTAAAAAATTTCCAAAAGCTATACCACCAAGCCACATATCATGGGGAAAGTTGGTCTTAGAAGCTTACCTAATTTTGGCATTTGCTTCCTTATCCATGACCCAGGAATTCCAATAGCTGGTGTACAATTTATGGAACCAAACTCAAGACCTATTGACATTGCTTGTGGTCCAAAATCTATCAGCCACAGTTCAAGAAATTTCATTACCCTTTTCCAAAATGGCTTAGGATTTAACTCTGGCCATTCCCTGTTGTGGTTGAGAAATATGACAGCAATTACTTTTGACTCAGGGCACAACATAACAAACACCCAGGATGACTCACTGAATTCATACTCTCCCTATCCTCTGGCCCCATTTTTCAGTTCTATAAAGAAGGGTGTTGAAAAGCAGAATCTGAAGTGATCCATTCAGTGCTGATATTCTCAACTTCAGTTTAAACACATAGAAACTCCTATTTTTTTTGGAAATAAGGTAGTTGATGCAGTGGACAAAACCATAGCAGAGAAGTATTATATAACTGGATACTCCAATCATGAACAGGTAATACCAAACATTTACTACATGTCCACTGGGTAAGATTCTCTTGGATGAGTTTCCAGTAATCCCAGATGAATCACAGGCACCTGCCTATGATGTAGAATATGGTATAGAGTATAATTTCTTTGGGATAAAATCCCCAAATGAATTCCTGAGTAAGAAAAGTGCTCAGATTTATCTAGTGACTAAAGTTATAAAGTCTCTTTTATACCAGCAGCTTCTGTTCACAATTACCCTACTTTTGCCACCTCTCCATAAATCCCTTGGGCATGGGCAGAAACTGAGTCACCATTTATCTCCATCATCATTATCATGCTGGCTGAAAGATAAAAAAATGTTGTCTAGGTATTGTGGTACACACCTCTAATTTCAGCAGCTCAGAAGGCTGAGGCAGGAGGATCATAAGGTTGAGGCCAGCCTCAGCAACTAAGGGGAGGCCCAAAGTTAGAGAGACCCAGTCTCAAAATGAAACATAAAAAGGGATGGGTTGTGGATGAAGTTGGGGCTCTGGTTCAGTGGCAGAGCACTTGCCTAGCATGTGTGAGGCACTGGGTTCAATCCTCAGTACCACATAAAAGTAAATGGATAGAATAAAGGTACTGTGTCCATCTACAACTACAAAAAAAGGTGGGGAATGTTGCTAAGTGACTAAGCACCTCTGGATTCAATCCCTGACACCAAAAAAAAAAAAAAAAAAGAAAGAATCGCTCCAAGCAAAGTTTCCTGTATGAAACTCTTAATATAAGTATACTTAGAAACTTAGATTCAAGTTTTGTCCCTGAAACCATGAATGTGATTTCCTGAGGCACTTTTAACTGAAGTTGACTCTAAAGCAGTATCAGGAATGGTTAGCTTCTCACTACATTCCACAGACATGTACCCAATGAGTAGACTTAACATTTCAATGAATTAGAAAGAATAATTCAGATGAAAATTGGAAGACATGGGTTCTAGTTCTAAGTAGTGTGAGTAATTAGCTATGTTGAATGTTACCAAGACAATCGAAAGTATTTGGGCCTTAATTTATTCATCTACAAAATGGGAAGGCTGGACTAGATGGTCTTCAATGTTCCTCCTGGCTCCAACTTTCTATGTTCCCTGAACAATTTTTTTCCTATTTTCTTTGTGTCACCTGATTTCTGGGTCCCTTGGGAACTATTTTTTCCATTTATAAATTTCTTTTTTTTTTTTTTGGTACTGGGGATTGAACACAGGGCTGCTTAACCACTGAACAACATCCCCAGTTCCTTTGTTTTTCTTTTTCTTATTTTAAGTAAGGGTCTTGCTAAGTTTCTCAGGTCCTTGCTAAGTTGCCGAGGCTAGCTTTGAACTTACAATCCTCCTGCCTCAGCCTCCTGAGCTGCTGCAATTACAGGTATGTGCCACTGTGCCCAGATATAAACAGCTTTTAATATTCATTGAGAAGATACTTTTTAATTAATCAAAATGTTCAATGTACTTTTTTGACATTTACAAAGATGGACATAATTTTAAACTCATTTATTTTGTGTTTAACTATTCTATAAAGCATTCCAAAGCACATGGTCATGTGGGAAATGAAAGATACAGGCATGCATTAATGAGCAACATATCAAGGAGTCTGGAGACTCTTCAATTAATCTGTTTTCCTGATCATTCTCTCAGGTTTCATCCTATTAAAAACCTGCCATCTTTCTTCTGACAACTTTCTTACACTTCACTAATAAATCACCAAAGCACTCCAACTTAGCTAAAAGAGAAAAATCTCTATAAATTAAATAAACCTTCCACATAGGTGTATATAGAGTCATAAACCTTGACCTAAACTTATGATGAAGCCAAGTGAGTAAGAATGCCTTTTTTGTGACTATATAACAAGTAGCATAGGAAAACCTAGAGGCAGTTTTCACATCTCCACAGGGAGCTTCCTAAAACAGTGGGTAAGCTCTATAGCCAAGCATCTCCTGAACTCTCCCTGCAGGGATAAGACAAAACTACAACCCAGACTCTGTGGTACTATCAAAATTTCAGAGACTTTTTCTCATTTTTTCCACAAATATACTATTTCAATATTGTAATGTTCAAACTACTTCTATGAACATGTGTCTTATTCTCAAAATAAAGCACAGATCTTTTATGTTTCCACTTTGTTATGTTCCACCACATCTGGAGGTATATTCAGATGTAATGCATTATGAGAAAGAGAACAATCTTACTACTAGTGATCATAACTGTACTTATTTTCCAAAGGAGATTGTTATGGTTTAGATATGAGGTGTCCCCCAAAAGCTCATATGTGAGACAATGCAGGGACATTCAGAGGTGAAGTAATTGGATTTTGAGTGGTAACCTCATCAGTGGATTAATCCACCTACTTGGATTAACTGGGTGTTAACTCTAGGCAGGTACAGTGTGGCAGGAAGAGGTAGGTCACTGGTGCCATTGGGGTTTGTAGTTTATCCCTGTTGAGCAGAGCTCTCTCCACTTCCTTATTGCCAAGAGCTGAGCTGCTTTTCTTCTCCAGACCCTACCCCCTCAATGTTCTGTCTCACCGTGGGAGCCTAGAGCTATGAAGTCAGTCATCCTTGGACTGAGACCTTTGAAACTGTGAACCAACATAAACTTTTTATACTCTAATTGTTCTTGTCAGGTCTTTTGGTCACAGTGATGAAAAAGTTGACTAAAACATGCTTAAAACCTTCCCACCAGAAATGGAAAAGAACTGGAACAAAGGAGACTAATGCAACCGAAAAATCCATTATAATACATTCACACAGTCTCGATTGTTGTTTTGCAAAGCACAGCCAGGTCAGTCCAGAAGAAATCTCATGCCCTGCAAGAGTAACACCTCACATGTGCAAGTAGCTTAATTGACTCACAGTGAACATCAGCTGTAACCTTGGGGGCTGGAGAGATGCTGCACAATATATGAAGCAGTCTGAGAGTAGCCGGCAGAAAACAGAAGCAAAACAGAAACCAGACCTGAAGTTTTCTTGGTGGTTATACATACATGGGCTAGAGGAAATTTACAGACAATATCATCTTTACATAGTAATTATGAACACATAGATTCATTTTGAAAATAGTTTAAACTTGGAAAAATCTAGAAAAACAAAAGAGCAAGATGATTTTCAAAGAACTATTTTTATATATTCCAAATAATTTTCAATATAAAAAAATTAGTGGAGGAAACAAATAATCATTCTTATATTAAGCTGAAGGTCATAGAATCATAAATTGGTAATGGATAAAGGGGAAATGATAATATATGCATATGGATTATATTCTGTTATTGTATTTCCCCACATTTTGAGGCATATGTTTGCACAATGGAAACATAACATACAGAAAATTGGAAGCCTCAGAATATAAAACTGCAAGTATTTAAATTTTCACCTATTTCCTTTCTAAATCTGAACAACCAGAATATTGTTTCTTCCAGTTCCAGTTTTAGGTAGGAAAAGATTTAATAATGCAGTAAGCAGGGTTTTCCCATCTTTAAATGACATTTTAAATCAGATTTTACTGCATGCTGGATTTCCCCCCAGAAACCTTAATATTCACGATAAGAAAAAGAAAGAATTAGGAAAATCAGCACTGTACTCTTTATTAAGAACAAATAATTCAAAAATTATTTCAAAAAATGCATAACCTATGCCTACTTAATGTGCAAGTTCCATTTGATTCTTTGAACACAGAATGAATTTATCATATAAAAATCAACTTGTATGAAAAAAGAAAGAAATGATTTCCAGTGCCAAAGTCCCCAGGTATATATCGTTACGTATACACATGTACAGCCAGTCTATATTCGACTTGCACAAGCAAAACTTCTAAATAACCTCTCTGTTTAATGTGCCTAAATATACTAAAAACCCCACCTACAAACTTTGTTCACTACAAATAACTTTTGTTTGTTGTACTTAAATACATGTCCTGGAGCCCTAGGAAATGAGAGAAATTCTTAAAGATGCCATTCATTATTTACATGATGGATTTGAAAAATTAGTTACTAAACAGAGAATTGTGTAAATCACACCAAATACTATTCTCTTCAAACCTTTGCGGCCAGACACTATGAAAAAAAAAAAAAAAATTCAGGTTCAGCACCTTCTCAGAACTGTGAAGAAGAAATTTGTCTCTAAAGAATCTATGCTCATTGTCTCAGTCTGGAGGTTCATCATCAAGTCACTCCTATGTTGCAGGGCCCACTACAGGAGCAGTCACATGATGGCACTACATTCTTTGGAACAGTTTCCAAGAACCCTTTCAATAGGCATTAAGGTCAGTGACCCCATGTCTTAATGCCTCCTGTGATCTATGCCATCTATTCAATTCCTCTCCTCCCCTTCCCTTCTTATATGATTACACCCACTTTAGCTAGCATTCCCCACATTTAACTTAGAAAGCCTGAAAATAATAAAATATAACATTTGCTCCCTAGGAGTTATAGGCTAGTTAGGAAGCTGAGATATTTCGATAAATAAGTAATACAAGGTAAAAATGTAACAGGTCCTTATTAAACTTGTATTCTTCAGGAAAAGAAAAAAAGCCTTTAAACCGAGAGGAATTAAGCAAATTTGATGGAGGTAGAAGCACCAGGGAGTATTTCCTTTTGGATATGCTCTTAACAATACAATAAGGTCAGTACCTCTTTTATTTCTCTTTAGAAACTGAGGAAACTGAACCATAGAGGGAATGAGTAACAACCTCAAGTTTTCATAGCTGCTAAGTGCCAGCAGCAGGACTTGAACCTAGGTTGTCATTCATCATTGTCTGTACTCTTAAGAAGGAACTTTACTATTTTTCCTCTTTTAACATATGAAATACATAAATGTGATCATAATTGCAAGATTTGGAATTTAACACTGGAAAGAGAGTCCAACTGGTGGTTTTAGTAATAATATTTGTGGAGGGGAAAATATGGGGGCATATAAGGTCGAAAAGATATTTAATCCAAGTGTAATATAGAAGGAATATGGGAAAATCAGTGGTATAAAAGGTGTAAGTTTGAAAAGTATGTGGAGATTAGTCTTAGAGCCATTGTCTCCCTATCACTCTTGACTAAAATTGAGCCCTCTGTGACTTCCTTCATACCTTGCTCACCGAATGCAATCTGCTCAGAGTCTTTTGAATTCTCTTCAGTGATTTTGCTTGAATTCATCCCTCCTCCAGTTCCCCTGCTTCTGGTGCAGAGCTTAATGAGCACTTGCTTAGATTACTGAAAATGTCACAAAATTGAGATCTTTGCCTTCTTGCATATCCAGAGGCAGCAATGTTCATGAAATGCACACTGATAGCCACACTGTTCTGCCAAAACTCTACTGACTTCCCTGGACTGAAGTACAAATGCATGAAAAATTTTTCCCAGTCAGTTTTATGTTGTTGTTTGGACTTCTGTAGTTGGTTGGTCTGAGACAATAGTGACTTTTTTTTTTTTTTTTTTTTTTTTTTTGTAAGCTAATTGGCTAGATTTGGGCAAGGATTGAAATTCTAAACTAAAGCTGACAGAGCTGTGAAGGGAGATTCAGTGATACAGAAACTGAGTCACTTTACCATCCAAATGCCCAAATAAAATCCAAAAATGGAGTACTTAGAAGTCTTTCCATCAGCCAAGACCTGGCGCCCTAAAGACATGAAACTTTGGGGAAACTAAAAAAAAAAATGCATTTGGTATTAGAATTTCAGTTCTTACAATAAATAGTAGTGAAGAAAACTTGTCCAAAATGGCTTTGACATGGACAAATGGGGACTGGAGCAGGGGAGAAACAGCAAAGCAAAATGAGAAAGCGTAGTCCTGAAGCTGCCAGAAAAGTTGGTAGACACATGTGAAGCATAACCTTGGGAATTCCTCAAAATAACAAGAGACTTTAAGAGAGTTAATTCACAATCAATCCTTGGAGATTCATGCTATTCACATTTGGATTTTAAATATGTGACTTTTGGAGATCTTGGACTCTGTCACCAGAAACTGTCAGGCAAGTCTTTAGTGGAGCAAGAAGAAAAAACTTCTTTCTATATTTTCCCAGCTTCACCAATGAATATTTGTGGCAAAAAATGACTATGGTATGGGACACTGATGAGGCCATATTTAATATTAATCTGGGTTACTGTGTTATAAAATTATATGCACAAACGTGGTTTTGTTTCTTTATCTTCGTCCGTCTACGCTCCTACAACAGTGAATTGAGCTGGAACTGCATTCTACTAGAACAAATGGCCACATTACCTTCTTTTCCTTCTCTTCTGTGACATTTCTCCACAGGGTAATCTGAGTCAGAAACTTGTGTCAGTGAAGTAGACCTGGAGATATTGATCCCACTTTTTTCTTTTCATGTATAAGCTATTAGGAGTACACTACATGATCTGCAGTCTGTTGGTGATATCAGTTGGGTTTAAAGGGAGAAAGTAGTTATCTCAGTCCCCAGGGTTATTAAAGTAATAATGCATGTTAGTCATTCTTAGTTACAAAGTTTACAATCTATTGCAAGGATCCATAACTGGATTATTGGAAAAAATTCTTCCAAGTCTAATAGCATTAAAATTTTGTCACCTCGAGCTGTGCATCTCTCCTCTGAAGTGAGGCTTCCTTAAAAATCTGTTTGCCTAAGTTTCAAGCTATCTACTTGAGATATGTGAGAAGCTTGTCAAAACAAAACAAAATAAAGCTAGCATTCTCACTACTGGGAATGACAGACCTTCTAGATGCAGATTTCTTGATTTCTACAGTTTATACTATAGCCTCTGTATTAGTCAGGGTTCTCTAGAGGAACAGAACCAACAAGATATGTATATGTATGATTATCAAAGAGGATTTATGAGACTGGCTTACATGATCAGAAACTGGGTAGTCCACAGAGGCTGTCTCAGGCTGGGAGCTGAAGGAATAAGTAACTGCTCAGTCCAAGAATTCTGAGGCTGAGACCTCAGAATAAGAGGAACCCATGACACAATCCCAGTCCACAGCTGAAGGTCTGAGAACTCCCTGGGGAACTGCTGGTGAGAGTCCACCCTGGAAGTGTAAAGGGGCTGAAGTCCCATGTCTTTGATGACAGCAGCAGTGGACTCCCCATTTCAAGAAGAATTCAGCTTACATTAGCCTAGACTTCCTCCTTCTTCTGCTTTTGCTCCATATGAGCCTCCAGTCTATTGAACTATGCTGGCCACATTCAGGAAGGATCTCTCTCTTCAGTTTGCTATCCCACATGCCAGTCGTCACTGGAAACACCTTCATCAACACATTCAGAAGTCACTTCATCCAGAACATCAATCAAGCCAATGAAGTTGACAATTCCAATTAACCATCACAGCCTTTAATCAGTTTCTCTCTGGGCGAACTTGGCTACCCCATTTCAGCATCCTGGATGATCAGTCTAGCAATTCTTCTTCACTGCTTTGGATAACGAATCTCAGTCCCTTTTAGTATCTCTCGTAATCCTAGCCTTGACATGTATAAAAAAACTTTTGATCTCTATAGACCATTCTTTAGAGCAATGTTTCTATGAACAGAAATGTATCTGAACAGAAATTTCAATATTTACCCATTAGTCCCTTTTGCAAGCATGTGATGGGGTTCAAGTCCTTATTTTACAGAAACTATTATAAAAGCTCTGTTACCATTTATTTGTCCTTTTGCACCTCTCTCCTGCACTACTGACCAGTTCTTCACAACTAGCTCCTGATATGTTGCACCTTCCTATATAATGTAACACCTAGTGATGGTTGATGTGCGGGTGTATCAGGTGGGGAATAGTTCTTCAGCCCTGTACTTACTTTCTCAACATAATCCAACTGTCCAATTGTTCCTGTTTCTCATTAGGATGTTAAAAAAGCAGATTTTTTTTATTCACCTGGCACCTACTCTTTCAACATTTGCTGTGTAGTGGACCTACTTCTAGGAATTAAGGGTATAGCTATGAGCAAATCAACAAAGGATCCTCATTATGCTTACATTCTAACAGATAAAATGATAAGATTGTAAAATCCAGAAATGTTTGCCCCTTTACTCTCACCTGCTGGACATCCATGAGGGACCAGAACCAATTTGATTTATTCTCTTACAGAAGCTATTCCTTAGATCATGAACCAAAGACATTTCAAAATGCAGGTTACAAAAGAGGTTCTAAATTAGAAAATTTATCCATCACTAGTTAATACAATCATAAAAATGAAACTCTTTCTATTTGCCATTTCCCTTTATGTGTCTTTCTCAGGAATCTCACAAAGATGAAGTGGTATAAGCTAAACTTGGATTACGACATTCTTGGATCCTTGAACTAATACCATTCAGTTACTCTCAAATTCCACCATTTCTAAGAGACTTTAGTGTGTAGTCCCTGCACACTATGCCTAGAACACTCTGGTTATTTTTTTTCTATCTTTTTTTCTTTTTAAGATTCTCCATTTCCGTATATGGCTATCTTCAGATATACTGTCATGAGGTGCCCTTTTCTAATTCTTCTTAAAAAGTTCTCTCCCTTCCCAGAAGCTTTCCTATAAGCTATATACAACCAAGTTACTTTCCTCTGCCATCTTCGATGCCAAATAGCATTCATGCATTGAATTACTTAAATAATTATTACTGAATGTAAATAGCATACTGGATATCATCCTAAGTACCAAGGATATATCAGTGAATATCAGAAAGCATCCTTGCTCTAATGGAGTACATTCTAGTGATAGGAGACTGGAGAAAAACAACACATTAGTTGGTAATACATGCTATACAGGAATATAAAGCCAGGTAAAGTGTGCAGAGATTAATGGAGGGAATACATGGGATACAATTCACTGTAAAGTGGCATTGATCCTCCTCTGTTCTCCATTCTCAGTAGAAAAGCTGTTTTTAGTCCATGGAGCTGTGGTTAAGTCCTAAACTGGCTAAAAATACAGGGACTCAGGCACAAGAAACCATTAGCTAAGTTTAAATCTTTGACAGATAACATTTTTCTGCTCTGTTTTCTGATACTTACATTGTTGTTTTCCAGCTCTCTTGTCTCCCATTTCCACGAAAGTCATGCCAAGTGCTCCTTGTAGTCCAACCTTTGTTTCCACAATGTTCTGTTTTGCCCTTGTTGACCTGATGTTATGACGTACACTTTGTCATGGTAACTCCTTCTGCAGTTTCTAGCAAAGGTCATTTCCAGTCTTGTCCAATGAAAATGCAAGAGAAATAAGTTGACTGAGTTCATCTTTTAATGCACATATAAATCAGTACAAAAATAACCCTAGGCTTTAGAGTCCCCAGCCTCAAGGAAGCCTCTTTATTCTTAATTCTTTCTCTCAGAAATATATCTTTGAATCATAATTTGCTCTTTGAAATGCTGACATTAATCTGTACTAGTTCCTTTCCTATTTGTTTCATTCGCTCATCAAATACTTTTATTAAAAACCCCTTCACTACATGCTGTTGTTTGTTTTGGGGTAAAACGAATCTGCTTTATTTCCTTGAATTCTATATCTGGCTTTCTTCTCTTTGAAATTTTATATATTCTAGGGAAATATAGGTCTGTGGACTGAAATTTTATGCAAAAGAGTTTCTGAAATATAATTAATAAATTGATGACTTCCCTTGAGATATAATAGTTACATATTTAGAAACCATCTGATAGTATTCCCACGTGATCACTCCTCCACCACTGTATATCGGGTGCCTTTGTTTCAAATCTATAACTATTCTGACAAACAAGACACTCCTGCTCTAAGAGTTCAAGGTCAATAATTCACTAGGGTATAAAAATTGATATAGTTAGATTTCCAGTTGAAAAAAATATTTCTCACTCTTAAGCCCCTTTATACTTAGGTGAACATTTCCTACTTAGGTGAATATTTCTTAAAATGTGACAAGAAGATCCAATCTCAGATATCCAGCAACAGAATTGCATAGTATGCTGATAACACATATGTAAATTTGAGCCCTACCTCATAATTGCTGGAAAAAAGGTCAGGGAACAGGAATCAATGCTTTCTAAGTTCCCAAGGTAATTCTAACGTACAATAAATTTTGAAACCAGTGGATACTGCATAAAGTGTAAGTAAGTTTGCTTCAACGATCAGGCTACTACTGTTTGAATATACTTGGTCCCCTCTGAAAACCTTGGTGAAGTTTAATCCTCATTTTGAGGTATTGAGATAGAAACTTAATCTAACTATGGTGTTCAGAAATGGGGCGATTTTCGTTGGTGATTTTGATTAGATAAGATCATCAGGGTGGAGGTCCCATTATTGATGCAGGTGACTTTATGAGAAAAGTGGCAGACCAGAATAGATACACATATGCAGTCCCTGTCTCCTACCATGTGATGTCCTGTGCTTCCTTGGGACTCTGCCAGCAAGAAAGGTCATCACAAGGTACTGTTCCACAACCTGGGAACAGAACTGTGAACCCAAAATCAACCTCTCTCTTGTTTTAAAATAATTTACCCTGACTATGTCCATTGTATTGTGTTTTTAGCAACAAAAAATGGACTAAAATCTGCCTCTCTAGCCTCATCTCTGTCATATGTTAGCACTTTCATTCATGCATTCATTTATTTTATTCATTCATCAAGTAATCCATTGATTACTGAACAAATATTTATTATATATTATAATGTGTTTGGCATTATTCCAGACTGAGATTATAAGGGTGAGAAATACAAATTTGTTTCTGCTTGTACTTTCTCATTTATTTCATGCATTCCCTCTTACCCCTTAAATCATGTGACTCCATAATAGCTCTTCTCAATCAGTATAATTTCCCTGAGTGATAAATTTCCATGCCCCATGAACTTCTCTATAGTGATAAATATCTGGTGTATACCTCCAATCCACTTCTCTTTTCTGACCTCCAGAGTTTTATAGCCATCTTCTTGCTAGATATTGACACTGGAATCACCCATATTTACCTTAAACTCACTGTGCCAAAAAGCAAGTGAACGAATTGCCCTCTCAGCTCATTTTTTATGATTTCCCAGTGTCTACTTTCCTCAGTCAAAAGTTTGTTTATTAACTCTGTCATCTCCTGCCCACCCTCCTTAATTTCCAATACAACCTGTCAATTATTCTTATTTAATTTGTAAATTATTTTTTTCTGTACTGCCACTGCCTTAGAGTAGGACACCATCTCTGCATACCTTAATTAAAAACAGCTTTTTGAAACCTAATTCATTGTTTTACTTTTTTAATTATAAAAAAATCACAGTTATTCCTTGTTATAAGTTAAAAGATACACATTTGTAAGAAAATCCCTAGCTTATCTTTTTTTTCCCCTATTTTAATCCTGTGAAATAACTTGTGTTAATAGGCAACGTTCTCTTAACTAGTATTCCTAACATCAACATTGCACACACCCCATTCATTTCAGATTGCAAAGCCTCATAATGATCCATTTTGTTTTGCATATGAATTACCTGCTGTTATGGTTTTAATATGTGGTGTTCCATAAAACTTCATGTATGAGACAAAGAACTTTCAGAGGGGAAATGATTGTATTACAGGATGTAAACTATTGGGTTAATCTACTGATATGGATTTACTGGGTGGCAACTATAGGCGGGTGGGGAGTGGGTGGAGCAGGTAGGTCACTGGTGATGTGCCCTTGGGATTTATATTTTATCCCTGGTGAGCAGAGCTATTTCTGCTTTCTGATTGCCATGTTCCAAGCTACTTTTCCTCTCTGGGCCCTTCTGCCATGATGTTTTGCTTCATCTTGGGCCCAGAGCAATGGAGTCAGCCATCTGTAGACTGAACCTCTGAAACTGAGAGCCAAAATATACATTTCCTCCTCTACTTTGTTCTTGTCAGGCATTTTGGTCACAGCAGTTAAAAAAGCTGACTAAAATACCCATTACACTGATTACTTATAGTATAAGTGTACCATGGTTCATATTACTTCCTCTGTAATCTCATATGGACCTCAACATAATGGTAATTGATAATCATTGATCCTTTAATGTGGCTGATATCTTCTCATATCAAATAACTGGTCATATATACAAACACAATCTTTAATTATCTCCTTGGAATGGCAAAAGGAGAAAAGAGAGAAAATAGCAGAACTTCTTATTATGTACTAGACTCTATGTTAAATGTTTTTCATTAAATTATTTTTTTCTTTACAAAGTCTTAGCTGGTAAAGGGTATTGTCGTTGCCATTTTCCAAATGTAAACAGTGAGACAAACACATTTCCAAAAGTAATCAATTTAACAAGTAGAAAATTATAATTTGAACCCAGTTCTACTTGGGGATATACATCTGAATGTTGTGGTTTGGATGTGAACCCAAAATTCATGTGCAGGAAACTTAGTCCCCAAATTTGTATGGTAATGATATTTGGAGTTTGTGTTTTGGAAAATTAGTATTAAGGGAGTTATGATGTCATTGTGGCATTTGTAATTTTATAAGAGGAGCAGGAGGAATGTAAACTAACATACTTGCTCCGTCTGACCATGTGTTAACCTCCACAATGTCATGATGCACCAAAAAGTCCTTCACCAGATGTTGGTCCTATGCTCTGGGATTTTCCAGTTTCTATAGACAAGAGCCAAATGTACCTCTAGTTTTGATAAATTTTTCACACTCCAGTATTCAGTTGTAACCACAGAGAAGGGACCAAGATACTATCCTCACTGAAAACCATTCTAAAATTCTAAAAAGTTAGTTCATAACAGGAGGTCTTAAGGCTTAAGGTAGAACTTAAGTTCATCCTAGATCAAAGCCCTTTACTTCATCAATAATATCAGTTACATTTTAGATCGTGAAATGAAGCACATTAGAAGTTTCTTCTGAGATATTTAACAATCTAATATCTGTCTGCTTCTTTTATATGATCACAACCCCATACTACTGATAGCCTTCATTTCTTTTTAGAATTTTAGATTTCAATCATGTTTGAGTTTGTTCTTTGCATATTTGTTTGGGCTAATGCCAACCTTGACCTAATTTCTTCCCTTTCACTGTTTCTTTGTTATAACTGGTATCTGCTACTAACCTCTCATACATATTACCTTCTGGCATAACAATTCTGATTTAGTGATAAGTGCCAGGTGCAACTATTCTTGTGAAGGAGTGGGATTTTCTGAAGCATACAAGAGTACAGGAGATGGTTATTTCTGAGAATCACACATTCAAACTTTCAAACTGAGTGTATACCCAACAATACAAGTCTCTAAAGCCAATCAGTTTCTTATAATTAAAATTTTGCACTAATCACTAAGCCATGGGACACTGAATGCATGTGTACATTATTTTGTAAATAGCATATACACTGAATGCATTGATTTCAATAAATACATTTCAATA
The DNA here is from genome assembly GCF_902686455.1 of Sciurus vulgaris. Taxonomy (NCBI): domain Eukaryota; kingdom Metazoa; phylum Chordata; class Mammalia; order Rodentia; family Sciuridae; genus Sciurus; species Sciurus vulgaris. Next base: position 10,031,819 of record NC_136471.1, on the reverse strand, counting down.
AATGAGCACACATTATTCATATTCAAGGTTCTATGGTAGATTCAGAAAGAAATGAGACACAGAAGAATCTAAGTTAACCCAGGGTAGTAGGAAATGGAAAGAAATGTGCTGTAAATCGAAGTTCAAATGAGGAGATACCACTACTGGTTATTGATACCAGGGAAAGTTTCATTAAAGCGTTAGTTCCAGAACCTGTTCCAAAAGGGTGCACTTAGTAGAAACACTTAGTAGAAAGAAATGAGTAAGAAAGCACTCAAAGTAGAATTGCCTGATTGAAAGGACAGAAATTGGAAAACAAGGGATACCTTTGGGTAGTAGTGAGTAGTATAGGTATAGTTGAAGCCCAAAATACATGTAGGAACAAAATGGCAGATAAGCCTGTATAGAGACATGTGATTAAAGCTTCATTAGGAAAATAAATCTGTAGTGGAGAACGAAATATAATGACATAGAGATAGTAGGCAATCACAGAATTCCAGACAAAGACAATTTATTCATGCAAGAATAAATCTTGCTTGGTTCCATACAATGGCATCTAACAACTCTACAACATAAAGTCTGAGTCTTCTTAAGTGCTTAGCTGATGATGTCTTCATTCTCGTTCCTAAAGGTGTTTACTTTTCACTCACCTATTATGAATATTGATGATATACACTTTAATTTTATACCATATCTGACTGGCTCTGGGCTAGATATCCCATCATGTTATGGTTTAGAAACAAGGTGTCCCCCAAAAGTTCATGTGTGAGACAATGCAAGAAGGTTCAGAGGAGAAATGATTGGGTTCTGAGAGCCTTAACTCAAGCAGTGAATTCATCCTGTGATAGGGATTAACTTAGGGGTAACAGTACACAGTTAGTGTGAGACTGAAAGAGGTGGGTCCCTGCATGTATGCCTTTGGGGTACATATTTTATACATAGTGAGGGAGTCTATCTCTTTCTCCCTCTCTCTCTATACTTCCTGGTGAGTTGTTCTGAGTTGCTTTCCTCCACCACACTCTTCTGCCATGATGTTCTGCCTCTTCTCAGACCCAGATCAATGGAGTCATCTGATGATGGACTGAGACCTCTGAAACCATAAGCCAAAATAAATGTTTACTCCTCTAATTATTCTTCTCAGATCTTTTAGTCACAGAAGCAAAAACTCTGACTAAAGCACACCATAATTAGGTCACTGGACTTCATGGACACTGGACTTTTTTGTTGTTGTTTCCTCTTATGAATTGAGCACTTCCTAGATAAGGACTTTTGCATGAGCTGCTTCCTTTGTCTGCCATACCATTTGCCCATTCATTATATGGCTGGCTACCTTTCCTCTTTCTGACTTCTGTGATTCTTATCTGAATATTTTCTTCTCTGTTGCTGTCTATCTCACCCAACTTTCTAAATCATACCACTTAATACAACTTAAGTTGGGTTTATTTCTTACTTATTCTTGGTCTATGAATCCCCATTAAATCTCAAGTAAAATGGTAAAACAGCAATGTCTGTCTGTTTATTTCTATAGTCATAGTACCTTGCACAGAGTAGGTGATCAAATAAATTCTACTAAATAAAAGTGAATTATCTGCTTCTGTATGACAAGCACTGTAATAGTTACTGAAAAGTAAGCATTAAGTATGACAGTATTCATTTTGTCAAGTGGTTAACGATCTAGAAAAGAAGTCAAATAAAATATTTTTGTAGTACGGACAGAATAGAGAAAAGCAGACAAACTAGAAAACACTTCTAATTGTTTAGGCAAGAAATGAGGAGAGTTTAACAGATGTTGTAGTGGAAAATAACTACAGTACTTTGGGGAATGAGAGAAAGGGTGGAGTATATTGTCACTCTAATTTTTGGATAAAAGAGAGAGAGTGCAAAAACAAGAAAAAAGCAGTTGGGAAATATTTTAGAAGCAGAACTGTAGGGCTTGGCAACTGATTGGACATAAGATTTTGAGGAAGAGACAGAAATCAAATGACGATTGAGCTTTTAAGGCCAAGTGACTATAAGAATGGTATTATCATTATGCAATGTAAACATTTAAATTGAAGGAAGACAGAAAGGAAACAAAAAGGATTCATTTCTAATTTTTGAAACCTTCTATACAAACTTAATTTGCTTTTTTGTGCAGGGTACATAAGGTACAGTTTTGAGTTTTATTCTAAACAGAAAAAAATTGAAGTTTTGACTTGAGAAGTCATTTTTCAATTAAGGAGTTTCATCAACAGTGTCATTAGGCTGAACAGGACTACAAATAACAAACACTGACCTAGAGGAAGAAGACTCAGCCCACCCATTATTTGTATGGCCGAATCATTAATTACATCTTAGTGTACCATACCAAGAGATTTGGAAATCTTTAAAGAGAAAAAATTTCATGTGGGGAGAAATATACTTAAGGAAAACAAAGATTAAGTTGCATAATTGTTCCCATAAATAAAAGTCAGGCAATTTTGGTGAGCTTTGGCCATAAGAAATGCTTGTTGAATTTCTGAAAAATAAATTTACAGAGTATGTATGGTTTTAAGTGATAAGGTAACCTTCCAGACACAAAATGAAAATTTCAAATATGACTTTAAAGGAAATAGAAGCCAATATGATGGTTAGGTTGACTTGTAGCTTCTGTAAACATTGCTCTGAGCCAACTTTCTACCTTCTGAACCTTCTGGCTTGCCATGATTTATGTCCATGAATGATGCTCATGTACACATGCCCAATTTTCAATGGCCACTTGGAAAAAATTGGCCTCAGAATATGGGTATACTTAGTGGCTGCCCAGAACTTAATTAAAATTCCCAACTGACTAAGCTGACTTCAAATGGTGCCATAACTAAACTTACTAAAGCTCTTCTGCAGAGAAATATGACATTAATCCCTAGTCCAGCCACTATCAATCTTATTTGAGCACTCTAAGCACCATAATTCATATTGAAACTGTCTCTATACTTGCAAGTGTTTTCCAAACAAAATTTATGTTTAGTCAAATGAGAAATTCATTTGGAACAGTCTTAACAGATCAAATATGTTCATGTTCATAGAAAATGATCCCAGCTGAACTGAGGGTGTAGTTCAGTGGTAGAGCCTGAACTTGCCTAGAGTGCACAAGGTCCCAGCATGAAAAAAAAAAAAAAAAGAAAAAATGGAAAGGGTTTTCCAAAGAGTCACTGAGACAAAAAAAAAAAGAAAGAACTTTTTAGGTAAACCCAACGTGGTTCATTTACTGACCGTTTTCAAAATGTAGTTTCCATTTACTGAGTTATTAGTCAGCTTTTTTCAGATTCTACCATATAACTACTAATAGTGTTGTAATAGTGTTGGTATTATTATTTAATACTATAACAACATAATAGTAGCATGTCTTGGTAGAATTAAAATGGACCCTTGAAGCAGATAGACTTAGACTCAAGTACCAATTCTACCAAATATTTACTATGTAACTTCGGGCAAGTAATGTAACCTCTTCATATCTCAGCTTCCTGTGTTTTCAAAATGCATTATATTACTGATGCATTATATCAGTGTTGCAAGAATCAAATGAGATAATGCATATACTATAACTAGAACAGGTAATTTTTCCTTTATTGGTTAGAAAGAAATAGTCATACAGTTGTGGGTACATATGTATATTTCCTTGCAATCCTTACATTTGCCTATACATAGACAACTCTAGGTCAAAGTGCTAAGAAATTCCATGAAGCTTTCATTTGTTGTCTTTTCTTTTTTCTGTTCATATTCAAGATAATTTGCCCTATTGTACTTAAATTCACCTTGTTATATCTCCTTGTAGTTTCCATGATGGGATTCAATGTTTCCTCCAAAACATCTTTTCCTTAATGAGAAAACACTCATTGACCCATTTTACCTCACTGCCACATTAATCTGACCTATGCCTCCACAGATACTTGAGTTTTGTTTCTTTGTTTGGTTGGTTGTTTGTTTGTTTTTTATTTATTTATTTTTTAATTTTTTTTTTTTTGTACCAGGGATTGAACTCAGGGACGCTTAACCACTGAAGCACGTTCCCAGTCCTTTATTATTATTATTAATAGTAGTTGTAGTAGTAGTGATGGTATTTATTTTGAGACAGGCTCTCACTGAGTAGCTTAGGACCTCTCTAAGTTGCTGAGTTTGGCCTCAAACTTGTGATGCTGCTTTGTCGGCCTCTGAAGTCATTGGGATTACAGACATGTGGCCCTGTGCCCAGCAATTTTCACTTTCTTGAGGATGAAGTAAGCATCTAAAGGAGTTTCTCCCCAAGCATGCTATTAATTTCAGTTGATTATGAAAATTTGTATGAAACTGTTGTACTAAGGGCTATAATAGATGGGACAGTGGTGTGGGCTCATGAAAAGAGTACTGAATTACAGGTTGCATGCTACTTATTTTTTTTTATGACAATAGACAGTTCACTTAATTAATTTACTTATCTATCTATACTGTGAGGATCAATTTAGAGATTATGTAACCCATATATTATGTACAACAACTGAAAAGTCTAACTGCTCACTGGGGAAAATTGACAGGTAGTGCATTTTAAATGATATGCAAAAATGTATTAGTTTACCACCTACACAATTTGGTTTGTTCATATACTGGCAAATCCTCAAACGATCAGGTGCTTTCAATAAATACAATTTTCAGATTTAAAAAAGTTTTCTACTTTGTTGGCACTATAATACCATTATTCTTTTCAATACAGGAAACAGTTTATTGAGTAATTTAGTCAAGTGATTAGTCAAGTCAAACAGTCAGTAAACTCCAGCAACTGGTTTTATTTTCTCTTGTACCTGAACGATTAATGATGTTCTTTTTCTAGTGATTGATTTACTTTTTGTTTTAGTTAGTTTTTCACTGCTGTGACCAAAAGACCTGACAAGATTAATGCTAGAGGAGAAACGTTTATTTGGCACTCATGGTTCAGGAGTGGCAGTCCAGACATAGCCAGCTCCATAGCTCTGGACCAAGGTGAGTCAGGGCATTATGGTGGAAGACTGAATTAGGGGACAGTGATGTGATATGACATAGCACCAGGAAGCAGAGACAAAGAGAGAAAGAGAGAAAGAGAGAGAGAGACAGAGACAGAAAGGGACTGTCTTCTATTCTCTATGGACAAAATACATATTCAAAGGCATATCCTCAGGGACTCACCTCCTCCAGCCACAACCTACCTGCTTCCAGTTACCACCCACTTAATCCCAGTCAGGGGATTAATGCACTGATTAGGTCAAGGCTCTCATAACCCAATCATTTCACCTCTAAGCTTTCTTGTATCACCTCACACATGAGCTTTGGGGACACCTTATATCTAAATCATAGCACTCTTTCTATGGGTTTATGTTAGTTCTAGCACAAGTGTACAATTTGATTCTTTCAATTCACTTTATCACAGAAAAATTAGCAAAATAGCTGAACAAAACAATAAAAGAAGCTTTTGTTATTTTTAACATTTTTATTTTCTTGATATTTTCATTAAATTTCAAATTTTAATTTCAATTATCTTGTACTCTTGTTAAATCTTCTAGTGTCCTTACCTTTCTGTCTTCTTGATTTCTCAGTTGTATAACTACATTGCTAACTCAATATTATAGTTTCTAAAAACACATAAAAATGTCAGGCATGATGGAGCATGCTTTTAATTCAAGCAACTAAGAAGGCTGAAGCAGGATTCTAAGTTCAAGGTTAGCATCAGCATCTTAGTGAGACCCTGTCTCAAAATTGAAAAATAAAAATTAAAAGGGCTAGGGTTATTGCTTAGTAGTAGAGCAGCCCTAGGTTTCAATCCTTAGTACTGTGGAGGAAAAAAATAAAAATATAAAATTGTGCAATACAACCATAAATAGATTTTCTTTGGCTTCTTATATTATGAAAATACACCCAATGGAATGAATTGAAAGTTGCAGGACTTTCCCTAAAAAGGAAAACACAAAATTTCACATTTAGACATATAACACAGTATAGTCCACAATGGCATGCATTATTTAATCTGAATATCAACTGTCCATGAGATAGGCAGGGTGAGAAGTATTCATTCATTTTCCAGATGAGGAAATAAATTTAACAAATGAAATTACTTGTTTGAGTTTTATATCATATAGAGCCTAGACTAGCAACTCAAATTTCTCAAATGTTGCTAATTCATCAAAAAATGTCTGTTTTGAATAATTATGATTAATTAATTTCTTGGAAAAACTATTTTACATATATGTCTATTAAATCCCCAAATTAACAATAAAATATCCATTAAAAATTTGGGAGAGTTTACATGTTAAATGAAATCCTGGGAAATTAAGGGACTTAATATTTTGCCCTTATTTCCCTAAAAATGTAAATAAGCTTTAAAATGATACATTACACCAAATGCACTATTCACCTGAAATATATGAAAAAGAATAAAACAGGGTAAAGGTGAGAGACAGGAGCTGTTAAACAAGCAAAGCGTTCCTGATAGATGATATTTTACCCAGAAGTAATGCAAAATGTGATTAAAAGTAAACAACAATATTCTAAAATGAGGAAACAGCAAATGCAAAGGCCTTGAGGTGACAGTGTAGTTTATTTATCCATAAAACAAGAGGTCAGTATGATTGCAGCAGAGTTTTGGAGAGGTCAGAGAGATTGGCATAGGCTTGATTATGAAAGTTTAGATTTTATTCTAATTGTAATGGGAAACCAGGAAAGGGATGGAAAATCTTGCTTCTGTTTTCAAAGGGCCATTGGGGTTGTTGAAGGGAAAACTCAACATTAAGAGAATGGAAGAAAAGAATCCAGTTATAAGAGCATTGCAATAGACCAGGAGAAAAGATGAGGCTGGTAGATGTGGCTGTGAAAAAAAAGTAGAAATATCTGAGATAGAGTCAGAACAGGGCAGAAATTGTGTTTTATGACTATTCTTATCTTGAGTGCTTACTACAGTACATGGCTCACAAGTAATGACTGACAAATGTAGTTGAAGAAATGTTATGCCACATTTCCTCTAACAAAAATCATCCATAATACTTGAAATGTTTTTGTGAATCTTTTCAATTTAATGAAATGGAAGCATAGAACCATGGTTTACTACTGTGTGGAAAAAATGGTTTATAAACAGCAGTTTCCTTTCATTCAACATCCTACTTTAGTGATGTAGGTATCAAGGACCCTAGAAATATTGAATAATAAGAAATATTCCAAGTGATATTCTTAGACTGACAAAATAAAATACTTATAATATGGGACAAGTTGGGGAATGTAAGCTTACTGAAGACAGAGTTTGTGTCTTACTTATCTCCATGTACAGGTTGTATTAAGCTCTGGCTGAATGTCATTGAACTGAATGGTAGAAATAGTACTATATAATTTTTACAGATCTAATTTAGTAGAAAAATAAGAATGTGTGGGAAGAGAGTAAAATTAACTAGGAAAAATGTAAATCATGAAGAAGACCCACCTACGAAGAATTTGAAGTCATTACAGTGTCTTCTAGTGCCATCTACTGCTTAGTCCTCAAGATACAAAATGAGCCTAATTAATAATATTTCACCTGTTTAATAATATGCATTCTTAAGATTGAAAGGCAAATAACTTTCCATACTGCCATTACATTGGTGCTCATGCAGGGTAACAAAATAACTTAAATCACCAGGTATAGGGCAAGATTCCTTCACAGCACTGCTGACATTTTGTTGTGAGGAGCAATCCTGTATGTTGTAGGATGTTCAGCAGCATTCCTACTTCTACCTACAAGATACCAATAGCAACTCTGTCATAGTTGTGACATCCAAAAATGTCTCCAGATATTGACAAATATACCCTGCTTAGAAAAGAAGCCCAATTGAGAAGCACAAGCACAGGAAAAGGGGATTGATATCCATGCTTTAATTTGTTCACTTCATAAATTACTTAGATGCCTACTATATGTTAAGCATTAAGCTAGCCTTTGGGAATGCACTGGAAAGTGAAAAATTATGGTCCCAACTTCTTGGAGCTTCCAATAAGAAAGAACGTTAACTCTATAAAAAATAAAGAATAACTTGGACTGGGTGGTCAGAGAAGCCTGCTCGAAAGACATGATATTTAAGCATAAAGAATGAGAAAGAGCCAACCAGGGAAGAGCTGGGGGAATAATGAGTTAGAACATCAAGAGGAAAGGTGCTATGATGGTTAAGCAGTGTGTTAGTCCCTTTCCATGTACTATTTTGTTTAGGAGGGATGACTCCGTGCTGCTGCCTGTGCCAATTCCATTTATACATGTTGTTGTGAATATTTGAATGATGAATTTTATTTCTATTCTATATTTAAATGTTATAGCACTTAAGAGGAATTTGGTTTCTATTCCTGTGTTATATAAAAAACAGAACCCCAAGTAAGTTATTTGTACATGTTTGCAAGGCAAGTGACAAAAAGCCTCTTGCAATAGTTGTGTTCTGTCTGACTCCAAGGTCAATGATTTGACAATTGGACTATGATATATTCCCTGAGGAGAGTATGTATGAAATATGACAAATATACTTAGTAGAAATAATATGATAATTGTAAAATTGATAGTGGAAAGCACAACAATTGTTTGAAGAAACAATATGTTATGCAAAGATGTCAAAGCTGTACTTGAAACTGATGGCATTAGTTCTTCATCAGGACTTAATCAGTGTTCATAAAAGATCAAAAGCAACTTCCTCAGTACTCAAAGTAGATTCCTGAAAGATTCCTCATCTGACACCTGGTTGATGGTGACAACAGCGCAAGAGAAAGATCGCTGGAGAGGAGTCAGAAATGAAGGTTCAATTTCTGGCTAGCAAACTTATTTGAGTCCGGGCCCTAAGTGAGCTCCAACCACTGAGATTATTTCCTCACCTGCACAATAGAGATAAGGGTATACATTCTACCTAAATCAAAATTTTTGTAGGCTCATATAAAATAATTTCTGTGAGTACAGTGTATAAATGACAAAATATAATTGACTATCCTGTTCAAAGCAGGCTTTTACAGCTTTTAGCATACCTGGTACTCCACTCCATCAACTTCTTCATCTCTTTTCACCTTGAATTCCTCAAAAGAGAATAAAATGAGAGTTCACCTGGGAAAGAATGTGGTTATCAACTTTGGAGTTGTTTGGTCAGGGAGGACTGCTCTGGGTCTGTAGCAGAGTGATGGACATGGATATCATTACATCAGCATTTCCAATTCTCTTGTGACCCTCACAAGCTCACCCAAAAGAGAAATTGTTTTATTGCCCCACAGTTGTTTCTAGTTGGGGAAAAGACTGAACAAAAGAAAAATTAACCAAAAACAATAACAAAAAAGAAATCACTCTAGAGTGAAATTTCTAAGTACTAAGTTGGCATTGAAATGACACTTTTTCACATCCATCTGTGCATGTCTCCTTGTACAATCAACACATATTGTCTGAGATTTCAAGTAACTTAAAAATATTTCTACAAATACAGTGCCCCTATGACCTTTAATCAGCTTTTCAATTGCTACTTGCTATAGCAGAAAAATGATGACAAATTCCTATTTTTTTACTTTGGTTCTTTTTTTTTTTTTTTTACAGTGAGTCATATATTGACGGTTTTTAAAGAGTAGAATAGAAATGAATCTCCTGAACTTATTTGGAAGGTAGTCTTCAGTGACTATCTGAACTAACTTTCATGTTGTCTTTTTAAGCTACTAATAACTTTATTAATATGTAATTCACATAATGAAAATTCCCTCTAAGTATATAATGAAGTCATTTTAATGTATTCAGTTATGCAATCATCAGCAGTATCTGATGTTAGGAAATTTTCATAATCCTAAAAAGGAACCCCTTAACAATTATCATCACTGCCCATTCTACTCCCCTCTCCTCCCTCCACCACAAGCAACCAATAAACCATTTTCTAACTCTACATATTTTTCTCTTATGGATATTTCATATTAGTAGGACACTGCAACATTTTGCATCTGATTTCTTTTACTTAATATAATGTTTTCAAAAATCATCCACATTTTAGCATATATTAGTGTTCCATTCTTATTATAATCAAATAATGTTTCACTTGTGGGCATATATGTGCTTATCAATTCTTTCCTTGATTAAAATTTCAGTTCTTTCAACATTTGGGCTATTATGATTAATGCTTCTATGAATATTCACATACAAGTTTCTTTTTGGATGTTTATTTTCACTACTCTTAGCTACGTACATAGATTTAGAATTGCTTGATTTCCATGCTATTTCTATCCAAAAGATTCAACACTGGTAATTTTAAACAATTGTTGTAGAGAGAGATCAGTATGATAAAATAATTGGACTTCCCTATAAAACTACTTCAGACAGGCAAAATTGGTATTAGAAATATTTAATTTAAAGGTTAAGAAGATTGAAAGATTATTTCTTAGATTTAATAGCTTGCAATTAAGTTATTACCAACCTTAACAATTCAAAAAGCTATTTTCCTATTGTAACTGGTCATTATAACAATTTTTTCTGCATGTTTTACTCTGCTATTCCTATTTATGAATTTCATTACCATCAAATTATAAATTACAGTATGAAAGATTACTATGTCAGATCATAAATCTTAGATCATTTATATGTTTCATATACAATGCTTAAAATAGCTATACTGTTATATTTATGAATAATTAAATGAACCAATACTGTGACAGAAAATATAAAATGAGATGAACTTAAAATGTGCCTGAAACATTTTTCATTGGCTTAGGAATAAGAAATGCACTCTTGCTATAAAAATATAACAAAGTACTTTGTTAACTTTAGTTTGTAAATATGAGCAGTGGTTTGAGTGGGTATTCTTAAGTCAAATACTTCAAATATTTTAATTGACGTGATTTCATGCTCTAAAACAATCCCACTCTTGGCCTAGCAAAGTTTAGGATGGATAATCAGAAGCAGCTATAATTCTAGGACTAGAAGCAGGGTGTTGTGGGGTTCACTCCTATACACCAGCCCACTTGAATCAGCGATCTTATTACAATGCATTCAGTATGTTTTTTTGGCACTAATTAGACATTCATCTACATTCTCTAAAATCTACACTGTCCCTAGTCAATTGTAGGCATGTGGAATTTCAGAACAGACCATGTGATGAAACAATTGAGTACTTTTTAATGTTATAATTAGGTTATGGGTTTAGTCACATCTTCATTAGCATATCTAAAAGATCCTGTTCCTATAGATTAAATATCCTTGTTCCTATGTAAGACCAATCACTGCACTTCTGCTATAGATCATATTTCTTTTTACCTACTAAAGGACATGAGCAATTCTCCATATGCCTAACCCTAACCTTAACCGTCTCCTTTACATTTTTCTCAATTCTATTTGACTATCCCCAGCAACACATAAATAGATATACTGTAATTTATTTTATTTTATGAAACAATCAATAACACAAACTTCCTTGTACCTTAATTCCCCCACTAGATGTATCCTCATTTCTCTGCTTCTATTTTCAACAAAACCACTGGAAACTTCTCTAGACACCTGCCTATAATTGATCTCCTAAGTTTTCTCCTTAAATCCACTACAATCTATCTTTCACCCATGTCTCCAGCAAAGTTGTTCTTTTCATTTTCAAAACTGACCATCATATTAAAAATCTCAGGGTCAATTTTCAATTCTCATCTTAGTTGACTGCAGGTAGGATTGACTATAATTGATATTCCTCCTATCTTTCCTTAACATGCATTTCACTTCTTCACTTGGCTTCTAGAAATTACAAACTGAATTTTTCTCCCACATGACTGCACTATTAACCTTCCCTTGGTTATTTCCCCTCTTCTCCTTGAATTCTTAACCCTACTGGATCCAGGTCTCAGTTCTTAGACCTATTGTCTTTTCTACTTACATTCTCTTCTTGATTATGTAAGTTGCTCTCTTGGCTTTAAATATCACCTATCCATTCATAACTCCCAGATCTCTATCACCAGATCATACCTCTGTCCTGAACTTCATACGGGAATATTTCACTTCCTATCCAATATCTCTACTGCTTGACTAATAGATAACTCAAAACGAGCATGTTAATACTGTAATATTTTTAATTTTCATTTTGGTCACATTGCTGCTACAGTATATCATTAATGTATTTATTTCTTTTTAACTAATATATGGAACAAAAATATTCTATGTAATATTCATGCACTACATGATGTTTTCATGCATGTATATACTGTGTAATATTTAAGTAACTTTAGGCATATCTATCTCCTCAATCATCTATCATTTCTCCCTAGTGAAAATATTCCTATCTTCTCTAAACTGTTTGAGACATACATTACAAGTGCTAACAACTTAATTTTAGATGTTCTACCAAAACTTACATCCTTCTCATTCTTTCTTATACATGGATCATTTCACAAATTTCAAATTCATCCTTTATCTTTCTCTTTCCTTCATAGTTCATATATAATCCTTTAGCACCTCATGCTTTCCAAACTACCATCATTTGTGGTTCATTAAAAAAACCTCCTAACTCTTCTCCTTGTTTCTATCCTTTTCCCCAAAGAGCTTGTTCTCAACATTGCAGAAAGAAATGATACTATTATTTCAAAATCAGAATAATTTGTTTAAAAAAAATTCATCAGTTGCTTCCCAATTGTGGGTTTAGGGTAAAAATTCAGATTCTACATGGCCATGCATGATCCAGTCCAGTTAACTATATAACCTCATTTCCTGATAACATTTCCCTTAATCATTCTGCTAGAAGCATTATGGCATTTTCCTCAAAGTTGTTACTCATACTATTACCTTAGGGTCTTTGCATGTTCTGTTCCTTCCCCTTGGAGTTTTCTTCTCTCAGGTAACTGCATGACTAATTCTGTCACCTCCATCAAGACTTTTCTTGAAGGCACATTTTCAATGAGATATCATAAACACATGTTCCTTGTTTAAGTCAGCATCTTTTTTTGCTCTATAACCAGGAGATATGATAAAAATAACGTTAGAAAAGGAAAGTTTATTTTGGGGATTATGGTTTCAGAGGTCTTAGACCATAGATGACCAACTCCATCCCTTGGGGCCTGAGGTGAGGCAGAACATCATGGCAGAAGAAAGTGATGGAGGGAAGTGGCTCAGGGCTTCACACTAAGGAGCAGAGGGAGAGAATACATGCAGAAGACACAAAATATATACCCCAAAGGCATGCCCCCATGACCTACATCCTCTAGCCACACCCTACCTTCCTCCAGTTACCACCCACTTAATCCCATCAGGGATTAATTCACTGATTGGGTTAAGATTCTCACAACCCAATCATTTCTCCTTTGAACTTTCTGCTTTTTGTCACACATGAGCTTTTGGGGGACACCTCACATCCAAACCATAACACTCCTCTACTATGATCAACTTTTCATTGGCATTTCACTGTACTGACTATTTCCACAGTACTTTTTTATTATGCTTACTGCCTTTAGGCTATTTTGTATAATTGGAAAGCAAGTATTTTTGTGGTGTCAATTTTAACTATGCTGCATGCCACACATTTAAACTAGTACTTGGCATAGAGTAACTACTAAATATATCATTGTTGACTAAATATATCAATTAATCAAATATACAATATTCCTCCCTTCAAACTTGATCCTCTCCCTAACTCATTGTCTTAGTCCACTTTCTGTTGCTATGACTGAATATCAAAGACTACATAATATAAAGAATGGGTTTGTTTAGAGGTAGGTTCTAGAGACTGAGATACCGAACAGCATGGTGCCAAAATCTGCTCAGCATCTGATGAGGGCCTCATGTTGCATCAGAACTAAGAGGGAATCACATGGAAAGACAAATGAAGTGTGCCAGATAGGACTTGTAATAACCAATTAATCCATAGTTGTATCTATTTAAGAATTCTGCCAATATTTTTTCCAATAATCTTTCAAAGGTTCTCCTCTATATATTAATACAATATAAATTAGAGGGTTAAGTTTTTACCCCATAAAACTTGAAGGACACATTTAAATCATAGCACCCAGACCTTAGTGAATGGCACCACTGTTAAATCTTGTAGATCAAATATAAAACATAAGAATCTACCTAAATTATTATTTTACTATTTTATTTTTTTCCTCAACCACCAAATGCCTGTGCTTTATTCTCAAAATATGGAGTTGACTCTTTTCTCACTTCTACCACCATCCTCCTAGCCAGAAATCTCTTCATCTTACTTGAATGATAACTTTCCTTGCATTCAATCCAGTCTCAAAATACACTGATATTTCAGCCAGACTGATCAGTTGATCACATAAGCCAAATGATATCATTTCCATATTCTAAACTCTGTATTATCTCCCTAACTTAAAATACAAAATTACCATGAAAACAATTATCCATCATAGCAAAGTCTAATGAGATTTAGGATGAAATTTTTAAAGACCCTTGACTTATTTTAATGCTAAATGATGTTAGTTCTATACAAAGGCAATTTACAAGCTTTAGTGTATGTGGTAAAATCATCATTAAACACTCTTCAAAGAGAAGAAAGTAAAATTTTGATCATTGCATCTGACCAAGTAAATTTTGTCACAAAAAAATCTGAAAATAATCTCAATCAAAATAAATGTATGGATTAGGATTAGATTCAGCCATTGAAAGATATTTTCACACCATATTAAAATAATGTGACATAGCCATGCACAGTAGTATACACCTATAATCCCAGCAGCTCAGAAAGCTCAGGCAGGTGGATCACAAATTCAAGGGCAGTGCAAGCAACTTAGTGAGGCCCTAAGCAACTTAGTTAGATCCTGTCTCAAGCCAAAAATGAAAAAAATGGACTAGGGATGTGAGTCAGTGGTTAAGTGTTCCTGGGATCAATCACTGATATAATGAATAACAAACAACATGACATTGAATTATAGACTACTAAAAGAGAAATACTGTAAGTAAAACAACCCAAAGTCTGAAGATAAAGCAAACATATGAAAAGGAAATACAAAAATACCTGTGAAAATATAAACATCAAATGCAAATTTCATAAAGAGCAATTACAGAAACAGAGTCACAATCTAATGAAAAGGAATAAAACATCAAGAAATATTAAAATCTTGAAATTAATATATCCTTAAACAAATAGTCTCAAAATATATGAAGCCTCATTATATTGTTCTTAATTTATTTAAGAACTTTGTTTCTGTTTTCTGATAGCACCATTCATTCTTTGTGTTTCTTTAGACCTGAAGATGATAGCAAGTTTCCAATGATTTCTAATCTCTAGGTTGCTTCATCTTCCCATTTGCTTCACCTGCATTAATATTATCTGTTAACAAATAAATTTAAATTTCATCTCTATAAAAGACATCTGATAATTTCTGTTTTCTCACTTGAACCATGCCTGATATAAGAATATATATTATTTTTGAGCAAAAGTAGAACATATATATAAAGCATGTCAAGTACAGCTCACAAAATTTGCTGGGTATTTTGCTTCATCCACTTCACTATTCATTTTGTGCAGTTTCTGACCTTGTCCTATGCCCTTAGTGGCTAACCACAATAAACGGATTACCTGAACATTATGCATTCTGGCTTTTAGACAATTATGGCTAATGGCAAGTACTGCAGGCTCACTGGAGAACATGAAACTACAGAGATCAAGGTGAATTTCTCCTATTCCTGTCTGCCTTTGTGCCATGTGCTCTGACAGTACCCTTCTATAACTTTGACTTTGTATAGAGGACCTAAACCCTTTCCATGATTCGGAGCTCCATTAACACTCTTTTTGCCCTTTATCTCTTCAGATTTGGTGATGATTAAAACTTCCCGCTATTAATAATCCCCTGTTGCCTGGACCTCCCTCAGCATATGTATGAGAGGTTTCTTTTGTCCAAATCCCAGTTGAGCATGTATTTTCTTTCGTACATGATGAGTGCTTCTGAAGTATAACTGGTACAAAACACACCATTTTCAAAGAATTCATATCACACAAATGAAAATATATGACAGTATGCATAGACAAGAAATGAGTGAAAAAAAGAAATTTAAAATATATACATACATAATACATATATGCATATATATGTATTCACATAGAGATTGGAATGCAAAAGCACACTCCTAAACTATTGAGATGAAGCAGAAATCGCTATGCAAATTAGAACTAAATGGTCATGAAATTTATATGTATCAAACACTTCATGGTGATATTTAATGACATTTTATGTAGACAGCTTTCATTATGTTTTGGTGCATTATAATTATACATAATAGTGGGAATCATTATGCCATATTTGTACATGCACATAATTTGACCAATCTCATCTCCTTTTCCTCTGCTCTATCTTCCCTTTCATCCACTTGGTCTAATCCATTAATCTATTTTCATTATTATAATTTTAATTGTCTCATAAAGTTATATCTAAAACTCTATTAATTGTGGTATATTTGTTCATGGACATAACATAATTTGGTAGATTTTGTTCCCCAGTTCATCCTCATTTCCTCCCTCCTCCCTCCTTCTTGATGCCTTCCCTCTATTGGTTTCTCTCTTATTTTTATGAGATCCTTTTTTAATTCCCTTTTTTTCTTTTCTAGCTCTTATATGTGAGAGTAAATAGACAATCCTTGACATTCTGAGTGTGACTTACTTTACTTAGCATGATATTCTCCAGTTCCTTCCATTTATCAGCAAATGATGTAATTTCATTTTTCCTTGTAACTGGGTAAAACATTTTCTCAATGCATTCATCTGTTGACAGATTCCTAGCCTACTTCCATAACCTGGCTATTGTGAATTGAGGTGCTATTAACATTGTTACACATGACTTAACTGTTTTTCATCTATTTGATGAAAGTTTCTTATTTATTTATCTAATGATTGATTCTTCACCATTCTTGTTTGCATTTCAGACCTTCCTTCAGAGATCTTTCTTCTGCCTGGATAAATTCTTTAGAAAACTCTTAAATGTAGTCCATTTATGAGCATATTCTTTCAGTTTTATCTTAAATATTTTTATATTCACCCATATTCTTATGTTTTGTCTAATTGTATATAATTCTAGGTAATGGTTATTTTCTCTTAACTATTTGAAAATTATTATCCTGCATTATTTCATTAATAACTAATTTTGAGATTAATTTTTTTTCATCTTTGTGTTTCTGTAGTTTCACAAAAACATGTCGTTCTTATGATATATTTTATTGTGTATACCTGGCATCTACTCTCTCCATAGATTTGCAATGTTCATCCATTGTGGAAAATGGTCAGGCCTCAATAATTCCTCAATTCCTCAATACTCCTCAAATATTACCCCCTACTCATTTTCTCTATTCTATCCTTCTTTGTATCTGATTTGAAATAATTTAAATAATTGTTTCAGTCCTGTGGGTATAGCTAAGCAATGAAGCAATTGTCCAGTGTGCATGAGCCCCTGAGTTCAATCACCATCAACATGGCAAAAACTTCAAATAATTATTTCATATAAAATATGGTATATTAAATCTACATGATTGGCACGTGGGTATTTCAGTATATGTGAATTGATTGATAATAGAAAAAAGCAAATGCCCATGGTTAGGATCATCAAAGTACCAAAATTTTCTGAAAGGATAAGCATATCAGAAAAGCAAAAAATATAAAGAAAGTTAATAAAAATAACATTTAGCTTTTTAAAAAGCTAAAATTTAAAACATACAGCTTTCCTAGAAGTCCTCAGTAGCATTTGAAATATCTCTTAAGATAAATTCAGCCCTATTAAAATCCTCTACACAATGAAATAAATGCTTACTTTAAATGATAAGAAAAGATTCCCACATTTTCGGAGAAAATGCTGAAATACATTGCAAATTCTTAGTATTTTAGTAAAGGAACACTTAGTACTAAGCCTTATATACTGTTTCTTTCTCAGTTGAGGAAATTTTATTCAGAGGTTAATTGTTCTACCACCAAGAGTGAGACTGCATCTAACTCAACTCAACTCCATCTCTTAGCATCCAGCATAGAAGCTGAAAAAAATGTTTAATGCACTAGTTTTCAAAATTTAATGAGCTTATAATTCCCCTAGTAGAGATATTTAAAACCCAGGTTTTTTTTTTTTTTTTTTTCTTTTTCTCTTTTTCTTTTTTTTTTTTTTTTTTTTTTTTTTTTTTTTTTTTTTTTTTTGTCCCATTCCCAGAGATTTTGAGTCAGTAGATCAGGTTGGTGTCCATGAATTTACATTTCAAATAAGTTCCCAAATGTAGTTAATGCTTGTGATCTCGGGATTTTACTTTGGGTAAAACTGGTTGAATGAATGAAAAACATATGTGAAGATACTTTGCTTGGCAACAGTATTGAAATTTTCTCATGCTATTATGATTTTTCTCTTCAAGTGATTTACATAATGAATATTCTATTTTCTCTTTTTGTGGAAATGCTCTTAAAGTGAACAAAGCCTTCACAATCTTGTTTGTAACAACCCTTTGACCTCAGTTTGTCCTGCTATCCTCTTCATACTCCAGCCACAACCAACTGCATTTTCCCTTAAGTCACATGTATACTCATGCCCAAGTGCTTTCACATAGTGCTTCCTTGACTAGCCTACCTTCAATTGAAACTTCATCCTATAAGAAGTAGCTCAAAAGTCTTCCATAGCCCTCTCCTCTCCATACCAATTTTGGGTTAAAACATAATCACCTTCACTCTCTGCCAAGAAAACTCTCAACTGTGCCACCATTTTAATTACATTACAAGTAGTCATTTGTGGCCTTTTCCGTTATGTTTTGTGTTCATCCTCAAACACTGAGTCCATTCTCCAATACCATGTACATTATCTCTACCATGTACATTATCTCTACAGCACAGAACCTAATATATCTAGCATAAAAACTAATACATATTAGATGGTTAATAAATGTAAATTTAATTATAAATAAAATGAATGACAACCTTAGGTACCTGGTAATTTAGCATTATAATTCTGATACATGAAACATTGTTTCCAAGGCCGTGGTCATGAATCAAGATGATCCTATTGCCACTTTGTCATTAGTCCATGTACATCCCTTAAAGTCTATTTTCAATATGATCTGGCAAAATTGTCTCTGTTTTTCATCTTACCAGCCAGGTATCATTTGACACCCATTTGATTTGAATGGGCAGACTGCAAATCCCACTTTCATATTTTAAAATTTTTAAAAATATTTTTGTATTTTAAAATCATTTTAAAATGGTACTGATTTAAAAATAAAAATGGTACTGAGTATTGAACCAAGGAGCATTGTCCCACTGAGCTACATCCCCAGTTCTATTTATTTATTTATTTAATCTTCAGACAGGGTCTCACTAAGTGGCCATGACATCTAGCTTGATTTTAAATCTGTGAAGATGAACCACATGAGGTAGGATGCTCATGAAAAAAGAACAATCCAGGCAACAATCCTTGAACAACTATTTCAGAAATGCAAAATTTAAAAATGTCCTATTCATGAAATGGTAGCATCCTTGATTTAGTACTCTGGCATCTGACATCTGGAAGGGAATAGAGAGAACCACGTATTTTTAATGAATATTTTTAAAAAGGAACAAGGTACAGTGGCACAGGTCTGTAATCTCAGAGAATTTGGAGACTGAGGGAGGAGGATCACATGTTTGAGGTCAGCATCAAAAACTTAGTGGGACACTGTCTTGAAATTTAAAATATATATAAAAAGAAAAAGGGCTGACCATGTAGCTCAGTGGTGGAGTGCTCTAACAGAGGAATTCTAAGAAGTAGGATTATATTTATACAGTGTCTATCACTGCAAAAGTATTTAATGAATACCTATTCTTTCAATAATGTATGCAAATACTTGACATACCTTAGAAATGTGCATCGACAGAGTTGTGCCAAAGTTGACATTTTCATATTGTTCTCAATATCATAACTATGGTATCTTCAATAATTTCCTAGCTGTTTATGGAAAGGGAAACATAATCATTACTGAATAACATTCTATAGTTCCAAACTTATTATAATTTTAGTTCCATTTCAGAGCAGGACAACCACCCAGTAAAAAAGCAATTTGAAATAACTGAGGTACTGATTGGACACTAACTTTATGATGCTAAGGAAGTAGATAGGCTTTCTCTTTTTCTTTATATTGAATTCACTGAATAAATACGTTTTTGGGAAATTGAGACCACAGCCTAAGTTTATTATATGAAATATCCATATTTGGAAATCTTTCATTGAAATACTACAAGTGAACTGATTTTTTGGCTAAGGTAAATAGATTTTCTGAAATCATGTTGGTTCCACAAGCATCATATGCTTGGACCAAAGCACTACACTGACTGATATATCTATGATGAAGTTCACTCAAAGAATAAAAGATAATTAAAATATAAATTTTGATGATTTTGGCATAAATATTAGTGAGACTTTTGAAAAACAAGCTCTTCTGTCATTCAAATATTGGCATACTTATTATGTATAAGATGTCATGCTAAGAACTATGAAACATTATCTTTTTGACAGCAAAACCTTATTGCTTTCTGAATCTTCAACATCTAACATAGTGCTGGGTACATCATTCTGACAAGTCTGAATGAATTAACTTTGTAAGTATGTACGAAAAGTAAAAAAAAAAAAAAATACCGTGTGAGTTCATAGAGGGGAATATAAATATAGGTGTTGCTGTGTAGGTGTTACTTATAGCTAGAGTTAGCATCTACAATTAGTAGACTTCTTGATATTGTAGGTGGGACTCATCCAATCAGTTGAAAGACCTTAAAAGCAGAATTAAGGCTTCCCTGAGGAAGAAATTCTGCCTCAAGATGCCTGCCTAACAAAAGTACAGGGACCTGTTTCGTTGACCATGGAGAAGGCAGAATTACCTGTGTCATTATTTATCATGGAGTCAGATGTTAGTAAATCTGAGGAGTCTGGCCTGGGAATTGGGAGATAGGTCCAAGCTTAAAAATGGTACCGTCTTGGGCTGTCAAAATGTTGCTTTAAAATAAAAGTAAATGCAGTGTAGTTTTAATTTGCATTTCTCTAATTGCTAGAGATGTTGAACATTCTTTCATATATTTGCTGACCAATCATATTTCTTTTGATGTGAAGTGTCTGCTTAGTTCCTGTGCCCATTTATTAATTGGATTATTATTATTTTTTGGAAGTAAGTAAAAACCAAAGTCTAAATATTCTCTCTGATATGTGAATGCCAATCCATAATAAGGGAGGGTAGGGAGGAAAGAATGGAAGTTCATTGGATTAGACAAAGAGGAATGAAGGGAAGGGAGGGGAATAAGAATAGGAAAGACAGTGGAATGAATTGTACATAAGTCTCCTATGTTCACATAGGAACACACCACCAGTGAAACTCCACGTACAACCACAAGAATAGGTTCCTAATTAGAATAAGTTATACTTCATGTATGTATAATATGTCAAAATGCACTCTCCTGTCATGTATATCTAAAAAGAACAAATTTTAAAAATTTAAAAAGTGTAAAATGTAAATGGATTGAAGAGATATCAGCACAGTGGAGGAAAAGGAGGGGAGTCAGAGTTCTGGGGATTGAATTGGAGTGGGTTGAGTTCAATACCTTTGTGAAAATGTCAGGTTATAACTTGGTGTTGTGTATAACTAAAAAGAATAAATTGAAAAAGAGATGAAATATTACAGTTATATAGAAAATCATGTATAATATTCTTTTGTGTAGTAAGGTGACGTGCAAATAATAATGTACTGCATATTTCAAAATAGCTACTACAGAGGATTTTGAATGTTCTTACACACAAAATATGATAAAAGTTTGAAGGGATCAGTGTGCTAATTGCTCTCATTTGATCATTGCAAACTATATACATATTTTGGAATAATACATTGAGTTCCATAAATATCAATAATTGTTTTAATTAAAAATAAAATAAATACAATTTAGAAAGACTTGTGCCTGAGTGCTTCAAACTTCAGACTTGCCACACTCCACAAATACATAAAGCTATTTCTTAAAATAAATAAACATGTGGGTGAATAGTGTGTGTGAATTTTACTAGTTCTTTTTCTCTGGGAAACCCTGATGAATACACAGAAAATCTTTAACAACCAAAGAGTAGATAGGTGCTATGTCAGAGGTTTATAGAAGGGAATATTAAACTTGATTTTTTAAAATTTTTTATTTGTTCTAATTTGTTGCACATGACAGTAGAATGCATTTATACATTTTTTCTTTTTTAATTTTCAAAAAATTTTTACAGGCTGCACTTTGATTTGTTGTACACAAATGGGGTACATCCTTTCATTTCTATGGTTCTGCACAATGTAGATTCGAAAAGTAAGAAGGTTTAGCAAGAACTGGGCTTATATTGACATTCAATAGATGGCAGCTATACTATTAAAATAATAATTTGTTTTCATTGTTTATAATTGCCATTTGATGACAAAATGAAACAGATAATCCATAAGACACAGAAAGACACACATACATATTCTAAAAGATAATTAAAAAGAAATGAAGAAATCAATTACCCTAAAGTTTTCTTAATCCTGACTGCATGTTAAAATCACCTAGATAGATTTTAAAAATATATGATTACCAGCTGCCCAAGTTCTCCTTCCTCCATCTTATAATTCTGATTCTAAGTTGATTCCAATGTGCAGCCAAGGTTGAAAAACAGTCATCTGATACAGGCTTCATTTTTCCAGATGGAAAAATTGAGGTCTAGAAATTGATTGGTTTGGTGACTCTCAGTTCTCACTTTGGAACCTTAAAATTCCAGCAGATTCTTCCTAGAAATAGAGCACACAACATTATTCTGAGGCTACAAAAAGGAGCCTTGTTCACATCCAGAGGGGTAACTACTATGTTGACTTGTTTTTGATCCATCCCCTTTAAAGTTCAATATACCCATTACGTGTTTGGTTTCTCTAATTTATAGATGACTCAAGCCTTAAGTGGTTCCAAGAGTTCAAGCCTTGAACTGTTCCACCACTTTTTAAGTGCTAGTGGAGTGGGGAATCAAATAAATTATCTCACTACTTTTGGTACTGCTGGGCTGTCCAGATAATAGAATAGGAAAGCATGCTTTTCTTGGCATCAGTGCTCTAATCAATCCTTGAATTTCTTATAATGTACAGACGCAGCAGGGGACAGAATTGTATATGGTAAGCAGACAAGCAACACCATCAGTGTAATGGTGTCCCACAGAATCACATGTATTATTAGCCTCATTTGCACCAGCTAACAGTGCCAGGCTGCCAATGCCCACACAGTGATGGCCTTTCCCATGTACTTACCACAGACTGGCATATATTATTCTTTTGCCTTGGCATTCTGGCCTAGAAGGACACATATAATTTTAAAATCTTGGTTTATTAATTTGAAACAGGAACATTGAAATGATTGGGAAAATCAAAATACCTAATGTCACCTCTATATTCCAGTCACCAATGTCTGTCCTTTTGATTCACCTGTTGTCTGTATATATTTGTTTAGTATCTACAGAATAAACTTTGCAATTATGATTACTGCATACAGAGTCTGGGGTTTTACCTTTTTTTCATTACAAGTATCTTCTAAATCAGGGGTTTGTAAGCTCTTTCTGTAAAGGATCCTAGAGTAGATATTTTGGGTTTTGTGACCATAAATACTCTGTCATGACTAATCATATCCCATGATCACATAAAAGCAAGTCTAAAAGATACATAAAGGAATTTGCCACTGAATTTTTTCAATAAAACTTAATCTCTGAAACTAAGTAGTGGGATGGATTTTGCCCAATTGAATCACAGTGTATGGATCCCTGTGTTAACATGAACCCTATATTCACCATTTTAATGAGCATATAATATACTATGTGAGACAATAATTTACTTGAATATTACTCTATTGCTGGGCATTTAATTTATTCTCTTTTTCTTTCTCTTGATGGATTTAAAAAAAGTAATAGACTTTGGCAAGAAGGTGGAATAGAGGCACCCAGTATTAGTTGGTTCTTGCATGGGATAGAACCAAAGCATCGGGTGTGTAACTGCATGTGGAAGTGAGTGCTCATAGGTTACCATTGGTAATTAATAGTATAGAAAGCAAAACCTGGTGAAAATTTTATGCTAGGGAGAAAAACAAAACAAGAAAGTGGAATACCTTAGCATCTGGTGCTCTTTACTAGACAGGAACTCTGTGAACAGAATACTTATACTGGAAATTAACAATGACATTGACTCAGTGTTCCTGATTTTTTTCATTTTCACAAAGTTGATGTTAGGATAAATATACATCTTAGAATCAACCCATATAACTATGGAGAAGTGACTAAGGAGTAAAGGCAAAAAGCCTCAAAATACAAACCAGCAGCAACTCAGTCACAATGAACAGAATCTACCCCAAACTGAATCCTGTATAATTTTTTCCCAAAATAATCTGAATTCTAAGAACAATAATTCCTCTCCTTTACAGATTGAAGTAAGCCAAGTTACTTGTTAAAGGATGGATTGTGCCCCCACCCACCCAAAGTTAATATTTTGAAGCCTTAATTCCCAGTATCTCAGAATGGGATGATAAGACACAGGAGTTTTACAGAGGTAATTAAGGTAAAATGAGGTAATTATTATATTCCTAATTGAATATGGCAGGTAAACTTATAAGACGATGAAATTTGGAAACAGATCCATACAGAGGGAAGATGATGTAAGGATACGGATAGAGAATTGTCATCTACATGCCAAGGAAAGAAATCTCATAAGAAACCAACCCTCCTGACATCTCTATTTCAGGCTTTCATCTTCTCTAATTTTGAAGTCACAAATTTCTGATGTTTAAGTCTCCCAGTTTGTGGTATATTTTGTAGAAGCCATGGCAAATTAATATTTCTTTCAACAATTCATAAATGTCATAGGAATCATTGATAAGTTCACATGAAATCACATTTTTGTGGAAATTGTGTTGAGTTTAAGATCAAGAAATGAATTTTCTGCCTCTTATATCAGTAAATATTTTTCCATATGTAGCAGAGAAGTTAATTCATTGGCAATCACTGGTAGGAAAATAAATGTAGTAGTACTTCTTAAACAACATACACCTACAGTGAGAAGCCGTAAAATCTCAAATGACACCTGGTATGGTGCTGCATGCCTGTAATTCCAGTGACCCAGAAGTCTGAGGTATGGGATTGCCAAATTTGAGGCCAGTATCAGCAACTCAGCAAGACCCCATTTTAAGATTAAAAATGAAAAGGGCTGGGGATGCACCTCAGGAGTAGAGTGCACCTGGGTTTAATCCCTAGCACCATAATACACAAAAGAAATAATCTCAAATGGCCACTTGGGTCTAAAAAGGCTCCCAAGTTTTCAATATACTGAGAGACCAAGACTTTAGTGGGCTATGCATACTTTTTGATGAAATATACAGAAATGTCCCTAAATAAGTTGTATTCTAATGCGGTTTGTAGGTGACTAGAATAAAATAATCACGTAAGTTTGCATCCAGGATATTTGCTTGCAAGTAGTAATTGGTGTTAAAGTGGTGAGTCCATGGGTAGTTTTACAACCTCTTTCTAGTTACCAAAGTTAGACATTTAAATGTTTTGGAAGTGTTCATTCCTAAGCAAGGTCTACATTCACAAACTTTAAAGGTTAAAAACAATGGTAAAATTTACAAACGCAAAGATGCATTAAGAGAAATATTAGTGTGTCAAATAGACTTATAAATTCTTATATTAAATTGTTTTTCCTTTTTCACATATGATAGTGCTCAAACCTAAATATGAACTATTTAGGTAGAAACTACATAAATGGTGTATAAAACTGAAATGTTTTTATAAAGACTTTATTCCACTTCATCAATGTTGGACCTAGGCTCCTCTAAGAATTGGGAGTCAGGGCAACCAGATGAGGATATCACAGTATCTTTGCTCCTTCTGCCATCTGATCAATATTATCTCAAAGATCTGTCATTAGTGATGATGAGTCTTCTTTCCGCCAGCACTCCTGTTGCTAGTATGTCAAAGGTTATTTGGAACTTGTGAATGTGATAGTAAGCCAGAGGATCCCAGAAAGTTTGCATTTATCCAGTAGCTTATTACTTTTAGTTAAAGACCTTTCTCCCTTTCACTGCCACTAAGAGAGTGGTGTCATTGTCAATGTGAGTTGTGAACATTTGGGCTTGCATTATACCACTGATGGTGTTGTGCTTGATAAGGGGTATCAAAATCCTCCCAAAAGTTTCAATGGAAAAAGAAAGAGAACCTAAAGGAATATACTAAACAGGATACCTTGTGTATTCTATGATATATCACTCATGAGAATAATTTCTTACACAGCTACAACTGTGCTACTGCCTCATCAGAGTTGATGGATTTGTTGAGTGACTTTTCTTTCAAGCAATCTTTCAATAATTTCTGGATATTTCAAATATGAGTATAACCACCCTCAATGTGGCACAGGAAATGGGAATGCAGATAGCCATATCTTTATGGAATGAATCCACTTCATTGCTGACATGAGCAGCTTAGTCAAATGGTGATTCCATTCCAAGTTTTTTAAGGAATATCTAAAATTTGGTTTTTGGGCTTGGCCTATTTCACTTAGCATGGTATTTTCCAACTTCATCCATTTACAAGCAAATGCCATAATTTTATTCTTCTTTAGGACTGAGTAATAGTCCATTATGTATATATACCACAGTTTCTTATCCATTCATCAATTGAAGGGCATCTAGGTTGGTTCCATAGTCTGGCTATTGTGAATTGAGCAGCAATGAACATTGATGTGGCTGCATCTCTGTAGTATGCTGATTTTAAGTCCTTTGGGTATAGGCCAAAGAGTGGGATAGCTGGGTCAAATGGTGGTTCTACTCCAAGCTTTCTGAGGAATCTCCATACTGCTTTCCAGAGTGGCTACACTAATTTGCAACCCCACCAGCAATGTATGAGCGTACCTTGTTCCCCACATCCTCGCCAACATCTATTGTTGCTTATGCTCTTGATAATCGCCATTCTAATTGGGGTGAGATGAAATCTTAGGGTAGTTTTGATTTGCATTTCTCATATTACTAGAGATGTTGAACATTTTTTCACATATCTGTTCTGCTGATAGGTGGGGTTGTCTGAAGTTTGATGTTAGCTCCAGTCCCATGGGTGCTAGACTGGTTGGGTGGACAAGCTGATAGCAAGATGTCCTCACACACTGACAGTCTTCCCACCCATTATAGCTGACCTCTTCTATCTCCATACACTTCAGTACTCGCTGAGCTAGAGAAAATCCAGCTCTCTGCAGTTTCTTCAATCTGTGCTCCCCCCAGGAAACTGCCCCTAGTCTCTGACTTTTCACAGACTTGGCAGACTCAGATTGGCCCACACAAACCCAGCTGCAATCTGATGCACCTGGAATTCAGCTTCCTCAGGCTCTGTCTTGCTGCAGTCCCAAGATCTCAGTGCTCTTTCAACTTGCAGAGTGACCACCAGGGATGTGCTCACAAAGGAGTGACAGCCACTAGCACATCTATGAGGAAGACTTCATGTGCAACCAGACCTGCAGGTACCCCAATATATCTCCAGGCCCTGGCTGGTGTGCCCAAACTAAAGCAACCACACCCCAAGATGGCAGTGGCATTGGTTGCAAACGCCCTGCCTGGTGTCCAAAAATGGTTGTGGTGGCATGAAACCAAACCTGCCGGTACTGTGACAATTTTACTTCCATAAGCAGCAGGCCTGGGGTGATCTGCTGGTGGTCTGTGAGTGATCTGCAGGCTAATGGTGAGTGATGGATGGGTGGACGTTGGGTGGTAGGTGATGAGAAGATGAATGGTCAGCAATGGGCAGGCAAGAGGCAGGCAAAAGGGCAAATGGCAGATGGCAGGTGGTTGGCAGCGAGTGATCAACACTCAAAAGGCAGAAAATATGCTGGCAGATGGCTGGCAATCTTGGAGGACAAATGGGGAGTAAACAGCGGAGGATTGGTGGGCAGCAATGACTGCTTCACAGAGAAATAGTATTTCATCTGCTTGAATTCCAAGTCAAGGAGTGACGAGGTATGCAGCCTCCTGTTAGTTCATTATCTTGGCTCTCCTCAATGTTTTCTCCTTAATGCCTTTTGTGTGTGTGTTTTCACCCAGATAACTTTCTAGTTTAAAATCATATAACTGGGGGTGATCCAAGATGGTGGACTAGAGGGTGACTGCATCTCCAGGTGCTCCAGAAACCAGGATTCAAGAAGGGGAGGCATTGAGAGACTCGGACTAAAACAGAGCCACGGGGTGAGTCTCCCCCACCCGGTGAAGCGCTGCCCAGGTGGCAGGCCTGGATTCAGATGGCTTATTAGAGTAGGGCAGGGCAGCTAGAGTCCTCCCCAGGCAGTCCTGCCCACTCCGGAAGTGGGCTCCTCCCACAGGGCCAGACCCTCCAGCATCTCGGAGCAGGACCCCCAGTGAAAGCCTTTCTGCACAGAACCAAGCTTCAAGTCCCTGAACCAGGGTGGCAAGTTCCTGCCCGCAGGTTGCTTCAGGGACCAGGACAGGGCAGCTAGGGACTTCCCCGAGCAGCCCGCAACCCGGCTCCCTCCGGCGGGAAGCGCCTTTCCAGGCTAGCTTCTAGAAGCAGGCCCCCCAGTGAGAGCCTTTACATACAGAGCCAGCCACAAGTTCTGGAACCAGTAGCGGGCTAGGGGCAGCTTTCCTCGGAAGCACTGCATTATCAAGTTACTGCAAGACTTCAGGCTACTGAAGGCAGGAAGGTGATACACTGGAAATCTACAGGGACACTATAAGCCAATAGAAGAATTCTGCAATATCACAAAGTCCCACTGACATCTGACCAATATGAGAAAACAAGGGAAGAAAATGTCCCAAACAAACCTAGATACTATATCAATAAAACCCAATGTCAGCACAGCAGAAGAAATGTCCGAAAGGGAGTTCAGAATGTACATAATTAAAACAATCAGGGAAGCAAACAAGGAGATGAAAGAGCAAATGCAGGCATTGAAGGAGGAGATGAAAGAGCAAATGTAGGCATTAAATGATCGCTCCAATCAACAGTTAAAAGAGCAAATACGGGAAGCAAGAGATCATTTCAATAAAGAGTTAGAGATATTGAAGAAAAAACAAACAGAAATCCTTGAAAAGAAGGAAACAAAAAACCAAGTTAAAAACTCCATAGAAAGCATAACCAATAGGATAGAACACCTGGAAGACAGAACCTCAGATATTGAAGACAAAATATTTAATCTTCAAAACAAAGTTGACCAAACAGAAAAGATGGTAAGAAATCATGAAGAGAATCTACAAGAATTATGGGATATCATAAAAAGGCCAAATTTAAGAATTATTAGGATTGAGGAAGGCTTAGAGAAACAAAAAAAGGAATGAACAATCTATTCAATGAAATAATATCAGAAAATTTCCCAAATCTGAAAAATGAAATGGAAAACCAAGTACAAGAGGATTAAAGGACTCCAAATATACAAAATTACAACAGACCCACACCAAGGCACATTATTATGAATATACCTAACATACAAAATAAAGACAGAATTTTAAAGGCTGTGAGAGAAAAGAACCAAATTACATTCAGGGGGAAACCAATAAGAATATCAGCAGATTTTTCAATCCAGATGCTAAAAACTAGAAGGGCCTGGAACAACA
The DNA here is from genome assembly GCF_902686455.1 of Sciurus vulgaris. Classification (NCBI taxonomy): domain Eukaryota; kingdom Metazoa; phylum Chordata; class Mammalia; order Rodentia; family Sciuridae; genus Sciurus; species Sciurus vulgaris. Next base: position 10,002,315 of record NC_136471.1, on the reverse strand, counting down.
TTTACCAAGCCCTGAAAGAAAATGAATGCGAACCAAGAATCTTATACCCAGCAAAACTTACTTTCAGATTTGACGATGAAATAAGATCTTTCCATGATAAGCAAAAGCTAAAGAAATTTAAAAAAAGAAAGCCAGCATTGCAGAACATACTCAGCAATACTCAGCAAAATATTCCATGAGGAAGAGATGAAAAACAACGATGCAAATTAGCAACAGGAAGAACTAGCCTAAAGGAATAGCCAAATAAAGGGGAAACCAAATCATGTCAAAAAACAAAAATGAGTCAAATGACTGGGAATACAAATCATATCACAATAATAACCCTGAATGTTAATGGCCTGAACTAATCAATCAAAACATAGACTGGCAGATTGGATTCAAAAGAAAAATCCAACAATTTGCTGCTGGCAAGAGACTCATCTCATAGAAAGACAAACCCATAGACCAAAGGGAAAAGGATGGGAAAAAACATACCATGCACACGGACACAGCAAAAAAGCTGGAGTATCCGTCCTCCTTTCAGATAATGTGGACTTCAAGTCAAAACTAGTCAGAAGGGATAAAGAAGGACATTACATACTGCTTAAGGGAAGCATAAATCAGCAAGACATAACAATCATAAATATCTATGCCCCGAACATTCGCTCATCCATGTACGTCACACAAATCCTTCTCAATTGCAGAAATCAAATAGACCACAACACAATAATACTAGCCAATTTTAACACACTTCTCTCACCACTGGATAGATCGTCCAAACAAAAATTGAACAAGAAACCATAAATCTCAATAACACGATCAACAATTTAGACTTAACCGACTTCTATAGAATATACCATCCAACAATGAACAAATAGACTTTCTTCTTAGCAGCACATGGATTCTTCTCTAAAATAGACCCTGTCTTATGCCACAAAGCTACTGTTAGAAAATACAAGAAGACAGAGATACTACCTTGTACTCTATCAGATCATAATGGACTGAAATTAGAAATCAATGACAGAATAAAAAACAGAAACTTCTCCAATACTTGGAGATTAAATAATATACTATTATACAATGAATGGATAACAGAAGACATCAGGAGGGAAATTAAAAGATTCTTAGAAGTAAACGAGAACGAAGACACATCATATCAAAATCTCTGGGACACTATGAAAGCAGTACTAGGAGGAAGATTTATTTCATGGGGCGAATTCAACAAAAGAAGTAGAAATCAACAAGGAAACAACTTTATGCTACAGCTCAAAGCCCTAGAAAAGGAAGAGAGACCAACACCAAAAGTAGTAGAAGACAGGAAATAGTTAAAATCAGAGCTGAAATCAACGAAATTGAAACAAAGGAAACAATCAGAAAAATTATCAAAATAAATAGTTGGTTCTTTGAAAAAATAAACAAAATTGATAAACCCTTAGCCACACTAACAAAGAGAAAAAGGGAGAAAACTCAAATTACTAAAATTCGGAATGAACAAGGAAATAATCACAAGAGACACGAGTGAAATACAAAACATAATTAGAAGCTATTTTGAAAATCTATACTCCAACATAATAGAAAATCTCGAAGACATCAACAGGTTTCTAGAGACATATGAATTACCTAAACTGAACGAGGAGGACATACACAACTTAAATAAATCAATTTCAAGCAATGAAATAGAAGAGGTCATCAAAAACCTAGCAACAAAGAAAAGTCGGGGATCAGATGGGTTCTCAGCCGAGTTCTACAAATCCTTTAAAGAAGAGCTCATTCCAATTTTTCTTAAAGTATTCCATGAAATAGAAGAGGAGGGAACCCTCCCAAACTCATTCTATGAAGCCAATATTACCCTGATACCTAAACCAGACAGAGACGCATCAAGGAAAGAAAATTTCAGAAAAATATTCTTAATGAACATTGATGCAAATATTCTCAACAAAATTTTAGCAAATCGCATACAAAAATATATTAAACAGATAGTGCACGACATTCAAGTGGGTTTTACCCCAGGAATACAAGGTTGGTTCAACATCCGGAAATCAATAAATGTCATTCACCATATCAACAGACTAAAAGTTAAGAATCACATGATTATTTCAATAGATGCAGAAAAAACATTTGATAAAATACAGCATCCCTTCATGCTCAAAACACTAGAGAAAATAAGGGTAGTGGGAACATTCATTTACATTGTGAAGGCCATCTACACTAAGCCCATGGCCAATATCATTCTAAATGGTGAAAAACTGAAAGCATTCCCCCTAAAAAATGGAACAAGGCAGGGATGCCCTCTTTCACCACTGCAATTCAATATCATTGTTGAGACTCTAGCCAGAGCAATCAAACAAACCAAAGAAATTAAAGGGATACGAATTGTAAAAGAGGAACTCAACTATCCCTGTTCGCTGATGTCATGATTATATATTTAGAGGAACCTGGAAATTCCATCAGAAAACTCTTAGAACTCATAAGTGAATTCAGTAAATAGCAGGTTACAAGATCAATGCTCATAAATCCAATGCATTCTTATACATAAGTGATGAATCTTCAGAAAGAGAACTTAGGAAAACTACCCCATTCACAATAGCATTGAAAAAAGTAAAATACTTGGGAATCATTCGCACAAAAGAGTTGAAAGACCACTACAATAAGAACTACAGAATACTAAAGAAACAAATTAAAGAAAACCTTAGAAGATGGAAAGATCTCCCATGTTCTTGGATAGGCAGAATTAATATTGTCAAAATGGTCATACTACCAAAAGTGCTATACAGATTCAATGCAATTCCAATTAAAATCCCAATGATGTACCTTACAGAAATAGAGCAAGCAATTATGAAATTCAACTGGAAGAATAAGAAACACAGAATAGCTAAAGCAATCCTCAGTAGAAAGAGCGAAGAAGGGGGTATCGCAATACCAGATCTTCAACTCTACTATAAAGCAATAGTAACAAAAACAGCATGGTATTGGTACCAAAATAGACAGGTAGATCAATGGTACAGAACAGAGGACATGGACACAAACTCAAATAAATACAATTTTCTCATACTAGACAAAGGTGCCAAAAATATGCAATGGAGAAAAGATAGCCTCTTCAACAAATGGTGCTGGGAAAATTGAAATCCATATGCAACAGAATGAAACTAAATCCCTATCTCTCACCCTGCACAAAACTCAATTCAAAATGGATCAAGGTTCTTGGAATCAGACCAGATACCCTGCATCTTATAGAAGAAAAAGTAGGTCCAAATCTTCAACTTGTTGGCTTAGGATCAGACTTCCTTAATAGGACTCCCATAGCTCAAGAAATAAAAGCAAGAATCAACAACTGGGATAGATTCAAACTAAAAAGCTTTCTCTCAGCAAAGAAAACTATCAGTAATGCGTAGAGAGAGCCTACAGAGTGGGAGAATATCTTTGTCACTCATACTTCAGATAGAGTGCTAATTACCAGAATCTATAAAGAACTCAAAAACTCTACACCAAGAATACAAACAATCCAATCAACAAATGGGCTAAGGAAATGAACAGACACTTCACAGAAGAAGATGTACAAGCAATCCACAGATATATGAAAAAATGTTCAACATTTCTAGTAATAAGAGATATGCAAATCAAAACTACTCTAAGATTTCATCTCATCCCAATTAGAATGGCGATTATCATGAACACAAGCAACAATAGGTGTTGGCGAGGATGTGGGGAAAAAGGTACACTCATACATTGCTGGTGTGGTTGCAAATTAGTGCAGGCACTCTGGAAAGCAGTGTGGAGATTCCTCAGAAAGCTTGGAATGGAACCACCATTTGACCCAGCTATCCCACTCCTTAGCCTATATCCAAAGGACTTAAAATCAGCATACTACAGAGATACAGCCACATCAATGTTCATAGCTGCTCAATTCACCATAGCCAGATTGTGGAACCAACCTAGATGCCCTTCAGTTGATGAATGGATAAAGAAACTGTGGCACATATATACAATGGAATATTACTCCGCAATGAAGAATGATAAAATCATGGCATTTGCAGGCAAATGGATGAAATTGGGGGATATCATGCTAAGTGAGATAACCCAATCTCAGAAAACTAAAGGATGACTGATCTCGCTGATAAGCGGATTAGGACATATAAGGGGCGGTATGAGTTAGGGTTAGGGTTATGTTTAGGGTTAGGGTTAGGTTTAGGGTTAGGGATAAGGAGGGTGGTAAAAATGGAGGAAGGAAGGACTGTATAGAGGGAAAAGAGGGGTGGGCGGGGTGGGGGGGAAGGGAAAAAATAACAGAACGAATCAAACAATATTGCACTATGTAAATTTGTGATTTTCAATTAAAATAAAATAAATAAATAAATAAATAAAATCATATAACTTATGTCCAGAACTTCATGTCAAAATGATCGTTAGGTTTTTCTTCTTTATCTGATTTCATGTCTTGTTCATCACCATAATTCATTTATTTATCCAATAAACACTAAACAGGTATCCATCTTTTCCAAGTACTGTGTTAGATGTCAAAGGTAAAGAGATGAATTAAACATGGCTGCTATCCTCAAGGTACACCATCACATGGACTTTTACAATTATTCCTTTTATCATACCAACCCTTTCTCAAAAACTTGCTCCTCATCACCTACAAAATAAATTAAATGGATCCAACTTATCTTTGCTTCCAATATTATTTACGAAAACTGATATTTTAAAATGCTCACTCTGCCTTTTGTGGCTTTGTTTGCTTCTTAATGATTAGACAAAATTTTTAATATCTTGGACCTCAGTTTCCTTTCCTTTAAAGTGTAGCTAACTCATTTACTCCTAGTATGCTCTCACTAAAAGTTCCTTTGTTCCTTTGTGCTTAAATAATTTTTATCATCAGATGTAGACTCATGCATAATTGGAATATAATGGATTCTGTTTATAATCAGTAAAGTTCCTTAACTTGACAGTTGTGAAAACATATAATATGAAAAGTGATTGGTCACAGGTAACACAGACTTTTGAGACCACGTGGAGATCTGGCATCTAGCTCTCCTGAATCCCCATAAAAACACTAAATGGAAGCAGTCAGGAAATGCTCATGCAGAAAATTTGAGGACAGGAAGGTAAGGATCATTCCTTACAAGAAAAGTTCTTATGTTACTGACTTAGATTTCAAATGTGGCAATACTCTGTTTATAGGATTAAATTGTTTATTTTTATAAAAATGTCAATGTAAAAAAACATCAATTAATTTGAAATCACAACAAAAATATGGTTGTATGACATTAAGGTCATGTAGCAACTCCTTTGAAGGTAAAAATGGATCTTAAAATAATAAGAAGACTGAGAAAGGAGGGAGTAATTGAACTATAGAAAGTTAATTCTAGGCTTTTCTTTAGAAACCCTTGACTCTAAACTATTCAGATGATAGATGAGGAATTGAAGACCCAGAGAGGTCAAGGAAGGGCCTCAAGTAACACAACTACTTATACACAGAGCTAAGACATCTGAATTTTTAAAAGTTCTAGGATTATTCAGTTTAGTTAAACTGATTGCTCAGAAATATTAAATGTTTTCTATGTACACACTGGGCAGAAACCAAACAAATGTTAATAAGTTATACCAAGGTTGATGACAGGTGGAGAGTCAAAGGAAGATAAGCTTTTCCATGTGAGTGCATCTCAAGTTATTTAGGCAAAATATATAAATGTCTGTAGTCACAGTCAGCCTAAGCAGAGTGACTCCAAAAGAGGTTATTACACTGTCATTTAAAATTAAAATTTACTAAGTTATATTCAACATTAGTTGAAAACATTCATAAATTTAATGAATCATCTAATTAAATATTGTATATGCAACAGTATGCAGCAAGCTGAGAGACAACCTTGAGTTATTTTAATGCTTAAATGCAATTAGTAAGGAATGTTTTAAAAACAAAACCTACTTGAATTTCATGAAAATTTTTTCTAAAGTAGAAAATGTTTATTTCATAAACCATCCCTTTTTTCAGGAATTACACATTTTTTCTTGTTTTCAATGCTAAGTAGTCAGTTTAACTACAATTTATAGCAGTCACTGTGTTGTCAGTCTAGACTCAGTCAAGCTCAATTTTATGCAGAATGATCACACAGCTATATAGTCAAGAACTTTGTTGTTCTCTGATGTAAAAATAATTTCATGTTATCGGGCTCTTATAGGGAGAAAAACTGTATTTTATTAATCAGGAGTTGACATCTTATTTTGTTTATAATTGTTCCTGAGTATTCTTTCTGACATTGTATGGTAAACTATCATTTACTTTTTGGGCCGCTCTTAATGAAATGTCATCTAATATCAACTAGCTTTAAGCCCAATATTTAAGATGAAGTAGAAAACTCAATTTGAAATTTGAGAAACAATTTGTTTATACAAGTTCATGGAGTACAAATTGGGAAGAATTTAAGCTCTAACAGCCTAGGTCTCATATACTGCTACCGTACCTGGTCTTACAATCTTCTATTTACACTGAAATTTGGGTAAGCCATACAACATTAAACCCCATTTTCTAGGCAGCATGTGAAATGTAGCCCTAACTGGCTGTGAGAATTTAGCCCAAGTGAAATAGCTTTAGATTCCTAAAGGGCAGAAATGGTGAATTAAAGGCTTTTACTGTACAGTAATGTTTTTTTTCTTCATCTGATTTGTGCAAACATAAGTCATTACACAATTATTTATTTCACCAGTTTGGTATTTCTTAACTAATAGATTCATCTCTATATGTGGTTCAGTGATATAATGATTTGTTTTAAAAAATAACAATTAACATAAAACTTACATTAATTACTCTAAGGAATACACAGGCAACAAAAACGAATTATTTGCATGTTTTTGTTCTGGACCAGACATTACTCCCCACATTTTCCAAAAGTGAATTTTTATTGAGGTTGATAGAATTTTTATAATAAACAATAAGATTGGATCATGTCCTTCCCTATGCTAACCTGATGCTAGAACTCTATTTCATTTAATTTCTTCCTTAAATTACTTGCCATATACCAACTGGTTGAAGGTAATTTTACTTGTCTTCCAATTTACCCATTCTTCAGTCGACATTTGTCCAGTGGCTATGGCATTCCTAATGTAAAAATGATGATTTAGCTGGAGGGGGAAAATCAGACTAAAGATGATAAATTGCATTGGAAAATGAGATTAAAGTGTACTGAAATACAGTACAGAAAAATATTGCACTGATTCTGAGTCTGAGGAAGGAAATCAGTAGAGTTTTCTGTTCCTTTTCTAGAGAAAAATGTGGCTCTAGAAACATTAAGGAAAGAAAAAGAAGGAGATGATTCATGAAGCTCATCTAACAAGAAATGGGAAAGTAAATACAGAAGAAAATATGATTTAAAAGAACTGTTAATGTCAAGAAAGACCAAGAAACCTGCAGGTATTCTCAGTAGAATATGTCAATTTTATATCTATTAATCTGTCATAAATTAAAATGTATTTATGCATATAGTAGAATGATACTCTTTGTTTCACATGAATGTCTATTCAAAAGTCAGAATGCTGAAGCATTATTTGCTAGTAGATGAACTGTAGTTAGGATATCTAAACCAGCTAATTTGCACTAAACATGCTTAAACAGAGACTGTGGTCCAGAAAACTAAGGCACAAGATGAATTTTGATGCAATGTATTCTTGTTGATTTTAATTTAGAGAGTAGCAAATAGATTTTTGAAACATCATGGAAACACACATTTATATACATATATGAGTACATACTACATACATGCATATGCAAACATACATATATGTAGTTGTTCTTAGATACAAAAGAAACTGTTCATATTTGAAAAGAATGTTCATTTTAAAATTCATGTGTCTCAAAAGACCCCAAGTGGCCAAAGCAATCTTGTGCATAAGAATAAACTTGGAGGCATCACACTAATTGAATTCAAAATATACTAAAAATTATAGTAAGCAAAATAGCATGATACAGGCATAAGAACAAACAGAACAATGGAGAACAATACAGAACCCAGAAATTAATCCACACATTTATACCCAATTGTATTCTTGGCAAAATTATCAAGAAAACACAATGGGTAAAGAAAGTTATACATCAATGAGTGAATGAGTGGATTCCTGTCTGAACTAAAACTGGGCTTTTCTCGGGTTTAAAAAACAGAAAAATCTCTTTGATAAATGGTGTTGGTAAAACTGGATATTCGCACCCACAAGAATGAAAATAAACCCTTATCTCTGACCATATACAAAACAGAACCCATAATAAATTAGAATTAAACACATAATCCAAAACTATGAAAGTACTAGAAGAAAATATAGTAGAAAATTACCATGACATATATGTGGGCAATTTTTTTTATATGGCCTGAATTCAAGCAAAGGTCAAAAAAGCAAAAACAGACAAATTGGATTACAACAAACTGAAAAGCTGCTGTAGAGTAAAGGAAACAATGAACAGAGTGAAGAGACAACAACGAGAGAAAATATTTGCAAACTATACAACTGATAAGGTGTTAATACCTAAAATATATATAAGAAACTCAAACTACTCAAAAGCAACAGCAAAGGTGGAGGAGAGTAACAGCCCCCAGTCTGCCTGAACGAAGGAGAGCAAGGACCCTGCGGTCCCCTTGGTTCCACCAGTCTGGCTTTCCTCTTGGGAAGCTCGTCACAGCCATGACCCCCACCCATGTGGTAGCCTCCACGTGCGGACAACAGACAGGGCCTGGAGGCAACTGCCTGCCCCAACAAAGCCTACCACAGTGCCCCATATTGGAACAGTCCATCTAACACCACACTGTATTGCCCTCTCTTGCAACCCCACCTCTGAAAATGGTCACCTCCATCTATGGTCATTTCTGCTGCCATCTTGTGTTAACTCTGCTGCTGCCACCACCATCTTTAGTTGAGACAGCATCCATCATGGGACACTGGCTGGGGCCTGGAAACCCAAAACCGAGGTACCTACAGGTTTGATGCTGCTGCCACCACCAACTAGAGACATGGTTGCTTCCATCTAGGGACAAGAGCCAGGACTTAGAAGACAATTTCCAAGGTCCCTACAGGTTTGGTTACACCTGAGAGTCCCTTTCTCTCTTCTCTCCTGGCAACACTCAACTTTTATAAATTCCTCTTTGAATTTTTCTGTGGTCCAATACCTCTATATTCTCACCTCCTACCTCATAAACATTACACTTTATATCCTCCCATTCTCTCTGTTTATACCAATAAAAACTGTAGACACTATTGCAAACCTACTGTATAAATTGTAGATAATAATCAAATACATCTTTTCTATTTATTGCAACAAAATGGTAAAAATCTTAATAGAGGATAATCGACTAAAAGCTGTATATTTACAGCTTTTAATCTGTGATCTACCACTTAAAGGTGAGGTATTAGTAATCTGCAGGGACACTATAAATTTATAGGGCAGAATGTGTAATACCTCGGATCCACACTGCAAGTGGGGAAAAATGCAAACAACATAAAAAACAGGGGAAGAAAGTACCTCAAACAAACCAAGACACTACAATAGAAGAATTAACAACATAGTAGAAGAAATGTCAGAGGAGTTCAGAATGTACATAATTAAAATTATCTGCAATTAAAGGATGATATAAGAGAGTAAATGCAGGCAACAAAAGATCACTTCAATAAACAGCTAAGACAGCAAATGCAAGAAGAAAAAGATTAATATAAAGAGATAAAGACTCTGAAAAAAATCAGAAATCCTTGAAATGACGGAAACAATAAACCAAATTAAAAACTCAATAGCCAGCATCACCGACAGACTAGATCAATTGGAAAACAGAACATTAGACAATAAAGACAAAATATATAACCTTGAAAATAAAGTTGACCATACAGTGAATATGGTAAGAAACCATGAACAGAACCTCCAAGAAATATGGGATAACATGAAAATATCTAATTTAAGATTTATAGGGATAGAGGAAGACAAAGAGACACATATCAAAGGAATGCACAATCTTTTCAATGAAATAATATCAGAAAATTTCCCAAACCTGAAGAATGAAATGGAAAATAAAATACGAGAAGCTTATAGACACCAAATATACAAAATTTCAATAGTTCACACCAAGACACATTACAATGAAAGTGCCCAGGATACAAAATACAGATAGGATCTTAAAGGCCACAAGAAGAAAAGTATTAGATTACTTAAAGGGGGAAACCTATTCAGATATCAGCAGATTTCTAAACCCAGAACTTCAAATCTAGGAGGTCCTGGAACAACATATACCAAGGTATAGAAGATAATGGATGCCAACCAAGAGTCTTATATCCACCAAAATTAAGCTTAGATTTGAAGATGAAATGAAAATCTTCCAGGATAAACAAAAGTTAAAAGGACTTACAACTAGAAAACATATATTATAGAACATTCTCATTCCCATTACTGTGGGAAGCTCTCCACCAGCCAGCCACACTTCTGCAGACTCAGCCTCTTCCTTCTACCACTAAACCTTGACTGTGGAGACAGCTTTTCTTCTTGTTTTCCATCCCTTCCTTTTGCCTACCTTGCCTATAGCTCTCCTTGTCCTTCTCTCTCTTCCCCTCAATTCATTCCTCTCTTTCCAGCTCTCTGATATCTGTTACTCCCCTTCTTTCCCTCCCTCCATCCCCTCATAAAGCAATAGCCTTGCTCTTTCCTCCCTAAATTGAAGAGCAGTAGTGTGGAAAAAAAAAAAAAAAGAACATTCTCAGCAAAATATTCCATGAGGAGGAAATGAAAAATAACAATGAAAATCAGCAAAAGGGGGAACTGCACTAAAGAAAAAGTCAATCAAAGGAGAAACCAAGTCAAGTTAAAAACCAAAAATGAACCAAAATGACCAGGGATACAAAACATATCATATTGAGTGCTAATGGCCTAAACTCATTAATCAAAAGACATAGACTGGCAGATTGGATTTTTAAAAAGAAGACACAATAAAGCACTCTCTCCAAGAGACTCATCTCATAGAAAAAAATATCCACAGACTGAGGGTGAAAGGATGTGGAAAAACTTACCACACACACAGACTCCATAAAGAAGCAGTGATTTCCATCCTCATATAAGACAAAGTGGACTTCAAACTAAAGTTAGTCAGAAGGGATAACAAAGGAAATTTCATACTGCTTAAGGGAATCATACATCAACAAGACATAATGATTGTAAATAATATGCCCCAAATGATGGAGCATCTACATACATCAAACAAACTCTTCTTAACTTCAAGAATCAAACAGACCACAACACAACAATACTGGGTGAGTTCAACATACCTCTCTTACCACTGGATAGGTCTTCCAAACAAAAAATTAACAGAAAACTTTAGAACTAAATAACACAAATAACAATTTAGTCTTAATGGACATATAGAGTATTTCATCCATCATCAAGGGAACACACTTTCTTATAAGCAGCACATGGATCCTTCTCTAAAACAGACTATATGATGTGCCACAAAGCAAAGCTCAACAAATACAAAAAAGTAGAGATACTAACCTGAATTCTATCAGATCATAATGAAATGAAAGTAGAAATCAACGATGAAATAATAAAATAGAAGCTACTCCAACACCTATATACTAAATTGCATGCTATTGAATGATGAATGGATAGCTGTGGCAGGCGAGACCCAGGGCCCAGGGTTATGCCACATGCATCTAAGATGGTGACTGGCAGAGAGCCAAAGGGTGTGCTGAATGTGCCTTGAGAAAAACAGGAAGCCTTTACCATTGGCTGTGTGATAATTAGTTCAGCTGCTTAGCGAGTGGACAGATATATCTTACATGTATGCTTGAGCTCGTGATTGCTTGACCTTTAATAGGATTGCATGGACATATCTGGTTACAATTGCATATGCATGAGACTGCTTATATATTGGGGGTGTTGTCTGAATAAAGCAGAAACTGCTTCATGAACCTCTGAAGTGTAGTGTCGTTTGTCCTGCTGGTTGGTGGCAAGCCACAGCATGTGGCAGATAGCAGAAGAAATTAGGGAGGAAAGACAAAAAATACTTAGAGGTAAATGAGAACAGCAATAGAACATATCAAAATCTCTGGGATGCTATGAAGGCTGTGCATTGGCTCAATCATTAAAAGAATAAAAAGTCAAAAAATAAATACCCTAACATTACATCTCAAAGTCCTAGAAAAAGAAGAAAAAATCAACACTGAAAAAACTAGAAGACAGGAAATAATTAAAATCAGAGCTAAAATCAATGAAATTGAAGCAAAAGAAACAATTGAAAAAATTAAAAAAACAAAAAGTTGGTTCTTTGAAAAACAAAATAAAATTGATAAACCCCTAGCCAAACTAATGAAGAGAATAAGAGAGAAAACTCAAGTTGCTCAAAATTCTGATAAAAAAGGAAATATCATGATGAACAATACTGAAATACAGACAAAAATTAGAAAATATTTTGAAAATTTGTACTCCAACAAGATAGAAAAATTTCCAAGATTTTGATAAATTTCTAGAGACATATGAACTACCCAAACTGAATCAGGAGGACATAAATAATTTAAAGAGATAAGTTTCAAGTAATGAAACAGAAGAAACCATGAAAAGCTTACAAACCAAGACAAGCACAAGGCCAGACAGCTTCTCAGCTGAGTTCTACAAGACCTTCAAAGAAGAACTAATTCCAATACTTCTGAAAGTATTTCATTAAATAGAAAAGTATGGAACTCTTCCACACTCATTCCATGAAGCTATTATCGCTGTGATACCAAAAGTAGACATAGACATGTTGAAGAAAGAAAACTTCAGACCAGTGTACCTGATGAACAGAGACATAAAAATTCTCAATAAAATTCTGGAAAATTGCATACAAGAGCATATTAAAAAGACAGTGCACCACAATCAAGTAGGGTTCATCCCAGGAATGCAAGGTTGGTTCAACATATGGAAATCAATAAATGCAAATGAATCACAGAAATAGATTTCAAAGACAAGAATCACATGATTATTTCAATAGATGGAGAAAATGAACTTGATAAAATACAGCACCCCTTCATGCTCAAAACACTAGAAATAGTAGGGATAGTAGAAACATTCATCAACATTGTAAAGGCCATCTATGCTAAGCCCATGGCTAATATCATTCTAAATGGTGAAAAACTGAAAGCATTCCCCCTAAAAACTGGAACAAGGCAGGGATGCCCTCTTTCACCACTCCTATTCAACATCGTCCTTCAAACTCTAGCCAGAGCAATTAGACAGACCAAAGAAATTAAAGGGATATGAATAGGAAAAGAAGAACTCAAATTATCACTGTTTGCCAATGACATGATTCTGTATTTAGAGGATCCAAAAAATTCCAGCAGAAAACTTCTAGAACTCATAAATGAATTCAGCAAAGTAGCAGGATATAAAATCAACACCTGTTGCATGTTCTGCAACAAGGTAGGTTGAGCAGTTGCACCAAACTAGATGCAACGTCAGCAAAAATTAGGAAAAGGAACTCAGTCTCTGTGCACCAACGTCTGAGGAGAAGAGCTTTATTCTGGGGAGATGGAGCACTTGTCAAAAGGAAGCTGCTTCTTCTTTTACTGCATATAACACTGTCTTTTATATACTTGCAGTTAAGTTAGTCGTACCTCTCAAAGGTCAAGCCTTGCATAAGCAGTTACTATCCTATTTGGCAGATTATAGGTTGGTAAAACAAAGTAACAAGCAATTCTGTGAGTCCAGGAGGTGACAGGCTCACAGACCACAGAAGAACTGTTTTTCTGACCACAGGAGAACATCCTGTTCACAGAACACAGGACAGGGGGATGAGGCCCAAGTACTCAAAGATCCTGGCTGGTGCCTCCATCTTATGACAGAATGCCATGTAGGCCTTCTTCCAGGGAACAGGGCCTACAAATACCCATAAATCAAATGCATTTCTATACATCAAAGATGGATCCTCTGAAATAGAAATAAGGACAACTACCCCATTCACAATTGTCTAAAAAATAATAATACTTGGAAGTCAATCTAAAAAAAGAGGTGAATAACTTCTTCAATGAAAACTACAGAACACAAATAAAAGTAATTGAATATTAAATTATGGAACGATCTCCCATGGTTTTGGATAGGCAAAATTAATATTGTCAAAATGGCCATAAAACCAAATGTGTTATACAGATTTAATGCAATTCCAATTAAAACTCCAATGACATTCTTCAGAGAAATAGTAAAATCAATCATGAAATTTATCTGGAAAAATAAGAGACAGAGACTAACCAAAGCCATCCATCCTTAGTAATAAAAGTGAAGCAGGAGGCATCACACTACCAGACCTAAAAATAAACTACAGAGCTACAGTAACAAAAAACAGCACGGTATTGGCACCAAAATAGACTTGTAAACCAATGGTACAAAAGAAAAGACACAGAGACAGACCCACATAAATACAGTTATCACATACTAGAAAAAAATACCAAAAACACAGTGGAGAAAAGAGAGCCTCTTCAACAAATGGCACTGGGAAAACTAGAAATCCATATGCAGTAAAAGGAAATTAAATCTCTATCTCTCACCCTTCAAAAAACTCAACTCAAAGTGGATCATGGACCTAGTAATCAGACCAGAGACCCTGCACCTAATAGAAGAAAAAGCAGGCCCAAATCTTCATCATGTTGGCTTAGGACCTGACTTTCTTAACAAGAATCCTAAAGTGCAAGAAATAAAAACAAGTATCAATAAATGGAATGAATTGAAACTTAAAAGCTTATTCTCAGCAAAGGAAACAATCGGTAACATGAAATGAGAGCCTACAGAGTGGGAGAAAATCTTTACCACACACCACACACACATCTATCTGATGTGTGTGTGTGTGTGTGTGTGTGTGTGTGTGTGTGTGTGTGTGTGTGTGTGTGTGTGTGTGTGTGTGTGTGTATATATATGATATATAAAGAACTCAAAAAACATATCACTAAAAAAACCAACAACCCAATCAATAAATGGGCTAAGGAAATGTGCAGATATTTCACAAAAGAAGATCTATAATTGATCAACAAATATATAAAAAATGTTCAACATCTCTAGTAATTAAAGAAATGCAAATCAAAATTACTCTAAGATATCATCTCACTCCAGTCAGAATGGCAATGATCAAGAATACAAGCAACAATAAATGTTGGCGAGGATGTGAGGAAAAAGGTACACTCATACATTGCTGGTGGGGTTGCAAACTGATGTAACCACTCTGGAAAGCAGTATGAAGATTCCTTAGAAAACCTGGAATGGAACCACCACTTGACCCAGAAATCCCACTCCTTAGTTTATACCCAAAGCACTTAAAATCAGCAAACCACAGTGACAGAGTCACATCAATGTTTATAGAAGCTCAATTCACAATAGCTAAGCTATGGAACCAATCTAGATACCCTTCAATAGATGAATGGATAAAGAAACTGTGGCATATATACATAATAAAATACTACTCAGCTTTAAGGAAAAATATAATTATGACTTTTGAAGGTAAATGGATGGAGTTGTAGAATATCATGCTAAGTGAAATAAGCAAATCCTAAAATATCAAAGGTCAAATATTTTCTCTGATATATGGGTGCTGAACCATAATAGGGGAGCGAGGGAAGAATGGAGAAACTTTATATTGGGCAGAGGCAAGTGAGGGGAGGAGAGGGGACTGGGGTGTGGGAAAGATGGTGGAACATTATTGGCATCATTAACCTAGGTATTTGTATGATTGCAATAATGGTATGACTCTACATCATGTACAGCCAGAGAAATCAAAAGTTGTACCACATTCATGTCCAATAAATTGAAATGCATTCTGCTATCATGTAAATCTAATTAGAACCAAAAAGCAACAGAAGAATTATACTTAAAAAACATAAAGATGAATGGGTACTAAGTAACAGTGTGACAGGAACAATAACTTGTACTGTATTATTGCATAGTAGGATGACTATACAAAGCAACACTGTACTATATATATTAAGAGCTAGAAGAAAAGGTTTGGAACATTTTAACCATAATGAAATTATAAATGTTTGAGATAAATCTGCTTAAACTGATTTTAACATTACATAATATATGCATGTATTCAACATTACATGGTACCACATTAATATGTTTTATGTTACTATATACTCATGAGTGAAAAAATAAAATAGAATTTAAAAAATGGGCAAAAGTCATAAAGACATATTCTCAAGAAAAGACAAAGAAATGGCTTACAGGTACCTGAAAAATTTTTCAGTATTATGAATTATCAGGAAAATGCAAATCAAAAGCACAATGAGATTTCACCTCACATTTGTTAAGATGGCTGTTATCAAAAAGTCAAAAGTTAAATGTCAACAACGTGGGGAAAGAGAAATATTTTACACTGCTGGTAGGACTATAAATTAGTATGTACATATACAAAAACAATATAAGATTACTCCGAAATCTGGAAATAGAATTATGGTATGATCCAGAAATGCCACTTCAAGTAGTATTTTCACAGGAAATGTAATCAATATGTCAAAGAGACTTTTGCCTTTCCACATTCTTTGTAGCACTACTCACAATAGCCAAAACATGGAGTCCAACCTAAGTGCCCACTAACTGAAATAAGACAGGCACAGGAAGACAAATATTGCAATGATCTCCTATGTGGAATCTAAAATATCTGATCATGTAGGAGAATATAATATAATGGTTATTTGCACTGGGTTAAGAGTTTAGGACCAGGAGATGATTGGGGAGATGATGGCCAAATGATATATAATTGCAATTATATAGGAGGGAGAAAAAGAGTCCAGAATATTCAATTACACAGAGACAAAAAGTACACAGGGATAAATTATTGTTCAAATGGCAGGGTATAAGAGAGAGGGGAACAACAGGTTATGGGATTTCTGTTGAATTTTGAGAATGCTCTAAAATTGATTGTGGTGACTGTGACTGCACACTCTCAGTAGGTGAATTTATGATATGTGAAAAATGTCTCAAGAAAGCTGTCTTTAAAATCTGTGTGCCCTAAAAATGAAGCAAATCCTACAAGGTCAGAGGAGAATACAGAAAAGTATAAAAAAAGGGTGTATTTGTATAGTGGTGTTTATCTCTTCAGCTGAATGACACACACATAGGTAATCACAATATTATTCCTCCACCAGTTGTTTAATAGGTAATATTACTTTAAAGATAAATGATGTTTTATACCAATTATGCATTGATATCTGTGAGAAAAAATAAAAAGGAAAATGTCAGAGTGCTGCTCAGCTACAGAAAAAAAAATATTTTTCAAATAATTGCACCCACATATTCATTTCAACACCCTGCGATGGATCCGAAAATTAGAATCCTTTTTTTTGGCTTTGCCATAACTGAGAGACTTGGTTATATACAATTCACTTAAATTTGCTGAGTTCCAGTTACCTGCCTGAAGATGGGAGGAAATTTTAGCATTTACACGAAGCCACTATGAAAATAATCAATACAATACAGACAAAAGCACTCTATAAGCTGAAAACCACTATATCACAGAAAAAGGTTATAATTTAACAGCAAGTGCAATATGTGTTGAGGTAAGGAACAAAGCCCTTCTTGCCTGTTCAATCATTAAGCTGAACACTGTACCTATAGCCTGGAATCAAATTTAAAGTTGCTATATAAATGCATAAGGAAAATATTTCATATTTGAAATAATCTCATCAATGGAGATGATACCTTCTTAGGTTATTAATGGGAGGTGGACACATCTATAGTAACCTGTTTGGGAATGATCTTTCTAAATTGGGGATAGTTGCAAGAATTGATCTATGTATCACATAACTCAATCATATCCTCAAACTGTATTTCAAATGTACATGCATATACACATATATGTACTTGAAGGTGTGCATATATATACAAATATATGTATGTGTGTGTGTGTGTGTGTATTTCTAGTCTTTGAAATCTGAGGCTATCTTGTGCATTTTAGTGATGCAGGTAAAACTTCAGTAAAATTGCATAATATAGATTCATAGATACCACCCCAAAATATCTGCTTCCATAGGTCTGAGGTAGGACATAGAAATCTGTATTATAGCAATACCCCAGGTGATTTCCATACTACTGTCATATGAAAACTTCTAAAATACAAGATGTATCTCATGTCTCTCTTTTGTGCAAAACCTTCCAACTGGTTCCACCTCTCACTTTTGAAAGGCCAAAGAAGGCATCATGACCTACAAGGCACTTTATGTCCCATGGGTATAGTGTCTTCTCATTTGAGCGGCCTGGGATTCGAACCGCGGTCCTTCTGCATGCTAGGCGAACACTCTCCAGAAAGAGCTATTTCTTCAGCTCCTGGGTATAGTGTCTTTGATAAACAGTATTTTCCTTGCTTTTTGCCTTTATCCATTGTGGTTTGCATGCTTTTCCCAAGCTGCTTCTGTCACAGGCCTTTGTTGTTTGTTTGTTTGTTTTTTGCGGTACTGGGGATTGAACTCAGGGCCTTGTGCTTGCAAGGCAAGCACTCTACCAGCTGAGCTATCTCCCCAACCCCTCTCACAGGGCCTTTGCACCTATGTTTGCTGTGCCTGGAATGTTCCTAAGCTTCTCTCACAGTTCATATACTCACTCTCTTCCCATCCACTCAAAGATCAATTCATCTCATACTGACTATAATTCACTTGGCTGGCTTTATTTTTCATTCATAGGAATTACCATAAGCATACATAAATTTGTGTATCTCCCCTCACTTCAGGTGAAGTTTTGTAACAGAAGGAACTTGTTCTGTTATTCTCTACATTGTCCAGTTACAGGGTTTAGGACTTAGTGTGTCTTTAATACATATTTGTGAAGGCAGTTTCAAAATGCAAAGGTTTGCTTTCAGCTCATTTTAATGAGCTGTGCATGCTCTCTCCTACTACTCAACCTTCCTTCCTGCAATCTCCCTGCTGTTTTTTGTCCCTGTCCTGCAATCTTCATCCTGTACTCTCCCTCCTTTTCTTACATCTTCCATCTCACCTAATGTCTCTATTATGCAGACTTTCTCTATTGTATAATTGTTCTCTTTCATACATTCTCCTTTCTCTTCTCTCCTTTGTATTGTCCCTGCATTCTGCATTTGATCCTACACTTAGCCTGCTTCCTTTTTGCAATGTCCTTCCCTGTGATCTGTCTCTATTCTTGAGTCACCCTTTCTCTCTGATGGGAGAGAGAAAGTATTCATCTCCAAATGATTCTCAATCAAGATGTTTTGGCCTCCCATTTCTGTCTAGAGACATTTCTAGTATACATTACTAAGAATGTAAACAATGTTGATATCAGTTGGAACAACACTATAGATGGTGCTACGTATCCTATAATGGATTAAGACAGTTTCCCCCAGTAAAGTATAATATGGATCAAAATGTAAATTGCCTATATATACCAAATGTGGTACATATACACAATGGAATATCAGTCAGCCTTAAAAAAGAATGAAATGATGGCATTTGCCAGTAAATGGATAGAACTGGAGACTATCATGCTAAGTGAAATAAGTCAATTCCCAAAAGCCAAAGGACAAATATTTTCTCTGATGTGTGGATGCTAATTCACATGCAGGGGACTAGGAAAAAAATAGAGCTACTTTGGATTAGATAGAGAGGCGTGAAGGGAGGAGGGGTATGGGGGTAGGAAGGACAGTAAAATGAATCGAACATTATTACCCTATGTGCATATATGACTATATGACCAGTGTGATTGTACATCATGTACAGCCAAATGTGAAGTCATTTATTATGGATGTGTCAAAATGCTTTTTTCTATCATGAATGTTTCAGTCAGATTTTTCACTGCTGTGACTACATGACCCAACCACTATAGAGTAGGAAAGGTTTATTTGAGGGCTCACAGTTTCAGAGGTCTCAGTCCATAGAAGGCCGTCTACATTCCTTGGGGCTCGAGGTGAGGCAGAACATCATGGCAGAAGAGTGTGGCAGAGGGAAGCAGCTCACATGGTGATCAGGAAGCAGAGAGAGAATCAGTCTCCACTCTCCAGATACAAATATGTACCCCAGAGACCTGCCCCAATTCCCACCTCCTCCAGCCACACCCTACCAGTTCTATTAATTACATCAGGGATTAATTCACTGATTGAGTTAAGACTTTTACAACCCAATCATTTTTCCTCTGAACCTTCCTGCATCCTGTCACATGTGAGGTTTTGGGGGACACCTCACATCTAAACTATAACAAAAAATAACTAATTTGAAGAAATTGAAAAAATGTCAACTGCACTGTTTGAGACAACCTGCTCTAGTGATTACCATCCCATAATAATCATTTCTAACTCCATGCATTTCTAATAATCTTTAACAGAAACAAGGAATAATTTTCTTTCCTTCTTGATTAGCACATTAGCAATAACATATAGAAACAAATAAGTTTTATTCTCAGTATTGCAAAATATTTTGTGAAATATAAAATGACCTCATTTGTAACACTGAGGTCATAAATACCACTTTTGGTGTTTTTTAACAGTCATTAAAATTCTTCCATTTGATCACTGGTGTTTGATGAATATTGGAAAAAACCTCAGTGAAAAAAAATTAAAAGAAATATAACAAAACATTAACCATGGTTAACTCTGAATTATAGAATTGCATATATGCTATTTTTTGGATATGGGGTGTTAAGGTTTACATATGAAGTGTACCCTAAAAGCTATGTGTGAGACAATGCAAGAATTTTCAGAGGTGAAGTGATTGGGTTATGAGAGCTAAAACCTAATCAGTAGGTTAACCCACTCATATGGATTGACTGGGTGGTAACTATTGGCTGGTAAGGTATACATGGAGGTGATAGGTCACCAGAAATGTACCTTTGGTGATTTTATTTTGTCCCTAGCACATCTCTCATGCTTTGCTTCCTGGCTGCCAAGACCTGAGCAGCTTTTCTCCACCATGCCCTTCCACCATGATATTCTCCCTCATCTTGCGCCCAGAGGTATGGAGTCTATGGACCATGGAGTGTACCTCTGAAACCATGAACCAAAATAAGTATTTCATCCTCTAATTCTTATTGTCAGATCTTTTGGTCACATTTTACACAAAAGCTAACTGAAACACGGGTTGTCTCCTCAAATTTCCTGTGATACTGCAAGAATATTCAGAGGTAAAATATTAGATTATGAGAATTATAACCCAAAATCAACACACACTAGTTTGAATGGACTAACTGGGTGGTAATTTTGGCATATGAAGTTTGCTTGGAGGAAGCAGATCTTTGGGAACATATCCTGGAATGCTGCATCTTCCCTGCAGTCCCTTCCCCCTCCCCCATCTCTGTTTCCTGCCTACCATTAGTGGAGCTCACTTTCTTCCACCACACCATTCCACCATGATGTTCTGCCTCACCTTGGGTGGAGAGCAACAGATTTAGCCCTCTGTGGACTAAGACCTTGGAAACCATGAACCCCAAATAAACTTTTTATCCTCTAAGTTGCTGGGTATTTTGTTTACAGCTGCACAAAAGCTGACTAAAACAATTTGACATTCATTGATTTGATTGTTCCATACTTTACTGTTTTGCAAAGTGTCTACTATCATAATATATCACTGTCAAGATCATAAAATTAAATATCATTTAAAATACCAATGTTACTTCAGACAACTGTGAGCACTGTAGAGGAGGGTCACTCAGCAAAATGCTTGGACTCGGAGCAACCCACCAGAGCTCCAGGCGGCTTCCCAGAGGAGGAGGCACGCAGCCAGTTGTTTGGACTCAGAGCGGTCACTCCTGAACACTGGGGGCTGCCCAGAGGAGGAGGCATGCGGAGAGTTGCTTAGACTCAGAGTGAATGCACCAGAACTCCAAGCGGCTTCCCGAAGGAGGAGGACTGGGGCAGGTTGTTTGGACTGAGAGCGACCGCACTGGAGCTCTGGGCGGCTGCCCAGAGGAGAACCGGTGCAGTGAGTTGCTTGGATTCGGAGCGACTGCACCAGAACTGAGGCGGCTGCACGGAGGAAGAGGTGTGAGGCGGGTCCCTTGGACTTGGAGTAACCACACAGAACACCAGGTGGCTGCCAGGAGGAGGAGGCGTGCAGCGGGTCACTGGGACTCAGAGCGATTGTACGGGGCCCCAGGTGGCTGCTCAGAGGAGGGGCCACATAGCCAGGCGATTAGGTGCAGAGCAGGGTCCCAGGATCTAGGAGGCTTCTTGGTGGAAGAACCGCACAGAGACAAGCTGAGGGGTGGAGCGAAGGTTCCAGGCCTGCGGGCAGATTCTCTGAGGAGGGGCAGCCTAAGGAGACTCGTCTGCAAAGGGTGAGTCTCCCAGGCCCAGGAGGTAGGGCCGGGCCCCTGGGAACTTTACAGAGGAAGGCTGAACAGCCCAGGCAGTAGTTGTGGATTGAGGGGAACCTCTAGGAGGGGAACTGACCAGCGAGACCTCCCCACCAGGTGAGTCTTCCTTGCCAAGTGAGATTTTCCCACAAGGACGGTAAAACCAGAGACACAGGCCCAAACAGGCCTTGCCTCAGCCCACAGCCTAGGTCCCCTTTGGATGACCATTGGTCAACAAGTGGAGGCACCTCTGCCCACTAGCAGGGAATATACCCCACCTGAAGGCCACCACTCCTAGAGAGGCAGCTTCCTTGTGGAGCACCGCATTATCAACTTCCTCCAAGACTTCAGCCTACAGAAAGCTAAGAGGGGATATACTAGAAATGTTCAGGGACATTATAGGTCAATAGAGGAAATCTGCAATATCTCAGCGGTCCACTGATACCTGAACAATATGAGAAATCAAGGGAAGAAAAGGCCCTAAACAAATCTGGATGTTATATCAACAAAATCCAATGACAGCATGGCAGAAGAAATGACAGAAAAGGGAGTTTAGAATGTACATGATTAAAATGATCCGGGAAGCAAATGATGAGATGAAAGAGCAAATGCAGGCACTGAATGATCGCACCAATCGACAGTTAAAAGAGCAAATACAGGAAGCAAAAGATCATTTCAATAAAGAGTTAGAGATAATGAAAAAAAACCAAACAGAAATCCTTGACATGAAGGAAACAATAAACCAAATTAAGAACTCCATAGAAAGCATATCCAGTAGGATAGAACACCTGGAAAACAGAACATCACATATTGAAGACAAAATATTTAACCTTGAAAACTTAGTTGACCAAACAGAGAGATAAAAGAAATAATGAACAGAATCTACAAGAATTATGGAATATCATGAAAAGGCCAAATTTAAGAATTATTGGGATTGAGGAAGGCTTAGAGAAACAAACCAAAGGAATGAACAATCTATTCAATGAAATAATATCAGAAAATTACCCAAATCTGAAGAATGAAATGGAAAACCAAGTACAAGAGGCTTATAGGACTCCAAATATACAAAATTACAACAGACCCACACCAAGGCACATTATATTGAAAATACCTAACATACAAAATAAAGACAGAATTTTAAAGGCTATGAGGGAAAAGAACCAAATTACATTCAGGGGGAAACCAATATGGATATCAGCAGATTTCTCAATCAAGACCCTAAAAACTAGAAGTGGCTTGAATGACATTTTTCAAGCCCTGAAAGCAAAAGGATGCCAACCAAGAATCTTATACCCAGCAAAACTCACCTTCAGATTTCACAATGAAATAAAATCCTTCCATGATAAACAAAAGCTAAAAGTATTTACAAAAAGAAAGCCGGCATTACAGAACATTCTCAGCAAAATATTCCATGAGAAAGAGATGAAAAAAAAAAAAAAAAGATGCAAATCATCAAAGGGAGGAACTGTCCTAAAGCAATTGTCAAATAAAGGAGAAACCAAGTAGCGTCAAAAAAAAATTTAGCCAAATGACCAGGAATACAACTCATATCTCAATAATAACCCTGAATATTAATGGCCTAAACTCATCCATCAAAAGACATAAACTGGCAGTTTGGATTAAAAAGATAGATGAAACAATTTGCTGCCTGCAAGAGACTCATCTCCTAGAAAGAGATACCCATAGACTAAAGGTGAAAGGATGGGGAAAAACATAACATGCACATGGACTCAGCAAAAAAGCTGGGGTATCCATCCTCATTGCAGATAATGTGGACTTCAAGACAAAACTAGTCAGAAGGGATAAAGAAGGACATTTCATACTGTTTAAGGGAAGCATAAATCAGCGAGACATAACAATCATAAATATCAATGCCTAAAACAATGGCTCATCCATGTATGTCAAACAAATCCTTCTCAATTTCAGAAATCAAATAAAACACAACACAATAACACTAGGTGATTTTAACACACCTGTCTCACCACTGGACAGATTTTCCAAAAAATAGTTGAACAAAGAAACCATAGATCTCAATAACACAATCAATAATTTAGACTTAACATACATTTATACAATATACCATCCAACAAAGAGCGAATACACGTTCTTCTCAGCAGCACATGCATCCTTCTCTAAAATAGACCATATATTATGCCACAAAGCTAATGTTAGCAAATACAAGAAGATACAGACACTACCATGTATTCTATCAGATCATAATGGATTGAAATTAGAAATAAATGAAAGAGTAAAAAACAGAAACTACTCCAAAACCGGGAGATTAAACAATATGTTATTATATGATGAATGGATAAAGAATATCAGGAAGAAAATTAAAAAATTCTTAGAGGTAAATGAGAACAAAGAAACATCATATCAAAATCTCTGGGACACTATGAAAGCAGTATTTAGAGGAAAATTTATTTCATGGAGCGCATTCAATAAAAGAAGAAAAAATCAACAAATAAACGACCTAACACTACAGCTCAAAGCCCTAGAAAAAGAACAACAGACCAGCACCAAAAGGAGTAGAAGACAGGAAATAGTTAAAATCAGACCTGAAATCAACGAAATTGAAACAAAAGAAACAATACAAAAAATTGACAAAATAAATAGTTGGTTCTTTGAAAAAAATAAACAAAATTGATAAACTCTTAGCCACACTAACAAAGAACAGAGAAAACCCAAATCACTAAAATTCAGAATGAACAAGGAAATATCACAACATACACGATTGAAACACAAAACATAATTAGAAGCTATTTTGAAAATCTCTACTCCAACAACACAGAAAATTTGGAAGATATCAACAGGTTTCTAGAGACATATGAGTTACCTAAACTGAACCAGGAGGACATACACAATTTAAATAGACCAATTTCAAGTAATGAAATAGAAGAGGTCATCAAAAGCCTACCAACAAAGAAAAGCCCGGGACCAGATGGGTTCTCAGCCGAGTTCTACAAAACCTTTAAAGAAGAGCTCATTCCAATACTTCTCAAAGTATTCCATAAAATAGAAGAGCAGGGAATCCTCCCAAACTCATTCTATGAAGCCAATATCACCCTGATACCTAAACCAGACAGAGACACATCGAGGAAAGAAAATTTCAGACCAATATCCTTAATGAACATCGATGCAAAAATTCTCAACAAAATTTTAGCAAATCACCTACAAAAATATATTTAAAAGATAGTGCACCACGATCAAGTGGGTTTTACCCCAAGGATGCAAGTTTGGTTCAATATTCTGAAATCAATAAATGTAATTCACCATACCAAAAGACTTAAAGTCAAGAATCACATGATTATTTCAATAGATGCAGAAAAAGCATTTGATAAAATACAGCATCCCTTCATGCTCAAAACACTAGAAAAAATTGGGGTAGTGGGAACATTCCTTAACATTGTAAAGGCTATCTATGCTAAGCCCATGGCCAATATCATTCTAAATGGTGAAAAACTGAAAGCATTCCCCCTAAAAACTGGAACAAGGCAGGGATGCCCTCTTTCACCACTTCTATTCAACATCGTCCTTGAAACTCTAGCCAGAGCAATTAGACAAACCAAACAAATTAAAGGGATACGAATAGGAAAAGAAGAACTCAAACTATCCCTATTTGCTGATGACATGATTATATATTTAGGGGAACCAGGAAATTCCACCAGAAATCTTTTAGCACTCATAAGTGAATTCAGTAAAATAGCAGGACATAAGATCAATGCTCATAAATCTATTACATTTTTATACATAACTGATGAATCTTTGGAAAGAAAAATTAGGAAAACTACCCAATTCACAATAACTTTGAAAAAATATAATACTTGGGAATCAATCTAACAAAAGAGGTTAAAGACCTCTACAATGAGAACTACAGAACAGTAAAGAAAGAAATTAAAGAAAATCTTAGAAGATGGAAAGATCTCCCATGTTCTTGGATAGGCAGAATTAATATTGTCAAAATGGCCATACTACCAAAACTGCTATACAGATTCAATGCAATTCCAATTAAAATCCCAATGACATACCTTACAAAAATAGAGAAAGCAATTATAAACTTCATCTGGAAGAATAAGAATCCCAGAATAGCTAAAGCAATCCTTAACAGGAGAAATGAAGCTGGGGGTACCACAATACCAGAACTTCAACTATACTACAACGAAATAGTAACAAAAACGACATAGTATTGGTATCAAAATAGACAGGTAGATCAATGGTACACAATAGAGGACACAGACACAAATCCAAATAAATACAATTTTCTCATACTAGACAAAGGTGCCAAAAATATGCAATGGAAAAGAGATAGCTCTTCAACAAATGGTGCTGGGAGAATTGGAAATCCATATGCAACAGAATGAAACTAAACCCATATCTCTCACCGTGCATGAAACTCAACTCAAAATGGATTAAGGACCTCAGAATCAGACCAGAGACCCTGCATCTTATAGAAGAAAAAGTAGGTCCAAATCTTCAACATGTCGGCTTAGGACCAGACTTCCTTAACAGAACTCCCATAGCACAAGAAATAAAAGCAAGAATCAACAACTGGGACAGATTCAATCTAAAAAGCTTTCTCTCAGCAAAGGAAACTATCAGCAATATGAAGAGAGAGCCTACAGAATGGGAGAAAATCTTTGCCACTCATACTTCAGATAGAGCACTAATATCCAGAATCTATAAAGAACTCAAAAAACTCTACTTCAAGAATGCAAATAACCCAATTGACAAATGGACTAAAGAAATGGACAGACACTTCACAGAAGAAGATCTACAAACAATCAAACAAACATATGAATAAATGTTCCACATCTCTAGTAATAAGAGAAATGCAAAGCAAAACCACCCTAAGATTAGAATGGCGATTATCAAGCATACAATCAACAACAGGTGTTGGAGAGGATGTGGGGAAAAATGTACACTCATACATTGCTGGTGGTGCTGCAAATTAGTGCAGCCACTCTGGAAAGCAGTGTGGAGATTCCTCAGAAAACTTGCAATGGACCCACCATTTGACCCAGCTATCTCACTCCTTGGTTTATACCCAAAGGACTTAAAATCACCATACTACAGTAATGCAGCCACAACAATGTTCATAGCTGCTCAATTCACAATAGCCAGATTGTGGAACCAACCTAGATGCCCTTCAATTGATGAATGGATAAAGAAACTGGTATATATGTACAATGGAATATTACTCAACCATAAAGAATGGTAAAATTATGGCATTTTCAGGCAAATGGATGAAATTGGAGAATATCATGCTAAGTGAGATAAGCCAATCTCAAAAAGCCAAAGGACGAATGATATCGCTAATATGTGGATGATGACACATAATGGGGGGTGGGAGGGGTTAGTGTTAGGGTTAGATTTAGGGTTAGGGAGGGGGGCAAGAATGGAGGAAGGAAGTACTGTATAGAGGGAAAAGAGGGGTGGGAGGGGTGGGTGGAAGGGAAAAAATAACAGAATGAATCAAACAACATCACCCTATGTAAATTTATGATTACACAAATGGTATGCCTTGACTCCATGTACAAACAGAGAAACAACATGTATCCCATTTGTTTACAATAAAAAAAGATATAATTAAAAAAAAGGAAAAAGAAAAATAATACCAATGTTACATGACAATACAAGCCTTGAAAGTCCAAAATAATTCTATCCACATTATTGAACAATGTTTATTTGTCAATTAAAATTTACAAAATAGCAAACATTTCTTTTCTGACATCTTAGGCCTTTATCTTGAATCAAATAGTGGTTTGGTTTTTGTTTGTTGGTTGGTTGGTTGGTTTGTTGGTACCGGGGATTGAACCCAGGGATACTTAGGCACTGAGCCACATTCCCAGCCCTTTTTATATATTTTATCTATAGACAGGGTCTTGCTGAGTTGCTCAGGTTCTTGAGAAGTTGCTGAGGCTGGCTTTGAACTTGTGATCCTCCTGCCTCAGCCTCCTGAGCTGCTGGGATTACAGTCACTGCTTCTGTCTCAACCAGTGTATTTTAACTAAAAAATAATAAGAAATATTAATTTAAATGCTAATTTATAAACTGCAGATGCTATAAGATATTGCAGCATATTGAGTTCATAGATTTCTAAGATTAGTTCAACTTGCAAGAAATATCAAAAGGAGCATCTTGGGGCTGGGGATATAGCTCAGTTGGTAGAGTGCTTGCTTGCAAGCACGAGGTCCTGGGTTCCATCCCCAGTACTGCAAAAAAAAATAATAATAATAATAAAAAAGGAGCATCTTAAAATCTTTCTTTTTAAAACTTAAAAAAAACCTTAATTTTAATATACAAACTTTGGTGTTTTTTCCAAATAAATCACTCTTGTCAAAATCCTAACATTAGACCAAAAATTGTTGAAGTAGACCAGTATGGATTTTGTAGGTTGTGCTACACTTAAGAATTGTTACAGCATGCACTGTGGCGCACACCTGTAATTCCAGCATATCAGGAAGCTGAGGCAGGAGGCTCACAAGTTCAAAGTGAGCTTCAGCAATTTAGCAAGGCCCTGAGCAACTCAGCGAGACCCTGTCTCTAAATAAAATATTAAAAAGGGCTGGGGATGTGGCTCAGTGGTTGAGTGCCCCTGGGTTCAACCCCTGGTACTACCCCCACCAAATTATTACAAGTCTGGAAACTGATAAATTTGATTATGTTGACTTTATAGTTTTCTAAGTTTAGCTCAATTTGCAATTTCATTACCAAGTATTCTCACAACTAGACATAAACTCACTAATGAAACACTTTAGGGAAATACCTAATTACAGATCACAAATAAACAGACATTTAGGTCAACAAGCAAATATCTTGTACTGAAAGCATTATAAAGGAGTGCTTTCTCTTATCGATATTCTGTCTCATCCTCTTGATTTTCATATGTTTAAGATGATCAGGAAGACTTCAACAATTAATAGAAAGGTGAGTTTTTCAGAATGGTAAGAAATTCTCATCATTTCATAGAAAATAAATGTCAAGTTGGATAAGGACCTATCTTCTTGGTTTACAGCATTTATCGTAATCAATTTAATATCACTTCCAGCAGTGTGGCACAGCACTGCATAAACAATATGATAATTGGAATTCCTCTGCTCCTTGAATTAGTAAGCAAGTTACAGTGCATATCAATCATGCATAATGAGTCTGAAGCATGGCTTGATTACATTTCATTTGCATAAGAATTTTCTATAATTTTTTTAAACTGATCATTTTTAATTCAGAATAGATTTAAATGCCACACAACTGGTGCTCTCTTCCTGAAATGCTAAGCAATCTTCTTACATAATACAAGAATGCTAATCAATTTTTTTAAACTAGAACCTGGCTTGTTAATGAGTTTTCACCTTTCTACATGCTGTCAAATCTCATTACACTGTCACCTTTGTAGGGTTCACAATTGGAGTACATATTTATATGGCTCAATTCTAATTGCCACATTATTTCATTGCAATTACAAGGGAAACATCTTTTAAATAATTCTTGGATTGTCAAATTTGAAAAATAATCTGTCCTTTTTCAATTCTGTAGTAAAACTCCTACCATTAATCTAGAGGGATATTGATTCAAAGATACTCTATGATGTCAAGTATCTGAAGTTTAAAAATGAAACAAACAGGAACCAACAGAGAAATAAATTTGGTTATAGTATTACATTATGATGAGATAAAATGCAATAATAAAATTAGATTAACTATAATCATTTAGAAACGATCTCTTTGAGAATTATTACTTGAACATAAATATTCAAAAGATATTTCAGAGGATAACCCATTTCTTAAATTTCATATACATATATATACACACAATATATAGTATGTATATATTAAAATGGTATCATATATCATTTATATATTTGCATGAAATTATGCATATATAATATCAGTTTATATCTTGTTTTTTCTCCTCATAGTAGTCAATGATCTTGAAATTCGATTTCCATGAGAAACATGTTTACATCTTTCAAAAGAACACTTCCATGAGCAAACTTGAGAAAACAAGGTAAGGGGTAGGTCCAGAGATTTGTTTTCAAAATATACCATGTACTATGAAAAAGACCTTTGAAAACATTTACTAGGAAAAAAAAAAGGATTATATGAGAGAAGCAAGCAACTGGTAAAAAAATTGAACTTGGTAAATAAACTCTTACACTCAAGTTTCTAAGTCATACCGAGTACCAGCTTACTGGCTAGAAGAGTTTCTGATACATCTCATTACTACACATTGAATTTTATATTATTTGTAAGGAAAAATTAAATGCATGTAGTCCATCAAGCCAACTTTTTATTTTAAAGGAACTAAAAAATTTCCATGAGGAAAATACTGCTCAGTAAAAGGATTTACTGCATCACTCTGAGGTATTTTTCCATGTGTAAATTTCTACTTTCAACACTACCATGAATATCCATTTTTTTTGAAAAAATGTTTCTTTTGTTCACTTGTTTATGTGCAAGTATACTTCATAAAACCTATTGATTCACTTCCATACAACTCTGTGTAAACCTTCTGAAGACAGAATATAAAGTATTCTTTGAAATGTAGCTTATATGAAATTTTAATAAGATTTTTTTTTTCCTATTTCAAATCATAAATTATTGACATTTCCTAGAAAAGATGTATCCTTAGTTGAAGATCAGTCATTATCTGGTTAATTACATGCAGATATAAATGTTTTTTCTCCCTTAAAATAAACTATTATTCCTCATTTATATAAAATGTAAATAAATGACCATTGAGTAAATCTTTTGATGGCAGAGTTATAGACAATTTGAAATTTTCTGTACTTTTCAAATTTCTAACAATAATCTCTTTGAAACATAAAACAAAACTTTTGAAAAATGGCAAGTAAAACTTTCACCAAATAATCAGATAATACAGAATACAGATAATGCAGAATATGATTTTTATGTGTCTAGAATTCTTTTGCCCTGAAGGGAAAGGCCCCTACCTCCTGACAGGAGACAGAGGGTGTTCAAAGGAGCTCTGTCTCTATCACATCAGTGCTTCCTGCTTGAGTACAGTAACTGATGAGGCCGGATAGGTTTTCACAAAGTACAAAACATTCTGAGTATATTTGCTAAAATATAGCCACCTAATCAAACTTCAGGGGTAAGGTAAAGAGCTCAACTCATAAAACTTTGGTGGTTTCCGAACTATAGCAAACAAATTGAAGGGATGAACAATTGTCATTCACCCCTTCTGCCCCACAAAGCCTAAATCCTAAGACTCCAGGGTGTAGCAAAGTGTTCCTGGTCCTGCCTTATTGCAGCCTGCCCTCTCCATTATGTGTGTTCCAAAATCCTGGCTTAGCCCTACCCTGTCCCTTTCTACCTGGCTCGAGGTGGTTCTGGACCCTGCCCTGTGCTGCACACTCTACTTCAGTATGTACTAGCCACAGTGGGACTCTCATGCTTAACTGGCATTTTTGCTGGTACATAAAATAACCACAGATATCCTTCCCAATATCCCAGTTCATAGATGAACAAACTCCAAAAGTTTTTCTCATTTGTCCTATATCCTCATTGTATTTTTCATTGCGTATTTACTCACATTTCTCATTCTTTTTCTCCCATTTCTTATCCATTCTAGTTTCTCATTCTTCCTCCCATTTTTGTTACCTCACACTTATATTTTCTCTTTTCCAAAGCCCTTTATTTGTCTCCTACTTTCTTTCCTCACTTTCCCTGTATGTTTTCACATTTTATTTGACATTATTCTCATATTTAATCTCACATTCCTAACATATTCTCTACTTATCTCTTATTCTTTCATGATTTTTCATTCTCAACTTTTATTTCAATGTGTTATTACTTCCACAGTAAATTTTATTTATTTCATTTTCACAGTTTCTTGTACTTCTTCCAAATATTTATACATTTCAGTCTTATTGTTTTTATTCATTCCTAAATTTCCACAGTATTGTAGGTTATATTTTATTTTTTATTTTCTCCTTCCTTGCATTATGATCCTTTATTCTAATTCTTTCCCTACTTTTATGCACACATTATTCTTCACTCACAATATTTTATTTGCTTTTTGTCACATTTCTTTAACACAAAACTTGCATAATTTTTCTGTAATACTTATCCCTAAAATAATCCTTTGGTTTCACAGAGTTGAATGAAGACAGGTCTTATCTAATGCCCCAATACTTGCTGGTAGTTGACTTTACAGATTAGTAGTTAACAGGCAAATGATGAAACCATAGTTTTGCAAGTCCAGATAAAATGATGATGAGAACAAGCAGACCAAGAAATAATAATTGTTTCATAGTGGGTTATGGGTTAATAAGTGACACTCAAAGTGATATTCATTGGTTGCCAACAATCAATCTCTCAGTTATAGAAATTTCTGGAAACACCAAAAAAGGGGCACTCTCTGTTGGATGCTCTTGTCCAAACCCATTTTGGGTACATTGTTTCCTTACAGGATGAACAAATTCCACTGAGGCTTCTCACTGTGTTATAGTCACCCATAAGACACAAAGAATCTCAACCACTTATATCCATATATATTATTTAAAATATTCAGATGAATGAGAAAATATAAATAACTTTTTATTACTCATGGATGGGAGATATAGATTTATAAGCATTCCTAAGCCATGAAAGTAACTGAGGGAAAAAGTAGAATGTTTAAAAAAAGAAAAAACTTAAAACAAAGTCCTAGATACATATATTCAAATGAGAAGAACTGGATGAGAAAAGAATGAGCAAATAGGTTCTGAAAAAATAAGTTAGAAGCTCATAGGAAATATTTCAGAAATGGTCAAATTTTAGAGATACCAAGGAAACTATATGGTATAGACTCATTTCATACTTTTTTCCAGGAAGAATTCAGAATACTCAAAGCAGACTTTTGGTGAGGTCATGTTGTGGAGAAATCCAAATAGAAGGAGAAACTTCGCAAGGCTTCATGTTTATACTTACTTGTAATGAATCAGGCAAGGTACAGCTGTGTAGATCAGCTTTCCTGCCCCATGATCAATTCACAACAAATCTGAACTTATGTAAGAAGAGACTGAATTTAAAAAGCCTGCTTCAGGAGAAAGAACACTCTGACCTCAGGATTTGAAGTGTCTCAAAATGAACTACAGAAAGGCATTTCTGTTAGAGGGAGGGGCAGGCCAGGGTATGTTGTCCTTTGTGGGGAAGCCTGGAGGTGCTCACAGAGAACAGTT
Organism: Sciurus vulgaris; assembly: GCF_902686455.1. Taxonomy (NCBI): domain Eukaryota; kingdom Metazoa; phylum Chordata; class Mammalia; order Rodentia; family Sciuridae; genus Sciurus; species Sciurus vulgaris. Next base: position 9,968,893 of record NC_136471.1, on the reverse strand, counting down.
TAGCAAATCAGGGTGCTTCAACAGGAAACGTTTATCTTCCCATCAAACTCTGTTTAATTTGCACAATGAATGTTTCCACACTTTGTAGCTTGCTTAAGCTAAGGGTGAGACAAAATTTAGGGGCCTATGGGCAGAAGAGAAGCCAACCTAAAGATTAGGCCAGGCCACATCAGACTGTAAGTGATATGAAACTGTGAGTATGTGATCACCAGTAATTTAAATAAATACTACTTGGCTTGATCTACCTGGAACCATGCTGTACCAAATCTGTTTTGAGCAGAGTACTTGGACTAAACATTCAACTTCCAATATTTATTTCTTTTTCTTTCAAAGAATCACTTTTTTTTTTTATTCTTTAAAAAATTTTACTGAATACCTACTCTGTGTTCAGTCTTGTTTAGCTCTTGTGGATACAGCAGATAATGACACATGTCACACTAAGTTCTAATCTTGGTAAGATTTGATTTAGCAGGACTACGTATTATCAACGAATCACTTTTAAATTTTATTCTATGAAAAAGTTGTGTCTTAAATCTTTTTCTGTTCTAATCCACCTATGGAAATTGAAATTAAGAGGCCAAAACAAAGTGCACATATGGAAAGCACAGAAATGATGAGCAAAGACAAAGTCCTTACATGAAAGATGGGAAAACAGAGATGTACAATAATGAAGTGACATGCCCCCAGCCACGCAGTTAACTAGTAGAAGCAAGACACGCATTTGACTATACCTCTGAAAAATCATTATGGTCACTGAGAATAGATATATGTTTCCTTAAGTAAAGTATTTGGGGATTGCTATATAAGTATATTAACTTTGTCTTTAAATTTTATTTATATTATTTCTGAAAATATAAAGCTAGTCTATGTGCTTTGAAAAATAAATACTAACTAAGAAAAAATGTCTTTCTCCAATACAGAAAATTGAATTAGAGAAATTGGCCATAAATACAATAGCAAGAAAACATTAAATCATATTGAGATCAGAGTTTGTTTTTGGTAATAATTATTCTTAATACAATTCAATCAAGGAATAATTTGTAATTAACTATCATTTTAACAACATACTTTTTTAAATGAATACTATTCAATAGAACCTAAATTAAATATGCTCTAAAGAATTTCCTTTGATATTAACATTTATCAGAGAACATTACAGAATTTTCACTTTTCACATCTTTAATCTGAAGTGAACAGAAATTAGTAATGAACAAGATAAAGTGATGGATTAGGTAGAAAAATAATAAAATCCTTTTTTTTTTTTTTTTTTTTTTTGCGGTGCCGGGGATTGAACCCAGGGCCTTGTGCTTGCAAGAAAAGCACTCTACTGACTGAGCTATCTCCCCAGCCCTAATAAAATCTTAAAAGGAGACATTAACCATTATTAAACATCTTGTTTGCTATTCCTATTTCAGTAAAAAGCACGAAGTTGAGATTGTAACATAATTTTATAATATGATATGTAGGAAAAGGTATGATAAAAGTAATATGTCATTGAAAGCTGACACTATTATGGTCTTTTATCTGTTTATTTTTTATTTGTTTTATATTTTCTTAATCATACTAAGCATTTCTCTCTAGAGTTTCTAATGATATTATACAACATCATACATGCTATGTTCTAGATGGCAAGATTGAATGCATATAAAATAGCTATTTCAAAGGTCTATGAATGTGGCAACAAGTAACCTCATCTCTGTAAAACAAAGAATAATTATCTAGAAGTAGGATAGTAGCATTTTTCTAATTACAGACAATAAATAATAAAATAGAAATCACAATGGATAAAAAAAGTACCATTTTAATCATCAAATATCTATTATTCCTAATGCATTACACATTGCAAATTTAAAATTGATTTTAAAATATAAAATATGTGCTTAAAAATGACTTCAAAATGTCATTTTTACAAAGTTAACGGCACATTGTACTTTCACTATAACGCCACATTATAGTGTCACTACTATAACTTAACAAGGATAAAATCAAAAACAATACTTTCTCTTTGATCCAAGAACTGTTGGCAAACATATATGTATATACAAATTAATGCCCATATGTTCAATTGAAAAGGAAAAATAACAATTAATTTCCCATACATAAATGCATTTAATATTTTAAATGATCTAATCATCTAAATAACTCAGAATAAGGTTATAAATTTACAGTCCTGTGAATTTTAGGGGAGAATGAATGAATGAACACCAGAGAGTAGAAACATAAAAACCTTTTAGAGCCAGAATATTTGGGTTTTAGTCTTCACTTCTAAGTGACTCCAAATGGCTTAATATTCCTGAGCCTCATTTTATATAAGTTGAAAATATAACTGACATCTGTTTTTAAAATAAGAACATATTGAGATAACCCATTTCCAAAAAAGTGTCATGAATTTTAAAGATCAATACAAATGAAAAATCTTTTAATTTCTCTAGCTACTTTTTTCAAATGCCCTCTGTGACTCATCACATGGTAAACCACGGATATGGTCCTATATGTACAACTATGATTCTTTAATTTTAATTTTTATAATTCTGAATGGTTCCATTTTTTTCATCTCTTAATGTAGCCTACACCATGATGTAAACTAAAGTGATGAGATTTGGGATTCATATCCCTGGGTTAGAGTCCAAGCTATACCTTCTTCTGTCATTTAATTGTGATCAGAAGCACATCAGTTCATCTTTCTAAGTTTCAAGCTACTTATTAATTTGATGACATATAAGGTGTCTGCTTCACAGAGTTTGAGAATTACATGAAACAATATTTTACTTCTAGCACCATGCCTAGTATATAGTAGATAATGTTATCATTTTTGGCAACTAGTGCCTTCAATGCTTCCTGGTCTTCCTGGTCTAAATGACCAGATTGAAGCCCTGTACATATTTTCCTAAGTTCTTTTCATAATGAATACTGCTCAACTCAAAGGTGAAGATTCTCAGAATAATCTGTTTTGATATTAATATTTCTCAGAGGATAGTCTAGAATTCAAACTTTGGTCGTGATTCAGAAATCTTTGAAACTTTAGATTGTTTTGGTTTTGGCTGCTATTTATAACTACTTTTTAAGGAGTTATTTTTTAATTTTTTATTGGATCATAATAGCTCATAATATTAGGCTTTATTTTGACATAATCATAAATGAATGCAGTATGATTTGCTCCAAATAAGTCCCTAGGACTTCCCCTTCCCCTTCCTCTGTTCCCTTTCCTTTACTCTACTGATCTATTTACTTACATTTTTTTAAAATTACTGTCTTATGGATATACATAATGGTACATATATGAAATACTACAGCTAGTTTTTACACATCTCAGTGATCACTATTACGAGTAGATACCACACCAGTGATTTTATATATGAATAAAATGCAAAGTTTAAAACAACCTCAAAATGGAATTGATGGTAATGTAGTAGCATGTTATTTCCATCTAGAAATTTCCACTGGAAAGTTCATGTTAAGCAACGCAACAACACTCAGAGCTGACAATATTGGGTTATGAGAGCTGTAATCTCATTAGTCGATTAATTCATTTGACCTATTACTAATTTGAATGGATACTATGCAGTAACTGTAGGCAGCAGGGATGTGGCCAGAGGAAGTAGATCACCAGGGACATGTCCTTGGGGACTATATCTTGTCCCTGTTTCCTCTCTCTCACCCTCCTTGCCCTCTCTGCTTTCCAGTTGCCTCAAGCTGAGGAGTTTTCTTCCACCACCCACTTCTGTCATGAAGTTCTGCCTCACTTTAGGTCCAGAGCAACAAAGACAGCTGACTATGGTCTGAGACCTCTGAAACCATGAGCCAAAATAAACTTGTCCTGCTCTAATTTTCCCTAGCCTGGTAGTTTGGTCATAGCAAAAATAGCTGACTAACATGTAACATTCCAAGTGAATATTAACTTTTATCCTTTACTAACTGACCCTCTACTCTAAGCCTATTCATGAAAGTCCTGGCTAGAATTAATGATTACCTATGAACATAGATCTGCCAAAAAGCACACCATTATTCTTACTAGTGGAATTTGCATTTGAAGACTCCCTATTCTTTAAGCACCTGTTTGTCACATTCACTCTTTTTGAAACCAGTGATTTAGAAACCACTTAACTTTGGACATATCTATTCATGTCTTCACTTTCATTTACTGCTGGTAGGGGCTTTATCCCCAAATCATTTCAGATCATTACTAATTTTTTTTAATCTATTAAAAACTTGGTATTTAACAAATAAAACAAGTAATTTAAATAGAATTTGATGAGTAATTAATATTATAAAATAAATTATAAAAAGAAAAGGGAGCTAGGCATGGTGGCACATGCCTGTAATCCCAGCAGCTCTGGAGGCTGAGGCAGGAGGATCAGAAGTTCAAAGCCAGCCTCAGCAAAAGTGAGGTACTAAGCAACTCAGTGAGACTGTGTCTCTAAATAAAATACAAAATGGTACTAGGGACGTGGCTCAGTGTTTGAGGTCTCCTGAGTTCAGTCCCTGGTAAGCAACCCCCCCAGAAAAGGAAAGGGAGATGATGAATGTGAACATGGAATTATTTTAAAATGATGGTCAGGAAACATACATGAATACAGAAACATTTGAAAGAAAACTTGAAAGAGGTGAGAGAATGATCTTTGCAGATATTTGAAGAAAAGACATTCTAAGAAGATAGCAAGTATAAACATACTGAAGTAGTAGTATGTTTGGTATACTTGAGGAGCAGAAAGGAGGATGACAACAGTTGGAGATAGAAGGGTAAAGGAAGGGTCTCATAGGACTGTATTAGGTTTTAGTAATAAAAAATTGAAAAAATACTGAAATATTCTTAAAACACACAAAGAAAAACTATGAAAATGAAAGGAATAACATGTTCTCAACATAAAGATATTCACTATCAAAAAGAAGGAACAATGCAACATTGATCCACATGATATGTAGATTCAGTGTAGTGACAATTGAAATGTATAGGCTTGTAGAACTTTGTAAGTCTATTCTAATTTTATTTATAGTATGATTGATCCAAAGATACTTCAGTTTCCAAGATATTCCCAAAGATAGGAAACTTCGATCTTTGAAATACCCAGGTTTTTCATAAAGTTTTGGGATTAATACTATGCTGTGTAATGATTGTTCTTGCTCCACTACAACCTTTCTGACTTTGTATGCTCTTTGCTCATTACACTCCCAGCTATACTGGCCTCCTTACATTCTTATCCCCTTTGGATTTTTGTACTTGCTGTTTCATCTACTTGGAATATTCTTCCCTTGAAAATCTTATGACTCACCCTCTCATCTCCTTCAGGTCTCTGCTAGCATCAGTGAACCTTTCCTTGTCTGTTTTATTTAAATAGCAACCCTCAATGTGCCTGTCCTACTTCTCTATTTTTTTTTGTTCTTGTCACCATTTGGTATTTTACATATTTAAATTATAGCTTTACTCAAGTTTTTCTCCACTAGAATATAAACTTCAGAAGAACAAGTATTTTTGGTCTCTTTTGTTCATTGGTATATTCTAATTACCAAGGAAAGTGTCTTATATATGCTTAAAAGAATGAATGAGTTACTGAATGGTATTGGTGCAGGGATAAATATTTAAATGAAACACAGAAGAAAATAACCCATATAAAGGTACCAAAATACATCAAATTTTGATAGATGACAAAGGTAACATGCAGATCAGTGGGGAAAAATTAAAAATGAACATATTATAATAACTTCACTAAGGCAACTGCTTAAACATATGGAAATGCAAATGGCACTGTACCTCAAACTACACATAAAAATCCGTTTAAGATGTATGAAACACCTAAATATAAAACGCAAAACTTTAAATATCTTCGGACAAAATAAAGCATCCTTTTTATAACAGGGACAGGGAAACTTCTAAATCCAAATTAAAAAAAAAAAAAGTATCCATAAAGGAAAATTTAGCTAAATTAAATCACATTAAATTTAAGAGTTATGTTTACTGTAAAACACTGAAAAGAACACTCACAGATTGGTGTAATAAATTTGCAGCATGTAAAATGAGCAACTTGTTAGTTTACCAAATTTATTTTGAAAATCCTCAAAATTATTAGAACATCCCAGATAAATAACTTGCAGCAATGGGGTCCTTACTGGCATGTGCCTTCAGTCCTAGCATTGGCACAAATCCATACACCACACACAACTTATCACAACCCTGTTCTCAGAAGACACCCACCATAGTCTTCAAATTTTTGAGGATAAAATTCCCCAGTTCATTCTGTGCTGAAACACCTGTCGTCAAAATGCAGGACACAAAGTGGGCTTGGGTGCTAGGGTCATGGTTACACTGCTCAGCCAAGTTTAGTCCATGTGGCTGCAATCCTCCATAACGATAGGGTAAAATGACAGTTCAGTCACAGAGATAAGGATTCAAACCCCTAGAACAGTAAGAATGTGGACAATGGCTTCCTTCTCAAGGGCACGCAGACACAGCAACCTGGGCTCTGAGGATTGCCAGGGTCATGATGAGCTTCTTCTCTGAAGTAAAGCTACCATGCAGATTAAGGGGTGTTTACCTAAATGGGCTGCAAACATGTGACAACTGTGAATCATTATAGAAGCTAAGATTTCTGGCTTCTGTGCTGATGGAATTTTATGGTACTCTCCTATTCACACTTTCCCCTGAAAACCAGCATTTCCCCCACCTCTGGCTAGAAATCCCAGGTGGCAGTTGGCCAGGGAACTTTGTTTTACTGCCTATGGTATCATCTCAGAATTATTAGTCTTTCTAGTCTCTTCCTTACTGAGTCCCAAGGTCACTCACCTTAAGATTAATCAATCCATCTGTTGCTTGAGTTTTACTTTTCTGTTTTCTTTCTTTTTCTTGCTAGTGTTGGGGGTGGAACCCATGTCTCTTGCATGCTAGGCAAGCACTTTACCACTGAGCTATATCCCCAGCCTTCTTTGGTTCTTTTTTCATAGAAGAAGTACGTGCTAGAGACCTCTATTTTACCACCTTGAAATCCCCTCTATCATTATGTTTCATAGCAAAATCCTTTTGTATTTTAAATGTCTTTTTTTTTTTTTTTTTTTTTTTTTGCGGTACTGAGGATCGAACTCAGGGCCTTGTGCTTGCGAGGCAAGCTCTCTACCAGCTGAGCTATCTCCCCAGCCCTAAATGTCTTGAAATGCTACATATATTTGATAAAATGGCTCAAAAGCAAAGATTTCTGTTCAGCTAAAGATACAAAGTTAACAAATAGTGACGGATTTGGAAACAATACCTTCAATTGCAAAATCTGATTAATGACTTATATGGACAACATAAGATATACCTTAAACTAACATAAAAAACAAAATCAGAGAATTTGATAGGACAAATGGACAACACATGAATATTCACAGTGATGGAAAACTAATTATATAACAAGGGTAATCAGAGAAATGCAAATTGAACAATAAGCTACCACTTGAATTCCTTACTATTGTTGTGGATACAATGTACCTACATGTACATGGAAATGGTCTAGTACAGATATTTTGGAGAGCAATCTGGCAGTATTTAGTGAATTAAGTATACATATAACTCATTACTTTACAATTTCTACTCAGTATGTGCCCCAAGGACTTACAATCAGCAGGAGAGTACAAGCATATTCATCATAGACATGTTTATGGTACTAGAAAATCAAAGCAACTAAGGTGTTCATTACTAAAAGTTGTGCTAAACAAAATAAGAATATATACTATGGAATACTCTGCAGCAGTGGAAGCAATATGCAAGATGTCTTTACATGATTAACTCTTTATAAATATACTATGTGAAAACATCAGAAATCATGAAACTTACTGTATAATTTATATAATTTTTAAAATTATAAATATACTGTATTCTTGTCAAATTCACAGTCTTGTATTAGTAAATCCATGAAATATTTTGTGTTCTTTTTCTCAGCAGTGCTTATTCTTGTGAGTTTTCTCATGAGTTTTGAATTCAGATTCATATTAGTTTTTGTTCTGAGCCCAACAATAACCTAATTATGAAATCCATGTCTTCATAAGACATGAAATAATCAATGACATTGACTTATTCATGAAAGTACTGTCATTCTACAATTTGCACCTGGCATAGGAAGAATGGAAGGAAAAGAGATTGATTTTTGTACTTATACGGTTAAAATAAAGAGATGAGACATCTTTTTGGAAGCTGAAAATAGATAATTGATCATATATATTTTGAAGCAGGGTAATGATAATAATGTATAAAGTTATATAGACCAATATTGTTCTAATCTGTGTGCCTCTTGTTGGATTCAGTAAAGCATTCAGATATTATAGAGACTAGCTTAATTGCCCAGTATACTACTAATAATAGTCTTATTATAAAGTCAAAGCTGTATTGTGAGTTATCTCATAGTTTTGCAAAACAATTTTACCTGCATTGATTGTATAACCCTTAAATTAATGTAAGTTAGGCAGCTATTATCAGCCCCAATTTGCATAATTAAAAACTGTGTCCTAGAAAACTTATCATTTAATTAGTAAATTATAAAAACATCTATCTTCTGAATGGATAAGGGGAAATCTGGGAAATGTATCAGAGAGCAATTATTTGTTTATTTTCCTTAAGCTTTTAAGGCAAACAGAAGTATCAGAAACTGATATATGTGTAAAACTGTGCACAAAAATCCTCCTAAATTCAAATTTCACTGAAATATATTAAGGACTTAGGGTGACTAAATTGAATACTTAGTAATGTTAGCAACCAGCAAAAATAATTTCAATAAATGATCCCTTGTTTTAATAATACCATCACATATCCCAATAAGTTCTGAAACATTAAATTGAGTGATGATATTCTTCAAGAAGATATGCAAAAAAGAAAAGGAAATTCTTTTTGTGTGGTAAAATTTTCACTCGGTTCATGTTTTATTAATGAAAATTAGCTAACCATGGTATGCAAATATTTCTAAAAATAATATTCTAGAAATCCTTGACAAAGAATTGCTGTACATTCTCAATGACTATTTAACATACATGAAAAATTGTGGTTATATTTTCCTTAGTCATTTCTAGGACAGTTAGTTATTTAAAAATCTATGCATTCTTTGTAACAATTCTAACTTGTAACTCCAATATCTATTTTAAAATTGTTCCCTCACAAACAGATCCAGATGGCATTTAGAATTACTTAAAGGCCTAAATTTTTAGGTAAATTTGTCAAGTTTGATTACATACAAGTCTAGGTAGATCCATGCTTTCTTCAATGTGGTCACACAAATAGATGTTTCTGTTAAACTAGAAATCATTTCCTAATTGTGTTATAATTGATATATAAACTGGAGAACTCCACAAAAGTCACAGTGCAACAGATGGCTATTTTTTAAATATCTCTAGTTGTAGATGGACACAATAGCTTTTTCCTATTTATTTTTATGTGGTGCTCAGGATCAAACCCAGCATCTCACAAGTGCCAGACAACAACTCTACCAGTGAGCCACAACACCAGCCCAACAGATGGCTATTTTATTTATTTTTCTATTTTATTTGACAAAAGCAGCCTGCCTCATGACTTTACAATATTTCTATGGCAGTCAATGATAAGGCCAATTTCTGTTAACACTACATGAAGACTGCTTATTTTTTCAATAACACTGATTTGCCTCTTGAAATATATCCTAGATTCATTTGAATTTCATTAACTTGCAATCCCAAGTATTTTGTCATACCAATTATTTGGTTATAGTATGAATTAGAAGGAAGACCACACAGTAGTCATAGCTAGGAAATTGCCTTCAATGACATTGACCAATTCTACTTTATGGAGTCTTTAGTATGAATAAATCATGACATTAAAAACGAACTGATTGTTCATTGTTCACTTGATTTGCTTGGTTGTAGGGCTAGGGTTGCACACAGACCCTAAAATATCACTATAAACAACCTTCTCTATTTGCAATTATGATGAAACATTGGAGAATAAGGAGCCATATAGACTAGTCATTATTTATTGACATTCTGTACCATGGGAGACTTGGATTTCATTTAAGCTATGAATGTGACTATGTCAGACTGAATGTTTATTATATATTTGAAATATACTTCTCCCAAGATATTTCTCCTTAGAGGAAATTCCTGAATTTTTATAAAATATTCATGATTATCATGCACGTCCAAATGATGGTAAGGTCTATGTGGCAACAAGAAAGTAGGGAAAATCCATTTATTTAATGAGAATGGGCTACCTCCAGGTCTGCATAATTTGAAGTTGTGCCATTCAGATAGATTGTGATATGAAGTGCTCCTGCAAATAAATAAAAATATATCTACAAAAATATATAAATGATCTGAATGATAATAAAATGGGCTTACATCTGTAATTCAATTTTCTCAAGGGCTCAGCAGATTTTTGGGACCAGTTCAGTCTCATTAACAATACCAACCCAAATTTCTTATCACTTTATTACTCATTACTTGCTCTAAGGACAATCACTATCTCTGGTTCTGATCTGCATAGTTTGAAACATTTCTGGGAATTCCCAGAGGGTATCTCACATTTTATCATGAGCAAATACGAGCAGCTATATACATGATAACCACTTGTTCTTAACATTGCTATGTTCACTGAGCATTGCTTCCACTGACAGCCCCTAGACCTCTATACTGCTGGAAATGGCAATCTTCTACCAGAGCTCTCAATCATGTGCCAAGCCCTAGATCCTCACAAATACTCCTGCCTCTGAGATTCGGACAATGGTCCTAAGACCCTTAAATGACTGAAATTGTCTGTGGAAAATGGGAAAAAATGTTCAACTTCTTTGTTTTACATTGTATTAGAGACAACACAAGTTGGACTGGTAAAACAGACTTTGCATTAATATCTGCAATATTGTCTCTATTTAAGATTTTGAAATCAACCCAAAGGGAGTTGGTACAGAGAAACACTGAATACCAGCTTCAACATTCTCTGTAAAACTACTTCTTCCTTTCAATAACTAAGGCTAAGCCACTCGGCAAGCTTATTATACCTGCTGTCTTCTTTCATTGACACAAGTCTTTTTTCTCAAAGATCCCTCAGCCAGTCATGTAAATAATTATTGATAAGTCAATTGCCAGAGTGTATCATAAATGTTTAAATATTTAATCCAGTTGTGTGCACTGTTTTAGACTATATAGGTTGGGAGTTCAAACAAGTGTACACTACACTTTAAAAGTTGCAAAATGTTTCCTTGCACCTTCTTCTTAACAACTTGATGATGTTGGCAAGGTTTTGCTATGAAGGAAATCTAAATTTATAGAGGGATAGTTATTTGTTCAAAATATCTTAAATAGGTGAATAACACCAGGTATGAAGCTTTTTTACAACACTCATTCTTTTACTGATTCTGTCTTGTTAGGGACTTATTTCATTTCATTTGCAAAAGAGCCTACTGAATTGGGGCACTGAGGAAAAACTAAAAAGATGTGATATTTAAGCTCTACAAACATTGTTGTTATATCATCTACTTGGACATGTCATAAGAACCATAGTGATTACATCACCTGATCTGAGAGACCATGCCTGAGGAAACTAACAGGGTTATCAGGCCAACTTTGCAGAGAATGGTTTCATTAGATTGATGGAGAAATAAAGCAGTTTTGCAAATACATAAAGAGAAAGAAGAAAGAAAGAAAAGTAGAAAAATAGCACTCACTTGATTTGAGCTATTCATTTCAAGAAGCTCGGGTTAGTTAAAGAAAAAGGATATAGATGATCATGCACAGAGAACAAAAATTCTTTTCCACTGATCAGAGGAAACACATAAACATATTTTTGATGCAAAAGAACCAACTAGTGAAGTGAAGTTAAAGGTACAAAAAAAAATGAAATACTTAATTAAACAAGGGCTGAAAGGTAGAAGAGAATGGAGCAAATGCAGATTGTCATGGAGTCAGTCTTGCAGTAAAGGTATCATAAAAGAAAAAGAAGGGAGGGAAGAGAAGGAAAAGGGAAAAGCAATTCCTCTAAGATCAAGATCAGGAACAAGTATGAGTGAATACTCTCACTCCCCTTATTCAACATAGTAGTAGATTTTAGCCACATTAATTAGGTGAGAGAGAAATAAAAGGCATGTAATTAAGAAAGACAGGAAGTCAAATTATCCCTGTTTGCATATGACATGATTCTATACATAGAAAAACCTAAATACACTACCAAAAGACTATCAGAACTGATGAACAACTTCATTAAATTATAAACTACAAGCTCAACACATAAAAATAGAAGATTTTTATACATCCAAATGAATTTTCTGAGAAAAAATTAGGAAAGCAATCACTTTAACCACACACAGAGTAGATATATAAATAAATAAATAAATAAGATACATAGGAATAAACAAATAAGGAAGAGAAAAAACTTTATATTGAAAAGTGCAAAACACTGAAGAAAGAAATTGAGGAAGACACTAAAAAGTGGAAGGAATTCCCTTGTTCATGAATTGGAAAAATTAATATTGTTAAAATGTCAACACTATATATACCAACATACAGATTTAATGCAATACCCATCAAAATAGCAATGACATTCTTCACAGAACTAGAAAATGAACCCTAAAATTCACATGGAAACACAAAGATCCTAATAGCCAAAGCAAACTTGCCAAGCAAACTTAACTAAAAAGAGCAAAGTTCTAGGCATCACAATATCTGATTTCAAGGTGTACCACAGATCCACAGTTAAAAAAAAAAAAAAGTGGCATTGGCATGAAGAGACAAATAGAGAAATGAAAGAGACTAGAGAACTCAGACATAAATCCATGCATCTATAGGCAAGTGATCCTTGACAATTTTACCAAAAATAACCCAAAATACACTGAAGAAAGGACAGTTCTTCAACAAATGGTGCTGGGAAAATTAGCTATCCATAACTGGAAGAGTGAAGTTTGACCTCTCTTACCCAACTCAAAATGGATTTATGACCCCAAGAAAGTACCTAAAATTCTGAAATACTAGAAAAAAAACATCGAAACTCTTCAAGATATTGGAAAGGGCAACAGTTTCCACAATATCACCCTAAAATCACAGAAATCAAAAGCAAATGTCCAATTGCATTAACTCAAACTAAAAAGTTTCTGCACAGCAATGGAAATATTCAACAAAGTAAAGAGGCAACCTACAGAATGGAGAAAATATTTTGTATATCATTAACCTACAGGAAATTGCAAATGAAAACTACAATGAGGTACCATTGAAATGGTAGCTCTTTCTGTTGGAATGGCTGTTATCAAATAAAAACAAACAAAAATGCTTGTGAAGATGTGAAGAGAAAGAAATATTTACATACTCTTGGTAGGAATGAGAATTAGTACAGTCATTTTGGAAAATAGCATGGAAGTCCCTGGATAAACTAAAAATAGAATTATCATGAGATCTAGCTATATCACTTCTAGAGATATAAAAACCTGAAGGAAGTGATGTCAGCATAAAAAAGAGATACCTGCAGACCTATGGTTATCATGGCAGTATTCACAATAGTCAAATTATGAAAGCAGACTAGGTGCTCTTCAACAGATAAATGGATAAATAAAATACACAGGTATATAAATACATATATACAGACACAAAAATGGAGTATCTTCCAACAATAAAGAAGAATAAAATCTTACCATTTATAGGAAAATGAGGGTAACAGAAGGTTATAAAGTTAAGTGAAATAAGCCAGACACAGTAAGATAAGTATCACATGTTACTCTCACATGTGGAAATTAAAAAATAAAAAATAGATAAAGAAAGAAAGTAGAATAGGGACTATGAACTATTAGGGTCTGGAAAGGATTGGCAGGGAAAGGAGGGAAAAGGAAAGAGGGATAGAATATAAAATGGAGGTGGACATGGTCAATGAATGGTATATAAATATATGGAAATGTCACAGTGAAATGCATTAATTTGTACATTTACAATGTGTTCATAATTACAATAATTAAAAGAACAATATGCAAAATAAACAAACAGAAAATTTCAATATTAACAGTTGATGGAATTCTCAATAATATACTAAAACTGTTATTATTTTAATATTTCTATGAATATTCATAAGGAAAATATGCTGTGAATTTATCAGCTCCACTTGAGAGTTATCATGAAAAAGTGCAAATAGACACAAGAGTGGACTTAGTGATAAGTCCCAATTTGCATGCCTTGATACTACAAAATGAGGTTAATTACCTGAAAGGCTATTTTGAGGTTCAAATATGATAATGAACAAGAGTAAACTTTGTACAATGCTATGATAAATATTGGTTATTTTTATTAGCTACAAATTTAATTTGAAATAGTTTCTCTTTTGATTGACTATTCTTCTAGTGTAGTTCTTCCCTCTACTGATTTCCTTTTTTATTTTTCATTTCTTCTTCATGAAATATTTTATTTAATATGTTTTGTAACAAAGCCTTCCTAGTTATGAATTCTTTCAATTGTGGAAGGTTTTTACTTTGTCTTCAATTCTGAAGCTTAATTTTGATGGGTATAATATTTTTGGGTGGCATCCATTTTCTTTCAGAGCTTGGTATGTATTATTCAAAGACCTCCTAGCTTTTAGGGTGTGGCTTGATAAATAAACTGAAATTCAGATCAATTTACCTCTAAATGTCATCTGTCATCTTTGCCTAGTAGCTTTTAAAACTCTATTCCTATTCTGTACATTAGGTATCTTTATAATAACATGCCTTGCTGTGGGTCTGTTGTAATTTTGTATATTTGGAGTCCTGTATGTCTACTGCATTTGATTTTCTATGCTATTATTAAGGTTTGGAAAATTTACTCATATTATTTTATTGAAAAGATTGTGCATTCCTTTAGTTTGTAGTTCAGAGCCTTCATCTATACCAATGAATCTTAAATTTGGCCTTTTCATGTTATCCCATATTTCTTGAAAATTCTGTTCATGGTCTCTTAACATCTTTTCTCCATGATCAACTTTATTTTAAAAATTCTATATTTTGTCTTTGTTGCCTGAAACTCTATTTTCCAAGTTACCTAGTCTGTTGGTGATGATTTTCATTGAATTTTTAATTGATTTATTGAGGCCATAATTTTGAGGTTTTCTGATTCATTCTTTTCCAGAATCTCTATTTCCTTATTGAAGTGATCTTTCACTTCTTGTAAATGTTCTCTGATTTTGCTCCTTACAACTTCTTTTACCTTGCAAGTCAGTTTAACTTTGGACTTTCTGAATTCCTTTTCTGACCTTTCCTCCACTATGGTGTCAATGGATTCTGAATTCAGCAAAGCAGTATGTTACAAAATTAACAATCATAAATCAATTGGATTTCTATATACCATCATGAATCAGCTTAAATAGAAAATAGGAAAAATACCCCATTCAAAACAACATCAAAAACACATAAAATACTTGGGACTCAATCTAAAAAATAAGAGGTGAAAGACCTCTACAATGAAACTGTAGAATTCTAAGGAAAGAAATTGAAGAAAATCATAGAAGATAGAAAGATCTCCCATGTTCTTGGATAAGCAGAATCAGTAGTGTCAAAATGGCAATACTACCAAAAACACTATACATATTTAATGCAATTCCTATTAAAATTCCAATATCATTGTTCATAGAAATAGAAAAAGCGGGCATGAAATTCATCTGGAAAAATAAGAGATCCAGAATAGCCAAAGCAATCCTTAGCAAGAAAAGCAATGCAGGGGGCATCACAATACAAGACATTAAATCATACTACAGAGCTATAGTAACAAAAACAGCATAGTATTAGCACCAAAACAAGCAAGAAGACCAATGGAAAAGAATAGAAGACAGATAAACCCACAAAAATACGCTTACCTCACACTGGACAAAGGCACCAAAAATATACATTAAAAGAAAAGATAGCCTCTTCAAAAGTGGTGCTGGGAAAACTGGAAATCCATATATAGGAAAACAAAATTTAACCTATCTCTCACCCTGTAGAAAACTCAACTCAAAGTGAATTAAAGACCTAGTTATTACACCAGAAACCTTGCACCTACTAGAAAAAATTGTAGGCCCAACACTCCAACATGTTAGTTTAGGAACTGACTTCCTTAACAAGACTTGTAATGCATAAGAAGTAAAATGAAAAATCAATAAATCAGATGGTATCAAGCTAAAAACTTCTTCAAAGCAAAGGACATAGTCAAGAGCACAAAGAGAGAGTCTGCAGAATGGGAGAGTATTTTTGTCATCCATACCTCCAATAAGGCACTAAATTCCAGGATATAAATATAATTCAAAAAGCTTAACACCAAAACCCTACAAATAACCCAACTAAAAATATGCAAAGGAATTAAACAGACAGTTCTCAAAAGAAGACATATTAATAGACAACAAATATATGAAAACCAAATGTTCACTATCTCTAGCAATTAGAGAAATGCAAATTAAAACTACGCTGAAATTTCACCTCACTCTAAACACACTGGCAATGATCAGAATACAAGTAGTAATAAATGTTGGTGAGTGTTTCTGTGTTTCAGTCAGTGTTTTTACTGCTGTGACTATAAGATCTGACCAGAACAAATTTATGGAAGAGAAGGTTATTTGAGGGCTCAAGGTTTTGGAGGTGTTAATCCATAGAAGGCTGGCTTCCTTCCTCAGGGCTCCAAATGAGGCAGGACATCATGGCAGAATAGTGTGGCAGAGGGAAGCAGCTCACATGATGATCAGAGAGCAGAGAGACTCCACTCACCATATAAAATATATACTCCAAAGTCATGCCCCCAATGCCCCACCTCCTCCAGTTACCACTTAGTTAATTCCATCAGGGGATTAATTCACTGATTATGTTAAGGCCCTCACAACCTGATTATTTCTCCTCTGAATCTTCTTACATTGTGTCACACATGAGCTTTTGAGGGACACCTCACATCCAAACCATAATATTCTGCCCCTGGTCCCGAAAAGTTCACACTCATCTCACAATGCAAAAGACATTTAGTCCATTCCCAAGAGTCCCCACAGTCTCAATGGTTCAGAGATTGCTCAAAGTTCAAGTCCAACGTCTTCTCTGAGGCTCAAAACAATCTTGCATTGTGAGCTCCTGTAAAATTAAAAACAATTTACAAATATCTAATATATAAAGTTACTGAGTAAAAACTTCCATGGGCTGGGGTTGTTGCTCAGTGATAGAGCACTTGCCTAGCATCACATAAAAAAACTAAATAAACAAAATAAAGGCATTATGTTCAACTACAACTAAAAATACTAAAAACAAACAAACAAACAATAAAACCTTCCATTTATAAAAATAGGAACACAGAAAGAAGGAAGGAAGGGATGGGACCAAAGCAAGATTGAAATCCTGCTAGGCAAACAGGTTCTGTAGTTCTGTGTCTGGCATCTGGAGCACATAGTGTGATGTCCTCTCCAAAGGGCTTATGTAGCTCTGCCCCTGTGGCCTTGTTGGTTGCTTGTCTCTGCTCAATTCCTGCAACTTCCTTAGAATGATGTCCCATGTTACTGGAAATTTTTACTCTGGTGGGTCTCCATTGCATCTTCAGCTTCCTCCTCATATCTCCATAATTTGCCCTCTCCGGGGGTGCCTCATGGATTCCAATCCTATTGCACTTTGCCTGACATCCCAGGACTTCCTTTGAAATCTTGGTGGAACCCCTAACTCCAGCATTCTGCATTCCTGCAGAACCAGAACCACGTGGATGATGCCAAGTTCTGTCACCAACTCAAGCAGTAGCCAAGCCTCCATGGACCCTTGCTGCAATAACTTCTGAGTGTCTGGGTGGCTGAACATGAGAAAAAAAACTTACTAGCCCCCTTTGTGCAAGAAGAGTGTCCCACAAGTCTCTTTTCAAGACAATTTTCACCTTTACTCTCTTTAGCTTGAGATAGGTGTAGTCTTGCCAGCTCCTGAGATGCCCTCAAGCCACCTTTCTCATTCTCTCTAGGCAAAGTCTTTAGCATTTCTGTACTGACAGGAATGTCTTTAACAACTGTAACCTCCTTAGCCCTAGTTTCATTCCTGTCTTTCAAGTCCACATTTTCCAAATCATTTTGCTCTGCTTTCTGCTCCTGATTTGCCGGGGTCCAGCCCTAGCAGGAATCGATGGGTTCTACACTGGTAAACGGGGTGCGGGAGACAGCGTCGGCGATGGATGGAGAATGAAAAACACAGACTAGTTCTGGTGCAATCAATCCCACTTTATTCTGGGGAAGGCTGGGTTTATATACATTTTTCTTCAGGCTTTGATAACAGGCTTATGATTAATAAAATCAAAGAAGTTTCCAAAGCATAGGCAGAAATTATTTTTACCGAAAGATTACGAGAAAACAGTAACCTTACAGATTATGCTTACTTAATCACAATTATTTTAAAAATATCTAATTACGTCAATGAGCTAATACAATGTTTATTTTCTTAATATCTAAACTCTATATGACCTAAGACTATTTTTATTATTTTTGCGGTAAAGCAATAGACAAATAATCTCATGTGACCATCTCTACTAGGTCCTTCTGGTTAATATCTAAATTGCTGAGTTAAGGGTTACAGGAGGGCAGCGGTCCCAATGGTTATTGTGTACCAACGTTTATTATAGGGGTGACATGTTCTTTGTAGGAAGGAAGGAATGTTGTGAAACCTTATTCTTTTACCTTACCACCACACATAAACAAAACCATCATCTGGATTAAACCACCCTGTAGGAGACAGGGGGAGATCTATATCTACCTTCTCTAAGGGCTTGCCTTTAGGGGGGGTACCAGGGCTTGCCATTGATAAAATAAGCTAGTCCATATCTAGTAGCTACTGTGGGAGATGCTTTGTGCTTAGAACTTGGGGAAACATTGTTATCTATAAGTTTCTGTGCCCCAGCAGGTTCTGGCTGTGCCAGTAAATGCAGTGTTTGATTTTTAACATAATAAAAACATTCTCCTGTAGCGAGGTTAACATCACAGGGTTTCAACATGTGTTTTGTCTCCGTGATGTTTTTCTGGAAATTTGTAGAATTATTCCCATTACCTCTAGCAAGATCCCCAGACTGAAGTGAGTAATATATTATTAGGAAAACTCCTCAGAATAACATCCAAGCTAGGGAGGCATACATCTGGCTACAATCCTTTTAGGATGAGTCTCTACAATCATCCTTGAGTGGAACTCTGTCAAGCACTGCAAGGACAGCCAGGTGCCCCCACACTGATTATCACAATAAATTTGGCTAAAAGTGGCCAGCAATATCCATGTCACCAGTTGATGCTATGCTCTCTAGAAATTACTTCCACTAGATTAAGAAATCCATTACTTTTAAAATCAGCCTCACAGAACGTCTCAGGATATGGGCAAAATGCAGACAACTTCTTAGAAGGAACATAACATGAATGACCTCTACTTCAAATACCCAGAGTGTCCTACTTTTCCTTTTCCTCTAAACCCTCTTGAAACCTTTCTTCACTGTCCATTTTCCTAATGGCATTCTGAAATTCTGAGCTCCCAGAATTGGCCATTAAGCTTTATGTACAATAAACTAAAATATTTCCAGCTTGCACTACTAAATATCTTAAAATTCCTCCCACCAATCCCAAAAGGCTCAAAAAACTTCTGAACTACATGGTCAGTTTAGTCACAGTGATGACCTCAATTCTCAGGGCCAATTTCTGTTTCAGTGAGCTTTTCCACTGCTGTGACTAAAAGGACTCAACCAGAACAACTGTAGGGGAGGAAAAGTTTATTTCGTTTCTCACAGTTTCAGAGGTCTCAGTCCATAGACAGCTGGCTCCATTCCTCAAGGTTCCAAATGAGACAGGACATCATGGCAGAATAGTGTGGCAGAGGGAAGCAGCTCACATGGTGATCACAAAGCAGAGAGAGACTCCACTCACCAGATACAATTATATACCCCAAAGCCACATCCCCAATGCTCACCTCCTCCAGTTACCACTCAGTTAATCCCATCAGAGGATTAATTCAATGACTGTGTTAAGACTTTCACAACCCAATTATTTATCCTCTGAAATTTCTTGCATTGTCTCACACTGAGCTTTTGGGGGACACCTCATATCCAAACCATAACTGCAAGGATGTGGGGGAAAGGATATACTCATACATTGAAATTATTGCAACCACTCTAATAAGCAATATGGAGAATCTTCAAAAAACTAGGAATTTCACCACGAGTTAACCCAGCTATCCCATTGCTCATTATATATCTGAAGGAGTTAAAATCAGCATACTATTGTGACACAGGCACATCATTGTTTATAGCAGCACTATTCACAATAGCTAAGCTAGAGAGTCAAACTATATGCTCTTTAACAGGTGAATGATTAAAGAAATTGTGATATATATGTGTATATATATGAAGGACTATTACTTAGCTATAAAGAAGAATGAATGACACCTGCCAGTAAATGGATGGATGTGGAAACTATCATCCCAAGTGCAATAATCCAATCCCCCCCAAAAAAGTTCAAATATTCTCTCTGATATCTGGATGCCAACCCACAACAAGCAGGGAAGGGGAAGAATAGAAGTTCAATGGATTAGACAAATGAGAATGAAGGGAAGGGAGAGCATATAGGAATAGAAAAGCCAATGGAATGAATTCAAAGGACTGGAATTCCAATTTTAATAAGATATATTCCATGCTTATGTAATAGCAAAATAGATTCTACTGTCATGTATTACTTAAAAGAACAAATACAAATTAAATAAACAGCACTGTTAGCAGAATCTCAAATGGAAAATAGTAGCATTAATCATGTACTTTATGTTTATGGTTTAAAAGATACTTTGAAATGCATACCCATAGTTAAATGATTACTATATTCAAGAAAATTAACATATCCATCACCTTTCATAATTATCTCTTTTTTGTTTGCTAAAATTACCTAAAATATTCATTCTTAGAAAATTTAGAATATACAATATATTATTAACTACACTTCTGCTGCACTTTAGATCTCTTGACGTATTAATCCTATATAATTGTAAGTTTGTCCCTTTTCAACTACACTTCCCCTTCCCCTTCCATTCTAACCTTTGATTGCTACCATCCTATTCTGTTTCTGTATATTAGACTTTCATTCTTAGATTCCACATATATGTCATCATTCAGTATTCATATTTCTCTTTCTGCTTTACTTCAGTTAGCACAATGTCTTTCAGATTCATCCATAGCTTTTTTAAAAAAACAATATCCAACCAAAACTCTTGTGAAGTGATAACTCTTTGTCATTTTGATTTGCATTTCCAAGATGTTCAGTGATATCGAGCATGTTTTTACTTACCTGTTAACCATTATTATGTGTTCTTTGGGAAAATGTCTACTCAAGTCCTTTGTCCACTTTAATTTATTCTCTTTCATCCCCAATTTGCATTCCCATTCTACTTACATCAAAGTTAGCCATTGTTGGTTTAACATGTGTCCATATGTGTTTTTCTAAATTACATATATTTTATACCTATTTTAATTTGTGTAAATATTGTTGGTTTATATATATTTTGTTTCTCTTCCCACTCTACATTGTATACTTAGTCTATTATGTATAACTGACAAATTCTTCCATTTTGGCCTAATCTTTCCCTTTTAATGGACAACAGTGCATCCAAATCTCTCCCACATTAAATAATAACAATAGCTAACAAGTGTTAAAAGGATTTCAAGAAAAGGGGAAATTTGTAAACTATGAATGGGAATATAATTTGGTATAGCCATTATGGTGAAGAGATTGTATTCCCTCACCCTGTCCCCCCCAAAAAATTTAAAACATAAAGCTACCTTATGATTCAGCAATATCACTTATATGTATTTATCTAAAGGAAATGAAATCAGTATCCTGATTACACCTTCTCTTTCTTTTTATTGCAGCATTATTCACAATACCCATGACAAAGAAACAATCTATGTGTCAATTAAAGGACGAATGGGTTAAAAAAATAATGTGGTACAGAAGCACAATGGAATATTAGCCTGAAGGAAACATAGCTATGTGCATGTGTTGAACTTTAATCCACATTTCAAGTACGATCACAGGGGAACTATCCAAAATAATTTTGCTACCATTGTTTATATCTCTCTACCATGGTTTCCACAAAGTGAAACATTATACAGAGCCCATGAAGAAGAATTTCCTAGGATGATATAATGATTCCACTTATATTTAGGCTACACTTGTACAAACCATTGTTAATTATTATTTTCCTCATTTACTATAGTTTTAATTGTCAATATGAGAAAAGTATTTTAAAGATATGTCCTAAGTAAAAATTCAGTATTAATTCAAAGAGATATTCCTATTAGTCTGGAGGAAGCCTGACAAATTTACATTTCTTACACTAATCAAAGCAACTGGGGACAGGTCCCTGGACCATTATGGTGATAAATAGTCTGAATCTTTGGCAGGTTCCCAAGAAGTATTATAATTTGTAATTAGTAATAACTGCAATAGGCACCCGAGCAGAGCATGGCAAGAAAATGCCATCACAAAAGCTAAATTCTTCTGATCAAGTAGTCTTACACATGCCTACTATTTCCATGGTGTAAGTCTTTCTTCATATGGATATAAGGTAATTGTCTTAAATACCTCTGAACATATCATCTCTGATATAATAAAGACCCCTAATGAAGGATATCATTCCCCAAACTAAGAAAAGTTATTTGACAAATAAATGCATTGAATTCTATTGTTCGTGCTCCTCATATTTTATAATGGATGCTAATAATATGTTACTATTAGCTCACTTATCTTCTTGCACTTTTAGTCATGAAGTCACATAATGTCTAATATGAGAAGCATTTAGTTACCACTTACTGGTATAGTAGCCAACATACAATCCATAAACCAAGGGTTAGGGGTTGAATTTCCCAATTGGGGAGTTATTATTTCAAAAGAATTTAATTTCTGAAGAATTATGTACTCTATTGTATAAACAGATACTCAAATCCTGAGTAAATAATGTTAAATTAATTATTTTTTTCATTCAACCTAAGTAATGGGAAGTTTCTGTACATAACAGGGATATTCTAAAAACATTCTTCCAAAGGCATTGGTGTTTCAGACAATGAAATATCTACAAAGACGAATTCAAGCTGGAAGACAGCAGATTCTGGAATGATATTTGGATTTGATTCCAGTCTCTTCATGCATGTCCTCATAGCAATAAAAGCAAAATAATCTGTTACTTTTTACTCAGATTTATTTAGATTTTTTTCCAAAGTTTAATTGCAGAATTTCTGTTCTGCTTTATCTTATTCCTTTCTTTGTTTCCAATTTTCATATTTTTTTCTAACACTTTAATCCTAATTGTTAGGAGTATGTATATGTATGAGAGTATAAATAGAAAAAGAATCTAGTAAATACATTAGAAATGATCTCAAAGCACAGAAAAAAGGATCAGAAAATTGATTTTCCCCCCTTTGGTATATTTTTTTTTAATTTATTATTTTATTTTTAATTTTTTTTTTATTTTTACAGACTGCATTTTGATTCATTGTACACAAATGGGGTACAACTTTTCATTTCTATGGTTGTGCACAATGTAGATTCACACCATTCATGTAATCATACATATACATAGGGTAATACTATCTGTCTCATTCTACTATCTTTCCTTCCCCACCTCCTCCCACCCCATTTTCCTCTACACCACCCAAAGTTCCTTCATTCTTCTCTCCCCCCCACCTCATTATGTATCGCCATCCACTTAACAGAGAAAACATTTGGCCTTTGGGTTTTTGGACTTGACCTATTTCACTTAGCATGATAATTTTCCAACTTCATCCATTTACCAGCAAATGCCATAATTTTATTCTTATTTATGGCTGAGTATATTCCATTGTGTATATATACCACAGATTCTTAATCCATTCATCAATTGAAGGGCATCTAGGTTGGTTCCACAATCTAGCTATTTAGAATTGAGCAGCTATGAACATTGATGTGGCTGCATCACTGTAGTATCCTGATTTTAAGTCCTTTGGGTATAAACCGAGGAGTGGGATAGCTGGGTCAAATGGTAGGCCCATTCCAAGTTTTCTGAGAAATTTCCATACTGCTTTCCAGAGTGTCTGCACGAATTTGCAACTCCACCAGCAATATATGAGTGTGCCTTTTTCCCCACATCCACACCAAAACTTATTATTGCTTGAGTCCATTATTGCCATTCTAATTGGAATTAGATGAAATCTTAGGATGGTTTTAATTTGCATTTCTCTAATTATTAGGGATGATGAGCACTTTTTCATATATTTGTTGTTCACCTGTATATCTTCTTCTGTGAAGTGTCTGCCCATTTCCTTAGCCCATTTATTTATTGGGTTCTTTGTATTCTTGGTGTAAAGTTTTTAAACTTCTTTATAAACTTTGGAGATATATGCTCTGTCTGAAACGTGTGTGGAAAAGACTTTCTCCCACTCTGCAGGCTCCTTTGTCACATTGTTGATTGTTTCCTGTGCTGAGAAAAAAAAACTTTTCAGTTTGAATCTATCCCATTTATTGATTCTTCCTTTTATTTCTTGCACTATGGGGGTCTGGTTAAGGAATTCTGATCCGATGCCAATGTGATGGAGATTCAGGCCTACTTTTTCTTAAATTTAGTGAAGAGTCTCAGGTCTACTTACCAGCCCTTTGAGCCATATTTAGTTTAGTTTTGTGCAGGGTGAGAGACAGAGGTTTAATTTCATTTTGCTGCATATGAATTTCAAGTTTTCCCAGCACCATTTGTTGAAGAGCTATCTTTTCTCCATTGTACATTTTTGGCACCTTTGTCTAGTATGAGGAAAGTGTACTTATGTGGGTATGTCTCTGTGCCTTCTATCCTGTACCATTGATCCATTGTCTATTTTGGTGCCAATGTCATGCTGCTTTTTTTTACTATTGCTCTATAGTAGAGTTTAAAGTTTGGTATTGTGATACCTCCTGCATATTTCAGCCTACCCAGGATTGCTTTGGCTATTCTAGGACTTTTGTTCTTCCAGATGAATTTCATGATTGCTTTCTCTATTTCTTTGAGGAACATCATTGGTATTTTAATTGGAATTGCATTAAATCTGTATAGCACGTTTGGTAGTATGACCATTTTGATAATATTAATTCTGCCTATCCAAGAACATGGGAGATCTTTCCATCTTCTGAGGTCTTCTTCAATTTCTTTTTTAAATGCTCTATAGTTTTAGGTTTTACCTCTTTTCACCTTTAGTCTGTGGATATTCTTTTCTATGAGATGAGTCTCTTGAAGGCAGCATATTGTTGGGTCTTTCTTTTTAATCCATTTTGCCAGACTATGTCTTTTGATGGATGAGTTTAGGCCATTAACATTCAGGGTTATTACTGAGATATGATTTGTATTCCTAGTCATTTTGGTTTTTAACTTGACTTGGTTTCTCCTTTGATTGACTTTTCCTTTAAGGTAGTTCCTCCCTTTGATGACCTACATTGTTGTTTTTCATTTCCTCCTCATGGAATATTTTGTTGAGAACATTCTGTAGTGCAGGTTTTCTATTTGTAAATTATTTTAACTTTTGTTTATCATTGAAGAATTTTATTTCATCGTCAAATCTGAAGGTTAATTTTGCTGGGTATAGGATTATTTGATGCAACTATGTTCTTTCAGAGCTTGAAATATATTGTTCCAGGCCCTTCTAGCTTTTAGGGTCTGGGCTGAGAAATCTGCTGATATCCAAATTGGTTTTTCCCTATAAGGAAGCTGATGCTTTTCTTGAGTAGTCTTCAAAATCCTATCATTGTTTTGTATGTTATGCATTTTCATTAGAATATGCCTTTGTGTGGATCTATTTTAATTTTGTGCATTTGGTGTACTGTAAGTCTCTTGTATTTGATTTTCCATTTCATTCTTCAAGTATGGGAAATTTTCTGATATTACTTCATTGAATAGTTTATTCATTCCTTTCATTTGTATCTCTGTGTCTTCCTCAATCCTGATAATTCTTAAATTTGGTCTTTTCATGATGTCCCATTGATCTTGGAGGTTCTGTTCATGATTTTGTACCATCTTCTGTGTTTGGTCAACATATTTTCAAGACTAAATATTTTGTCCTCATTGTCTGAGGTTCTGTCTTCCATGTGATCTAGTCTGTTTGTGATGCTTTCCATTGAGTTTTTTATTTGATTTATTGTTTCCTTCATTTCAAGGATTTCTTTTTGGTTTCTTTGAGAATCTTTTTATCTTTGTGAAATGATTTGTGCTTCCTTCAGTTGCTCTTTCAACTGCTTATTGGAGTGATCATTCATTGCCTGCATTTGCTCTCTTATCTCATCCTTTGCTTCACAAATCATTGTAATTATGTATATTCTGAACTCATTTTCTGATGTTTCTTCCTCTATGCTGTACCTGGATTCTATTAATATAGAATCTAGGTTTGTTTGGAACATTTTCCTCCATTGTTTTTTTATGTTGCTCATTTATCTTCCCCTCTAGCAGTGCAGTTCTGGGGTATTGCAGTTTCCCACCTAGAGGCTTATAATGACCCTATAGATATGCAAAATATCAGGGAGATCAATATTAGCAGCACCCAATACAGACAATATGCAGCCCTAAACCAAATAAGCCCTATAAAGACACTAACAATATTGTTATATTAAACAGAAAGAATGAATTTTATTATTATGTACAGAATAACAAATAGATTTGCAATAAGGTCTGCAGTTTCTAATGAAGGACAACGAGGATGGGGAGGGGTGTGGGATGTAACTGTTTATGGGATAAGAAAAGAGTATATATACACATTCATGGAGTGAGCTGGGGGGTGATCGAGGCCACCAACATCACAGATGTAAGCGGTAGACAGACAACCCACCCAGCCAGCAGGACAACAGACATCATAACTGAGTGACACTGCCTGACCCCTGCACCTAGGTTGGTGCCATTACTGGTTGGTCGCAGTCATGGAGCAAGGTGGCGGCAAAATCAGGCCACCTACATCGCGGAGATAGCAGGCGGGCACCCAACCCACCTGCCTTGCAGAATGGGGTGGCGGGTAGCCAACCCACCAAACCACCAGGCCAAATACAGACAGCACCACTGAACAACCCCGCTCAACCACCACAACACGGTTTGTCACCATCACGAAGTTAGCCAGAGGCTTCTTTATAGGGTGGTGCAGGCATTTATAATTACACCTGTGGGCATGGCCATCATCACGGGAAGGGCAACTCCCTTCCTGAGACACCTACATGAGGCTAGAAGACCTTTGACAAGACCCAGGAGCCAAGAAGAGGAGGTATTGAGAGACTAGGGACAAACTCAGAGCTACCGGGTATGTACCCCACCTGAAGGCCACCACCCCTAGAAAGCCAGCTTCCTAGTGGAACACTGCATTATCAAGTTCCTCCAAGACTTCAGGCTACTGAAGGCTAAGAGGTGAGTTATTGGCAATCTACAGAGACAATATTAGTCAATAGAGGAAATCTGCAGTATCCCAGAGTTTCACTACTAGAGGGGTAGATACCTGAGCAATATGAGAAAACAAGGGAAGAAAATATCCCACACAAAACTAGATGGTAGAGCAATAAAATCCAATGACAGCATGGCAGAAGAAATGTCAGAAAGGGAGGTCACAATGTACATAATTAAAACGATCAGGGAAGCAAACAAGGAGATGAAAAAGCAAATGCAGGCATTGAATGATGAGAAGAAAGAGCAAATGCAGGCATTGAATGATCACACCAATCAACAGTTAAAAGAGCAAATACAGGAATCAAAAGATCATTTCAATAAAGAGTTAGAGATATTGAAAAAAAAAACAAACAGAAATCCTTGAAATGCAGGAAACAATAAATCAAATTAAAAACTCCATATAAAGCATAACCAATAGCATAGATCACCTGGAAGATAGAACATCAGATATTGAAGACAAAATATTTAATCTTAAAAACAAAGTTAACCAAACAGAGAAGATGGTAAGAAATCATGAACAGAATCTACAAGAACTATGGGATATCATGAAAAGGCCAAATTTAAGAATTATTGGGATTGAGGAAGGCTTAGAGAAACAAACCAAAGGAATGAACAATCTATTCAATGAAATAATATTAGAAAATTTCCAAATCTGAAGAAAGAAATGGAAAATCAAGTACAAGAGGCTTATAGGACTCCAAAAACACAAAATTTCAATAGACCCACACCAAGGCACATTATATTGAAAATACCTAACATACAAAATAAAGACAGAATTTTAAAGGCTGCAATAGAAAAGAATCAAATTACATTCAGGGGAAACCAATACGGATATCAGCAGATTTTTCAATCCAGACCCTAAAGGTAGAAGGGCCTAGAACAATATTTTTCAAGCTCTGAAAAAAAATGGATGCCAACCAATAATCTTATACCCAGCAAAACTTACCTTCAAATTTGACAATGAAATAAAATCCTTCCATGATAAACAGAAGCTAAAAGAATTAACAAAAGGAAAGCTGGCATTGCAGAACATTCTCAGCAAAATATTCCATGAGGAAGAGATGAAAATCAGTGATTTAAATCAGCAAAGGAAGGAACAACCAAATAAAGGAGAAATCAAGTCATGTCAAAAAAAAATTGAGCCAAATGACTGGGTACACAAATCATATCTCAATAATATCCCTGAATGTTAATGGCCTGAACTTATCAATCAAAAGACATAGACTGGAAGATGAGATTAAAAAGAAAGATCCAACAATTTGCTGCCTGCAAGAGACTCATCTCATAGAAACAGATTCCCACAGACTAAAGGTGAAAGGATGGGGAAAAACATACCATGCACATGGACTCAGCAAAAAAGCTGGAGTATCCATCCTCATTTCAGATAATGTGGACTTCAAGCCAAAGTTAGTCAGAAGGGATAAAGAAGGACATTTCATACTGCTTAAAGGAAGCATAAATTAGCACGACATAATAATCATAAATATCTATGCCCAAAACAGTGGCTCATACATATATGTCAAACAAATCCTTCTCAATTTCAGAAATCAAATAGAACACAACACAATAACACTAGGTGATTTTAACACATCTGTCTCACCACTGGACAGATCTTCCAAACAAAAATTGAACAAAGAAACCATAGATCCTGAAAACATAATCAATAATTCAGACTTAATGGACATTTATAGAATATACCATCCAACAAATAGCAAATATACTTTCTTCTGAGCAGCACATGGATCCTTCTCTAAAATAGACCATATATTATGCCACAAAGCTATTGTCAGCAAATACAAGAAGATAGAGGTACTACCTTGTATTCTATCAGATCATAATGCATTGAAACTAGAAATAAATGACATAGTAAAAACAGAAACTACTCCAACAACAGGAGATTAAATAATACACTGTTATATGATGAACGGATAACAGAAGATATCAGGAAGGAAATTAAAAAATTCTTAGAGGTATATGAGAACATAGAAACAACATATCAAAATCTCTGGGACACTATGAAAGCAGTTCTTAGAGGAAAAGTTATTTCAGGAGCACATTCAATAAAAGAAGAAAAAATCGACAAATAAACAACCTAACACTGAGGCTTAAAACCCTAGAAAAAGAAGAACAGAGTAGAAGACAGCAAACAGTAAAAATCAGAGCTGAAATCAATGAAATTGAAAGAAAAGAAACAATTGAAAAAATTGAAAAAACAAATAGTTGGTTCTTTGAAAAAATAAATAAAATTGATAAACCCTTAGCCACACTAACAAGAGAAGAGAGAAAACCCAAATTACTAAAATTCGGAATGAACAAGGAAATATCACGTCAGACACGATTGAAATACAAAGCATAATTAGAAGCTATTTTGAAAATCTATACTCCAACATAATAGAAAATCTCGAAGACATGAACAGGTTTCTAGAGACATATGAATTACCTAAACTGAACATGGAGGACATACGCAATTTAAATAGATCAATATCAAGTAATGAAATAGAAGAAGTCATCAAAAGCCTACCAACAAAGAAAAGTCTGGGACCAGATGGGTTCTCAGCCAAGTTCTACAAAACATTTAAAGAAGAGCTTATTCCAATACTTCTCAAAGTATTTCATGAAATGCAAGAGGAGGGAACCTACCCAAACTCATTCTATGAAGCCAATATCACCCTGATACCTAAACCAGACAGAGACACATCAAGGAAAGGAAATTTCAGACCAATATCCTTAATGAACATTGATGAAAAAATTCTCAACAAAATCTTAGCAAATCACATACAAAAATACATTAAAAGATAGTGCACCACAGTGGGTTTTATCCCAGGGATGCAAGGTTGGTTCAACATCCAGAAATCAATAAATGTCATTCACCATATCAACAGACTAAAAGTTAAGAATCACATGATTATTTCAATAGATGCAGAAAAAGCATTTGATAAAATACAGCATCCCTTCATGCTCAAAACACTAGAAAAAATAGGGATAATGGGAACATTCCTTAACATTGTAAAGGCCATGTATGGTAAGCCCATGGCTAATATCATTCTAAATGGTGAAAAACTGAAAGCATTTCCCCTAAAAACTGGAAGAAGACTGGGATGCCCTCTTTCACCTATTCTATTCAACATTGTCCTCAAAACTCTAGACAGAGCAATTAGACAGACCAAGGAAATTAAATGGGTATGAATAATCAAAGAGGAACTCAAACTATCCCTATTTGCTGATGACATGATTATATATTTAGAGTAACCAGAAAATTCCACCAGAAAACTTTTAGAACTCAGAAGTGAAATCAGTAAGTAGCAGGATATAAGATTAATGCTCGTAAATCCAATGCATTTTTATACATAAGTGATGAATCTTCAGAAAGAGAACTTAGGAAAACTACCCCATTCACAATAACTTTGAAAAAATTAAAATACGTGGGAATCAATCTAACAAAGGAGGTGAAATACCTCTACAATGAGAACTACAGATCACTAAAGAAAGAAATTAAAGAAAACCTTAGAAAATGGAAAGACCTCCCATGTTCTTGGATAGGAAGAATTAATATCGTTAAAATGGCCATACTACCTAAAGTGCTATACAAATTCAGTGCAATTCCAATTAAAATCCCAATGATGTACCTTACAGAAATAGAGCAAGCAATCATGAAATTCATCTTGAAAAATAAGAAACCCAGAATAGCTAAAGCAATCCTTAGCAGGAAGAGTGAAGCAGGGGGACTAGAGTGTGAGGAAGGAGGTATTCATTTTAAGTGAACAATTAAGGAGGTACCACAAACTCAGTTATAAAGATAAACACTAATGCATTTTTAAAATACAAATTATCCCCAAAACATGTGACCAAAATAGCAAACTTTTAAATACAAACACAATTCAAACCTGCACCTCAAGTGAATGCTTCACTTGCCTCCCCCAATTTCCAACTCCAAAGTCAAGTGTAATAATTAAGAGGATTTCTTCTATGCTTGAAAAGTGGGTCTTAAACTCTATCAAAATTTGTAGTAATGGCTCAAGAACTTCCTTTATAATTGACATTAATCTTTATAGATGTGTCACCTGCATAATGTGCTCATTAGACATATTTCTTGATAAGAAGAATCTACAAAGTCTGTGAGAGCTGGTTCAAACCAATCACATTCATATTGTTGGAGTCATTCTTTTCAAATATGCAACAGTTGTAAAGATTCTGTGAATTAAATTATTCCTAAAGAACTCTTAAATTGTTCTAAAGATCAATATCTTAAGCAGGCAAGGAAAACGAATTGAAAATACATATATGAATTCTTGTTTCAGAGAATAATTATGATATTGATGAGCAATTACAAGGGAGAAAGGATGATCTACTCCAGCAATGATTGATTGATTCTGGGTATGGATACATATTCATGGCTAATGAGAAAGAAAAGATGTGAAATAACTAGCAGATGAAATCAGCATAATGCCCCTAGAGATTGGTATTATTCTTCGATTTCAGTATTCTTTCAAAAATCATAGTAATTTTCATATCTTTGCATATCTGGAAAGAGTCCATGCCTTCAGATTCCACACCATTATTTCTTATGGTCAGATTTCACTTGAGAGAAAATAAAAGAGTAATGCTTGTGTGCACTGAATTCAAATGGTAAAGCAGCACTCAAATTTTAGGTGTCATAATGGAAAGAGTAAAGTGTTGTTGGTCCACCAAGGGTGGGTAATAAATTCTTTCATGTTGGGAAAAGGAAGTCAGAAAAGAACTGCAAACATAATAAATTAACTGGGTCTTAAAAGGTGTACGAGACTTCTACAGGGAAAAATGTGAAAGAAGGATGCCAAGCAGAAATAACTGACAAAAAATTGAATTTACATTGATGAATAAGATATGATTCTCTCACTGAGTTTACCTGAGAGATAATGAAAAATAACACAAGGTATGAAATTTAAAGAACTATAAAACAGGTATAGACAAAACACCATGATGATGGAAGAAGAAGCTGAGAAGACTTCTAGACAGACAATAAGGAAAAATAAAATGTAGATCAAAGACCTGAAATGAGCCATAGCAGTGACAGAAGGTGAAGGCTCAGAGATGTCACAAACACTATGAAGCACGATGGTCAGAAGCATTCAGGATATTACCAGAGGGTAGGGTTTGGATGAAATATATGATGTGTGAAAGGAAATAATGAAAGAGAATATGAGAATCTCAGGTTGGAAACAGAGCTAAGGTCAGAACATTTAGATTTGTTATTTTCAGGCAATAGATAACTGAGGATGTGAATCGATAGTACTTTTATAACCAAGACATAGGCACAACTGTGCTTTGAAAGACAAATCAGGTCATAGTGTGCAAAGTGGAATTAAATGGAAAAAGACTGAAGGCAAAGGGAAAGGTTAAGGAAGCATTAGAAAAGTCCTGTTAGGGAACTTCACCTTAATTCAGAATATGATCCTTAAGACAAACAGAATCTCTCTTCAGGCAACTCCAAATTGTTAGAATTTCTGGCAAAAATATTCAGCTCAGAACAAATCCTGACCCTTGAATCTACCCTCACCTCATTGCTTTGAGTTAGAGCCATTGTTCTAACAGCTCAGTCAATTGCTTTCTGCTTATTCTAATGAACTCTGCTACCAATTATGCTGCTTCTTCAGTACACGTTGTAAAATTCCTAACACTATTTACATTGGGAGATGAAATGGTTTCTTTCTTTATGTACAACCTTCCATCTATCTGTCTATCT
This sequence comes from Sciurus vulgaris, assembly GCF_902686455.1. NCBI lineage: Eukaryota > Metazoa > Chordata > Mammalia > Rodentia > Sciuridae > Sciurus > Sciurus vulgaris. The sequence continues at coordinate 9,935,830 of NC_136471.1, read as the reverse complement.
GACTCAAATGGGAGCATTTCTTTCAAATGCTCTCATGGCCCTTCAGGTTCAAGTTCAGGCTTCTTGGCCAGAAATCAAAAGAGCTTTGTGATCTGTTCTTTGATAGAGTCTGTAGCCTTCATTTTCACCAGTCTTTGCCCCCACAGATGTAGTTCTCCCCTCACAGTGAGCTGTTTCTCACCTGGCCCTCTGTTTCCATTGCCATGTTTGCCTGGTAACCCCATTTCTGCCCCCGCCCACTGACTCTCTGTGACCCATCTTGACACTTCCTCTGAGAGGTCTTTCTCTAAGATACCTTCAGATTCACACACTAATATGCACCTTTGGGTCCAATGTTTTCTATGCATCATAGAAGACTGGTCAGAATGCCACAAAGAAAGGAAACTATAAGCTAGATTCTGCCTTATGTTAGTAGGAAAGAGAATTTGGATGATAACAACTGAATTTCTATCTGCCTACCTGCACTTTTGACTCACTGAGGCGCTCTTGTCAATGATCCCTAGTGCTGACATGATTCAAAGGCTGCTTTGTTTCACTTCCTACCCTAGGGGTCAGTCTTAACCTTCTTATTAAAGTTTCAGTGAAGAAGCAAACAAGATTTTTTTTGTTTTGTTTTTGTTTGGTCGTGTTATTTTTATTTTTTGTACCAAGGACTGAACCCAGGGACACAATCACAGAGCCACACCCCCCAGCCCTTTTATATTTTTGAGACAGGATTTTTCTAAGATGCTTAGGGTCTCACTAAGTTTCTGAGGCTGGTCTCAAACTTGTGATCATCCTGCCTCAGCCTCCTAAGTGCTGGGATTACAGGCATGCACCACTGCATTCATCTTTTTATTATTGTTATTATTATTATTATTATTATTGGCACCTGGATTGATTAAACCATTCCAGCCTCTTCACCTTATGTTCCATCTTCATGATAATATAACATGGAAAATAAAAATGTTTTGCCCAGTGTTAACATTTATATAATATGCTTTAAATCATCTAAGAAAAAATTTTCAATATGTATATTACTATATATAAATCTGATAAATCTATTACTTAACCATGATTTAGATATCTATTTTAATTTACCATAAACATTGTAAGAGGAGAAAACTTGGGAAATATGATACAATGTAATATCTGAATGCCTTCTGAGTATCTTGAGTATTGCATAATTGTGCAAATTGTTACATGGAATTACACTCATACAAATTCATTCTCATAGCCATACTTTCATAATTCATTTGAAATTCTTAATATAAGTTGTTATGAACAGTTACCTCATCTTATAAATAATTGAAATTTACCAGCCTACATATAATGGTTCTCAATCTTTGCTCTGCCAGCATCATCAAAACATAGATTTAAGAAAATTTAGAATGGTAGGAAGTCCTTAGAAATCGACTCCGAACCTTACATTTTATATATATGTAAGAAACTAGGTGCATATCATTAGATGACTTGGCCCCAAATCATACCTAGCAAGTGGGAGAACAATGACAAAACGCACATGTCCTGACTCCCAGATCAGTAACCTCTCCCTTATGCTCTAGTAACTTCTGCACACACTAAGCACTTTGCTATGCAAAAAGGACTTAAGCCACAAATAATTTCTCTTGAAGCTCAAATAAATACCCCTTATCCCATGAAATTGGTTAGCATTGGTGGGCATGTCCTTTTACTGGTTTGTACTAATCCTCCAAGACCTGGCTCCAATATGACCTCCTCTAGGGAGTCTTCTCCAGCCCTCCTGGTGAGAAGCAGTCATTTTAAAACATTTTATAATTTTCTCTTCTTATGCCTCACTCCACTCCCTAGTTAGAAACTTGAAATGGCCAGAGGCCAAGTTTCATGTATTTCATTCTAAGTATGTATTTCCTCTGGATGTTACAACAAATTACCATAAATTGGTAGTTTAGAACAATAGAATCTTAATCTCTTATCATGCTGGAGACCACAAGTCTGAAATAAGTTACAAAGTCAGGGTGTTGTTCAAGCTCTGCTCCCTCCAGAGACTCTAGTAAACAGTCTCTTCCTTGCCTCTTTCAGGTTCTGGTGGCAGTTAACTTTAATTTGTGATCACATCACTCTTATTGATGTGTTCATGGTTCATATTGGATTATCCTCTTCTGTCTGTATGAAATCTCCCTTTGCCCCTCACAAGGATGCATATGATGCCTTTAGAAACTCACTTCAAGATACTCCTTCAATTGATGAATGGAAAAAGAAACTGTGGTGTATATATATATATATATATATATATACACACACATACATGCAATAGAATGTTACTCAGCCATAAACAATGATAAAATTATGGCATTTGCAGGCAAATGGATGAAATTGGAGAATATAATGCTAAGTGAAATAAGCCAATCTCAAAAAACCAAAGGACGAATGATCTCCCTGATGAGCGGATGATAACACATAATGGGGGGTGGGAGGGGTTAGCGTTAGGGTTAGAGTTAGGGTTAGGGAGGGGGGCAAGAATGGAGGAAGGGAAGACTGTATAGTGGGAAAAGAGGGGTGGGAGGGGTGGGGAGAAGGGAAAAAAATAACAGAATGAATCAAACAACATTACCCTATGTAAATTTATGATTACACAAATGGTATGCCTTTACTCCATGTACAAACAGAAACAACATGTATACCATTTGTTTACAATGAAAAAAAAGAAAAAAAAAAGATACTCAACTTATCACATTTACAAAGTCTTTTTGTTTCAGGGATTAGGATATAGAGATATTTGGATGGTAATTCAGATTACCACAACTCCTATTTTTTTAAAACAGGATATGAATCATAGCACAAAGAGTTGATATAAAATTCTTCGACTACTTACCATAGTCATGAACCAAAGCTTGCAGGGTAAAACATTTTCCATTTGGCCTTGCCAGTCTAGGAAATCATGTGTACTCAAGATGGCAAGGAGTCAGATTCAGATATCAATTAACTAGATGATTAATTGATTTCACAGCTCAAACACAATTAACTCTGTGTTAACTATTTGGAATAAAGAATACTTATTTACTACTGATTATAAAAGCATTGTTTGCATCTTATATAATATTAAGTGTGAAAAATTAGAGAAAAATATAAAACCAAAAGTAAAAATCACTCATAATTCCTTCATCAACAGATAATCACTGTATCATATTTATTTCCAATATGGTTTATATCTATATATATATATTTAAATAAATACCTTTTACATTTGATACATGTTTTATATTTAATAAATCATATTAAATTATTTAATATGTAGTAATATGCATATTGAAAATTTTTTCTTAGGTGATTTAAAGCATATTATATGGAATATTATTATAACTTATTTTTATTCACTAGGCAATATAACAATAGCATTTTCCATGTCATTATGAACCCTTTGTAATCATCATTTTAATAGTTACATAATGGTATATTACATGGGTGCATTATAATGTACTTTACCATTCCCTTGATATTATGCATTTGAACTAATTATAAATGACTTTTCACAGCACTGAATACAAAGAATACAATGATAGGCACCTATCAAGGTTAATTTAGCATTGATGGAAGGGCATGTACATATTTTCAGAAACAGGAGCATGTATGCTTTCATATAGCCACATGTAACAGTATATTTAATTATTAATATCTAGACTCTGTGCTAAGGTGACTTTCCCTTCATATCTCATAACTCTATAACCTATATTTCAGTATTCCATATGACAAGCTTTTCAAGAGTTAAACAGTATATGATGGAAAATGTGTGTGACAAATGGAAAAGATTTTAGACAGAGATGACCTGAAATAATCACCCAGAGGATAAAGTCAAAACTATTACCTAGCATGGGCAGGACAAGTCATGGGAAGTGCAGGAGTCAAGTGAATGTAGCTGTGTGCAAGTGGCTTGGATATTTCCAGTCTCTCTGGGAAGATACAGTAGTTTTGAGAGTGGGAGGGTTAGTAGAAAGAATGATGGGGATGAGATTTTTATACTTGAAGTGCCAGACTAATTCAGTCAGGCAGAGCTGTGGTCTGTACTTTCTTTTATCCACATTGACTTCCTATCCACTGTGCCCTCTCCCAGGTCTCAAAGGTACCAATCATTACTCCTTATAATACAGTGTTTAAGAACCTACCTTATGTTAGGATCTATTCCAGTGATTGTATATCCAACATCTCTCTTCCTCCTTATATGAACCTTTTATTTTTATTCCCACATTATAGATAAAGATAACTGAGACACACACCCAAGATTACAGTCAAAGTTTTTAAACTCAAGTATTTTGACTTGTAGAAAGGAATTCCTAAGTTTTTCCTCTACCTTTACTTAGGTTACATGTGGGGGGCCTCTTTGCCATGTCCCATGTGGATGAGAAGAGGTTTAACTGCCAGAGGATGGTGTTGACTCTATATCACTGCTCGATAAACACACAAGAGCCAATACTCTTTTTAAATGAGAGGGGGCATGACAGGTCTGGCCACACCAGCTCTGGCCTCTAACAACAACGACTTGGAGTACCAAACTCTCTTTTATTTATAGACACAAAGGTAATGGGGGCCAAGACCAGGAGGAGCTTCTTCTATGATGGACAGGATAGGGTGGAGTTAGGGGAGCCATTCTCTCAGGGAAACTAGACAGGGAACTGTCTGATTCTGCTAGATAAGGATGGCTTCCCACAGTTACAAGTCTCCTGTCATGATATTCAGGTTCTGTGACTCTAGGTGGTACTTAAACCAAGAACTTGACAGAGATGTGACTTTGGATATGCAGAAAAAGCTGGGGCTGAAATGATGTATGATTTTTCTTCTGGAAAAACAAATTTAAAGTTTATGACTCACTTCTGGTGAATAACTTTTGTCATGGGCACTTAGAGGTCATTTGCTTTGAATTCAGCTCCCACTTAGGATATTTAAAGGCACTGAATTATCACAGTGTGTGTAATTGCTAGAAATACCCAGTAGTTATTTGAAAAGAAAATGAAATTTAAGAGAAATCAAGTTGGAGATAAAGGTATCCTTAAATATATAACTCAATACTTAAAAGATTCAGTAGGTATTCTGAATTTCAGAATATTAACAAACAGTTGACCTTATTAAGCCATGAAAGACGCTTTGCTTTAAATTTAAACTCATCTCTATATTCTTCACCACTGTTGGCCACCCACTAGCAGCATTATATTTAAGACCAATTATAATAACGTTATTTTATAGAATTATATACATTGAAAAAGAATCTGAATTGATTTCCTTTTGTGATGAACCAGTTTTGCCCAGAAATTCCAAAACTAGTCAACTTTCTCTTTAATGAGTTTGTTTCTCCACAATTCTTACTTTATAGAAATGTGATTTCAGTTGTGTTGTATATGACAGTTCATTAGAGTTTAACAAAGACCTTTTATTTTTCTCCGGTCAAAATGGCAAATTCATTAAAAACTGGGGTCAAATTGGCACTACTTTTTCTACCTTTGCGATTCATCATTGTTGTTTTATAAAGTTGTAATGTTGGGATTATAAATATCAAATTTTTAAATGTTCCACAGTGTTCATTCAATGTAAGTAGTCTTACTTTTAGAAATCTCCTTCTAATAGTACCACAGAATGGTTGATGAATATTCTCTTGAATATTTCCATTATCTCAGAACTCATTAAATCTTAGGTAGACATTAATAATGTTCTTTTCCTTATTTTGCCCAAAACTTATCCTACAATAGTTTATTTCATTGACTTAAGTTTTATCAGTTAGGGCTACAGAGAAAGATCAAATACCTTTTCCATTGACTTTAATACATTGCAATTGTAATATTACAACAGTGTGGTACTGATGCAGAAAAGAATAGTTAATAATGGTAAATATTCATTAGATATTGATTACTGTTATTTGTATATCTAGAACTCTTCTAAGCATTTTATCTATTTTATCATATTGTAATACTTGCAACAACCCCATATGGTGGATTCTGTGATTATCCTCATTTCACGGAGAAGAAATTCACTTACACAGACATAAGTAACTTGCAAAAAATAACATAATTAGTGAGTATTGGTGCCAAGAATCAAACTTGGGATGCTAAGCTAAGGTCACTGGACTATATATATGGAAATTGATTTATATTATTTATGTTATTATGCTGCACTGCATTATGTTATGTTATATATGGCATGTTGTATTATATTAGCAAGAATTCTTAATGGAATGTTATATACTATGAAGAAAGTGATTAAAGAATATATGAAACAGGTAAATATTTATTTCTGATGCCTTTTCCAACACTACATTTCTCAGAATCTAGGCTAGATCCCAATGAAAGAGATTAAAGAATCAATGACTGGATAAGTGATCTATAGATACTGACATTTAGGTACCTAATACACTGAAGTCTACTACTCAACAGACTGCTGTATTTGCACAGTTTCCAAATATGTTTTTACTTTCTCATTCTTAAATATTCAGTACAGTAGATTTTTGGCACAGTAGATTTTTGAAGAAATTATTCAATGGGTATATAGAGAACATAATAAAACAAACATAAGAAAAATATACTACTAATTTAAGGAAATTTGTTAAATATCTCATTAAAAATTATTATTAATATTAGATAAATAAGATATTAAACCTATAAAAATACAACAGGATACTTTTAACAAGGAACTTTCCAAAACAGAAAAATGATAGAAAAACAAATATGATTCCAAATATTTTAAAATCTCAGTAAAACTTTGAGCTCATAGCACTCTCCTTCTGTCTCTCAAAGCTGCAGCCCACACTGATTTTTATTATTTATTTGAATACTTCAAGTAGCTTCTTGTCCTTTAGATTTTTCAATATATTTTCTATAAGCTGGAATGTATTCATTCTGGTCTTCACATAACTGGCTTTTGTTTATCATTCAGCTCCCGGTCCAAATACCATGTTCATAGACTTTCCCAGTTTGTTTATTTATAATCGTATCCATATCAGTCTTTATCACCCTCATACTATTATGTTTTCCTTTGCAATGCCTATCAGTACTTGGCTTTATTTTTTTTATTTAATAATTTATTGTTGTTTTCCCTTTCTGAATTGCATACTCCATGAGTGCAGGGGCTCTTCCCCTTTTAGTCTTTGTTATACCTCCAATGGCCAATCTGGCACATGTCAGATGTCCCATAAATTTTCATAGAATGAAACAAATTTTCCAAAAGGTTAATAATATTGTTTGGGAACACAAGCATATGGATGATTTTATAAAATATACTTTTATTCTTTTTAGCATTCTATAAAATATATAAAAGAACTTAAAACTTCCATTTTTAAGAAAAGGAAATCTAATGTTCTAGACTAGAAAATATCCAGTGAAAATATTATTGTCCTTAAAAGTTTCACCTGTGTCTTCCTACTGAAATATTATGAAAATTAATATCATCTTAAAATGCAGCTTTCATGGAGGACTTGAGATGTTAATCTAATTCCTTCTACTCATTCCTGGATTTTCACTATAAGGAATATAAAAACAGCAAAGGAAAGTTAGGTCAGAATTGGAAATGCTTTGTGCTGCCTCTAGTTTTCCTAACTTTACTTATTGCTAAAGACCTCAACCCCAACCCTTTGTACCCTGTTTCTCTTTATCTCCCCATCCTTCTGGACCAGTGCTCAGCAAATAGTTACTGGCTCAAAATAGGGTCTTAGTAAAGGTCATTTCATATGAGGTCTTAAAATACAACTTTCAATTTCTTGATTAACTTTCAATCTTCTTGTCTCTCTTATTTTCTTTAAAAGAGCCACTAGATGAATTTTCAAAGCATAAATCTGAAGCTTATGAATTGTTCATGTACAAATATGTGAATGGTGATCTAAAAAGATTATTTTAATACAGAATGTTGCAATCCTTTACACTCATTGTTGTTATAGTGGCATTGCTGCTCTTCAAATCAGTGCTGTAAATTGATGGGTTTCTTTCTTCCTACTCTTACATGCAAGCAATAGCAACTGTAGAAAGGATGCAGTTCTTTTGCTATATTTCATTGACACTGTATAAGAAGCAGTGTAGAAAAAGAAAATGTACCAAGAAATTTAGATAATACCTATATCTATTATATATGTATTTATAATGTGTATTCTGTTGATATACATTCTAGACCTATATGTACACATGTTAGATATTTTATGTATAAAATATATAGCTGTAGAACACAGTAGCTCTACATTTTATATCTATTTTCATATATTTGTTTTACTCAGCTTTGTGTTGCTATGATCAAAAGACCTGATGAGAACAATTTAATGGAGGAAAAGGAAAAGTTTATTTTCGCTTATGGTTTCAGAGGTTCAGTCCTTTTAGTCCATGGTCAGCCAACTCCATTGCTCTGGACCTGAAGTGTAGCAGGCCATCATGGTGAAAATGCATGGTACAGGAAAAGCTGCTCAGCTTATGGCAGCCAGGAAGGAGGGGATGGGGAAGAGAGAGAGAAAAAGAGAGAATTCTGCTCATGAAGGACAAACTATAAACTCCAAAAGCCTATCGCCAATGACCTAATTCCTCCAGCCATACCATCCCTGCCTGTAGTTACTACCCAGAATGGTAGTATTTTCAAATTATTAATCTATAAAGTGGATTAACCCACTGATTAGGTCACATCTTTCATAATCTAATCATTTCACCCATGAATATTCCTATATTGTCTCACACATAGCTTTTGGAGGATACCACATATTCAAACAATAACAATGTAATAGATGTAGACATAATCAGAAAAAATAAAATATCTTTCCTTATGGTCATGGGTGAAGAGAAAAATGTGCTTTATCATTTCAGGGAATCTAGTTAGCCAGTGACCAAGGAGGATCTGTTTTAGTTGAGATTCTGGTTTTCTAGAAGCTTATCCCTATTGAGAATAGGCCTGCAGACCCCTGCTGTTCAACAGAATTCTCTGCAATATAAGAAATATTCTATATCTGCAATATGTAGTAGAGTAGACCCTGGTTGCATGTGGCTGTTGAGCAATTGACTGTCTAGTGTAACTAAGGACCCTTTTTGAAAAAAATATCAATTCAATACAGTGTCATAGATATAGAAAGCAAAAGGAAAACTAGGAAAATAACCTCCAGTTGCAGAGGGTAAGGAGGGAGCTTTCCTTCCTGAGACTGAATGTGCCCTGGGAGTGATGTGGATAAGGAAGGGAATCACTTCCTTAAGACAGGCAGCAATGGGGCTGAGGAAATACATGACATAGAGTCAATAGACCTACATCCAAGGCTTAGTCCCACCAATAATAAAACTGCATGAACTGGGGCAATCTCTCTTCTTCGTACTCTTGTTTCCTCTCAAGCAAAATGAATGGATTTCAATTATTTATTTTAAATGGTAAATTCAGAAGAGATTTGATAAAATCACTATCATAAAATAGGTACTGCAATCTATCTTTTGGAGAGTTAACCAAAACCATTGCAATAGCTAAAACAGTCTGTAGGTAGGTAGAAAAAGAAATGATTCTGCAGAGAGATGCTCATGAAAATCATGTGATGTTGCAAATAATGATCGTTTTTTTATTGCTTAAAAGCTGTATTCACTGAAGGCATATTTTGTGTTAAATATTGTGCTAGGGACTAAATATACTTCAATCTAATTTAATCCTTACAAAATTCTATGAGCTGCAGTACCCATTTTATATCTATTTTGCAGGAAAGAAAACTGAGGCTCGGATAGATTAGGTAACATGCTTTTTATACATAGCTGCTATTAATGATGCTTACTATATGCCAGCTATAGTAGCCTGTTTCTCTGTATTATCTCATTTAGAAAGACTCTGTCAATGCTTTTTTGAAAACTATCCCCAAAAGTTCCTCCTCCATGTCTTGAGTGTCTTGATCTGTCGGAAGAACCCTTACTAAGATTACTTGAGGGTTCTGGGGTTGTGGCTCAGTGGTGGAGCACTTGCTGAGCATGTGTGAGGACCTGAGTTCCATCCTCAGTACCACACAAAAAGAAATAAATAAAATAAAGTTATTATGTCCATCTACAACTAAAAATATAATTAAAAAAATATTGCTTGAGAATAGAGATTATGAATCTTAGAAGTGTCTTCATCTTATGGAGAGTGGTCCTTTCTCTGCATCTATCAACCTTTTACATTTTCTTTAACCTCACTCCGTTCCACTTATCTGAATTCACCCTCAGTCTCATTTTAACAAAACGCTCTACTTGCAGTGATTTCAGATCACTTCCCACTGCGCAAAAGAATAAATTTTAAATGCCATAAAATATTTTTCCTGGAGCAATAATTTTTAATATTAACATCATCAGTGATTCTGAATAGCTGAGACAAAGTGAATAAATGGTGCAGCTATCCTTTAACTGAAGCAAAATGATTGTATCTACAAGTTGGATAGCACACCAAGTACCATCTGAGGGGCAGTGAGAATATCACTACCATACTACGTTGCCTGTTAACTGATCTGAAACAAAAGACTAGTTAAAGCAGTAAGACACATCAACCTGATTTTCCTGAAAGGACCCTGGGAAAGCACTTACTTAATCCTTATTTGAAAGAAGAAACACCAAGGTGAAAGCCAGAACTCTGAGAACAATGGAAATGTTGGTGAAATCTGTACAGTAGAAACTGTCATCTTTCATTCTAAAAGTCAATCCAAATCAAGTCTTAAGCCATGTGACAAAAAGAACTCTGATGCTATGTATTGTGAAAGCTTCAGATATGATGCCAAGTCATTTGAGTGCACTTATTTTGGAATAGATAAATTCAAAATACCCCCCTTCACCCTCTAGCTTACTCTGGCTCTCTCTCTTCCTCACTCCTTCCCTCTCTTTTTCCCTCTCATCCTCCCTCCCTCTCAAGGTAGAATTAGTGCACTGTCCAGAGAAAGGTTGAAGTTCCCTTTCTCACCAAAGCCACTATCAAATGCCCCAATGCTAGATGTTGATTTTTAACCAGCCAATGAGTTAAACACAAATAATTGACAAATACCTGATATAATGGAGGTGAGGGGTGGGGATGAGAGAAGATTAGAGGAACTTTAGATTATGGAGTGAAATGAGAGGGAGGGGGTATGAAAAATGGTGGAATGAGACAGACATCAGTACCCTTTGTATATGTATGATTACACAAATGCTGTGAGTCTACATCATGTACAAACATAAAAATGAAAAGATGTTCCCCATCTGTTTACCATGAATCAAAATGTAGACTGTAAAAATAAAAGCAAAAATTTAAAAAAGAGAGTTGATGTTCAACTTACCAAATTATCATACTCTACAAATATTCATCAACTTCTTTCCATAAATATATTCTACTAAAGAAGTTTAAGTTCACTTTTAAAGACACACCATTTGTCTTTAAGGGTTTACATTTAATAGTTTTATGCTTATATTCCACAGATATTTCCTGACTATCATCACGTGCAAAGCACAGCCCCACTGAATTTGATGGATATTAAGAGGTATAATACTGATTCCGTGAAAACGCCAGGAGCCATCATTGTGATTGCCTCTGACTATATGAATAGTCCCTTTTAAACGCCACCATTGCAACCATAGTCACTACTGTATTTACTTCTGTTTAGATTGGAAAGAGACATGGGGTTGGAGACCTGAGATATAAATTCACACCAGATAAACAGAAAGAAAATAAGTATGCTGAAGTAAATATTTGTATATCCCTTACCCTTAACTTCCTTCTCCCTGGAGATGGACATTTTGTATGGACTCCAGAGAGGTCATCAATGGGTCAAGCTTCTGTGTCTGTTTCAAAGGGGATATTTTGTGACAGTAGTAACCAAGGTAATATAATTGTGCTCTTTAAATTGACATAAAATAATTCAATCATAAAATAATTACAGAAGATGAGTTTCTGAGAATTTTTATAAAAGCCTCATTTTGGAAAAATAACATCATAAGTATCATTGTAATGAATGGGAGGAAAAACCTTATGAGTAATTCTTTATCATGTTGTATAAGTTTACAAATACATGAAAAGTTTGAGAAAAATGACTGAACTAATGGCAAAATCATGAGAACAGTGTGAGGAACAAATTTCACAGAGGAAGTTTTGTAATAAGTGATAAATTAAACACAAACTAAGTTCATATTTCGGAATTACCACCTACTTTCCAGTGAGAAATATGGTTTTTGTGAAATATTATTTGTATTATATTGTGGTTTCTGAAAATATACTAACTGTACCAATATACCACATATTTCCCACAGTGTGACTCTCTCAAAAGTTGTTTATCCCCCCTAGGGAACTGTAATGTCTGTTATTTATAACTACAGCATGAATTCATACTCATTATTTGACTCCATTTGCAGGTTTGTAAAATCAAAGAGTGAAGGATAAGTATCCTTAATATGTAGAGCGATCACAAAAATGAAATAACTGGATATTTGCCCTTGAACCAACATCTCCCCAATTCCTTGCCCCAGCCCATCAACCACCAGGCTATTCTCTGCTTCTGTAAGTTTTGACTCTTTTTTTTTTTTTTTAGATACCACATATAGTGAAATCATGCAGTTTCTACCTTTCTCTCTCTGGCTTATTTCACTCAGAATAATGTCTTCCAACTTCCAGTCTATCTATGGTATCATAAATAATAGGATTTCCATATTTTGTGGATAAATACTGTTCTATTATGTGTATGACACATTTTCCTTATCTATTCATTAGTTAATGGAGACTTAGGTTAATTATATTACTTAGGTAATATAGAGACTTAGGTTAGTTAACCTTATTACTTATTATGAATGGTACATATACAATTAATAAAGTGAAAAATAAAATAAAAAACAGAAAGCAAGAAGTGGTGAATTAGATTACATATATATATATAAATTGACACATCTTTCAGGCACATCATCTTTATGTGAAGAGAAATAATAAAGTGCCATATATTAGGGTGGTTAAATCTTAGCATAAGTAGAAGTGCCAGGATTGTGCACTTGACAAGGGTCACTTAAACAAAGAAGCAATGATAGTAGTCATAAAGGAGAGAGGATAGATTTTGAGAAATGTCAGAGGCAGAATGGTGATGCTTAATAAGCATCTTGATGTGAGGTGGTAAGTTACAGAGAAAAATCAACAGAGCTCCAGGGCTGTGATTTTCCTGCACAAAAGCTCTCAACTCTTTTTCCTAACCTGAAGAAGTAAGTTTAAAACCCTGAGTCTGCCATTTGAGCCCTGCGAGAATAGAATCTCAATCTACTTTTTGCTCTTGTCTCTGATTTAATATGTCATTGGCCATGAGTCCTTTCTATTCAACAAATATTCTCTGTATCTTTTTACCTCTCTGCTTCTTTTCATGCCATCACACATACCTGAAATTTCCCTCATGTTTCTTCTTTGTTCAGTTTCAAAATTAATATTAGTTCACATGCTGCCTACTTCTTTGTGAAGTCTTGCTTCTCATCCTAGAGTAGTAAGCTCTCACTTGTTTGAAAGCCCACGGCACTTCACGTGTATATCTTTTGTGTCATGTATCTTATTGTCTTCTGAAGAGTGAAGGCCAGTTATCCTAGTAGCCACTCATGAGTTTGATCATACCACTCTACTGCTCCAACCCCTGCTACAAATGTGCATTTGACTCAAGTTGTTATGTTTTTGATGTGAGGTGTCCCCCAAAATCTCACATGTGAGACAGTGCAGGAAGGTTCAGAGGAGAAATGATTGGGTGGTGAGAGTCTTAACGCAATCAAAGAATTAACCCCTGCTGGGATTAATTGAAGTGGTAGGGTGTGGCTGGAGGAAATTGGAATTGCAGTGTAGCTTTGAGGTGTATATTTTTGTATCTGGAGAGTGGAGTCTCTCTCTCTCTCTGCTTCTTGATCACTGTGATAGCTACTTCCCTCCACCACCCTCTCCCTCCATGATATTTAGCCTCACCTCGAGCCCCGAGAAATAGAGCTGGCTTTCTATGGACTACTACGATCTCTGAAATCGTGAGCCCTCAAATAAATCTTTCCTCCTTTTACAGTTGTGCTGGTTGGGTCATTTAGTCACAGCAGCAAAAAGCTGACTAAAACACAAGTAAATACCAAAGTCTATAGAAAGCCTTATTTCATTGTTCCTCAATCAATCCCAGATACACATTGGATTCATGCAAGAAACTATTTAAAAAATGTCATGTCCAGGTCTCACCCTAGAGTACATGAATCAATTTTCTGGGGAACTAGTTTTAAACCTTTCCATGTGATTCCAAAACAAAGTCAGACCATATTTAGAACCACGTGACTAATCTGAACTTAAGCTGCAAAATGATTTGATTAACTGCTTTCTATTTACTTTGTGATGGAGAAGCCCAATTTGGGTGCCTCTTTTTGACTATTAACATTTTTCTCCATCATATCTGTGCATGTCTTAAGTTCCAGCTTCTTTGGACTAACAGACCAACCCATATGAGCTTACTTAGAATACAACACTCTGAAGAGTTCAGTTTCTGTGATTTAAAAATATAACTTTTCTGTTGAGGAAACTAATAAACTGCTTTATCTGAAGAATACTAAGATATTTTAATAAAGATTTAATTCATGTTTATCTCATTTGTAGTTGACACAAAGCTGAAGCTGTGAGGATGAATAAGTGTATTGGAGAAGAGCTTCAGAATCCAGGAGAATTTAACAAAATGAGCAGTGAAATGAATCTCATGAAGTATAGTATAACTGGGAAAACGTAAGTAAAAAATGTGCTGGGTACAGGAGGTATGGTGTAGAAGGAGTAGGTATAAGAAATATTTAGGAACTAAATATCAACATGGAGTGCAAATGTTCTTAAATTTTAGTGTGCACCTGTAAGTCTTGTTAAAACACAGTTTGGTGAACTACACTCTCAGGAGTTCCTGGTTCAATTCATCTGGGATCCAATCTGAGAATTTGCTTTTTTTAATTTCTGAAGTAATATTTATACTGATGCTGGTGATCCGGGGTCAAATATTTGATAACCACTGGTATATTGAAATTGTTAAGGCATACATTACTGCAAATTTAGGCTGAAAATTAAAAATTGTGCAGTGAAATTGGGATAAGTTTTCTCCATTTCTTTGTCTTTGAAATACTGTATTTTGTTTTGAGTGCCACTACAAGGAGAATAACCAGAGAAAAGAGCCAGCCATGGTATAAGAACTTTCAATCATGACATACAAGGAACTTGTGAAGTAGTAGGACCATATAATATGAGGAATATAAGATATAGGTGAGCAAAAATGGCATGGCTCTCTCCAACTCTCTAAGGGGCTATTACTTAGACAAAAGAGAGGATTTATTTTGAGTGCCACCAAAGATTAGAGTCTGAATCCAGAAGATTAGAGTCTGAATCAGTCAGAAGTAAGGCAGATATTTCTAGTAGCTTGAGTGTCCATTTCAGGACTGAGGCATTCTATAAGCATATAAATATTATTTTAGTTAGGTCTACTGTCTTACTAATATGAAAATACTGTATTTGGGAAAACACAGACAAACTAGAAGAAGGGGTATTGCCCAAAACCTGGTTGAAAATATGAGGCTTAAGCAATTTAAGAAAAGTCTAAAATCAATGCAATTTGAAACTGAAGAGAAGAAATGATGTATTAATTAGGGGTATTGAATCAAATCCAAGACAGACCACAAGACAAGAAGGAAAGGTACAAGTATAAGGAATAATTATAACAGAGTACATTCAGAAGTTGAACCCAATGCCAGCAAGAAAGCAAGACAGGTAAAAATTCACTCTTACCAGGGAAATTTACCATCCACAGAAAATATTTTATTTCTACTCTGACATCAGATATTAACTGCAGTTAATGTATGAGTCCAAATTTGATGTGAACTATCTGGGAATTGATTAAAGTTAAAGGAACTCATGAGGATTGTAGGTCAGATAAATGTCTGCATCACCCATGCTAAAGTAGTAAATCTGTCTGGGGAGGAGGGAGAAAGAAAAAGAAACGCTTAGAAAAGAAGGTCTTCTAAAAATACCATTTGGTTAATCTGGAAACCCAGGTCTTAGGGAATGACAAGGTTCCGGGGAAACATGGTTCATAACGATACCTTAGTTAAAATGGTGATACTTCAGCCTTTTCTCACTTAAGGTTTTTTTTCCCCTTTTCACAATTTTGAATTTTTTATTTCTCTGTGCCTTCCAACTCTTTCCTGATTCTTTATATTGAGCAGAAGCTGTTTATTCAGGCACATTCATTTAGAATGATGAAATTTAAATGTTTTGTAATATGTCATAAGAATATTCCCCTATACAAACCTTATATCCATTGTTAAAATACTTTTAGGCAGTGGGGAAACTATGTGAACAGTTTGGGGCAAATAGGGGTCTTTCTCATGGCCACAATAATAACAGCCTACTCCTTACTTCTCTAATTTACCTTAGGGCAACAATGTTAAAATCAGAAGCATTGGGGGAATCTTAATGGAGCCAACTCCAACATGCATTCCTTATATTTAGAAAAGAGCACAAATACTGGGTGCTAGACATATTGTAATAACATTTAAAATGTAATATCAGCGACATTTTCCAACTTCAAATACTGTTGGTTTGATTATTAATTTAAGTGCTTCGATTCAGTTTACTAGCTAGCTCAGTTGTTGAGGTCACAGGGTAAGATCAATATAATGGGTTCAATTCTCATGCATATCAGTAAGAAGCACTGACTGTTAGAGCTGGAAGGACTAGCAAAAAACATCTAGTTCAGACCCTTATTCTGCAGATATTGAAAATAGAGGCTATATATTGAGAGGGATCAGTTTTACAGAATGAGAGAGTAGAAGAGCTAGAATATGAAGCACTTTGTGCTTAGTCATAGTTTGTATCCTCAGATTGCATCAAACTCTTGATCAGATGGTGATCAATCATTCTGGTTTGTCTTCCACTTTCTCTGCTTTAACATTGAAAGTATCAGGTCTTGGGAAAAGTCTCAATAAAAGGGAAATTTGAATTGGTGGTCACCTTACCTAACAAGTTACTCCAGAAACATGTTTATAGACCAAAGAGGATTAGCTCAGATTGTATGAACACACCTCACAAAATTCAATACTAGTATAGACTTCTACTGAATTAGGGGCTCCTAACATCTTCCTCATAATCTTCCCTGTTCTCCTGCTCTTCCTCTTCTTCCTGCTTAAAATTGATGTGCTTGACAGTTTAAACTACAAAATTTAAATAAAAGATCTACTAATATGTGACAGACAGTCTAGATTTAGAGTTTCAGCAGTAAGCTTGACAGAGAATACCTCTGACCACATGGAGTTTATTAAACTTATATTGTGGTATAAACAAGAGCCAAAATAACAACAAAAATATTATCATCAACAGAAGTAATAATAATAACAATAAAAAGTAAATAAAGTGAGATAAGCGATATGGAAATGACACAAGGCAGTAGGGGAAGAAATGTTTGTAGGGATACTGCCATTCTAGATAGGGTTTATAGGTAAGTCTCCGATGAGATGTAGTTTTATAGTTGAAAAAGTCTTCTCCAATATCATTTCAATTACATAGGCATTTTCAAAGAGCATTATTATTGGATTAAACCTTAGTTAATATGCTCAAGTTAGTGCACTGGAGTCCTTCACTGCAGAGAACAGATATTTTTAATTCCTTCCTTGTTTTCCTACAAGTGTTAGTCCAAGAATGGCATTTGATCTGTGGGGACAATCATTAAAGGATATCCGAAAAGTTTCTAAGATGCAAAAGGGTTATAGAAGTTACAGTACAAACATTGCTCCCCAAAAGACCCTTTAAAATCATAATATGAATTGTGTGCATTTCCAGATGTTGCGAAAAAAATAGTTATACTGAGTGTCAGTTCCTAGAAAAGTGCTTCAGGACATAATAAAAGCAAATATTTGCTGAATGAATGAATGTGTTTATAGAAAATTAAAATCAAGCCTTTCTTCCTTATTCAAATGTCATTTTCTCAGTAAGACATGCTATGACCCCCATGTTATCAATTGCAACTCTTCACAACACAACCTATCTTCCTTCTTGAGAGCATTTTCTCCATACCATTTATCACCTTCTTAGAAACTCCATTATATACCACTTATTTGCTTTATTGTCAATCTTATCTCATTAGAATATAAGTTTCATAAGCCATAAATTATTGTCTGATTTATTCACTGACATATGTTTTCAAGCCCCCAAAATAATGGCTTGAAAGTAGGAGCTAAAATTATTTGATATATAAAGTAATTCATAGCTATTTCTCAAATTCATTCCCTCTTCTCCAAATCAACTACAAATACTTGAGCATTGCACCTCACTGTCTCTCATATGGACTGTTACAATGATCTCCTAATATATCCCTATCCTACCTCTCCAAAGAACTTTCTCCACTGTTGTCAAAATAATCCTTCTTAAACAAAGGATTCTTACATTCTTCTGGGATTTGAATTTCTTAGGGAAATTCCAAACTCTTTCTCTTCATCTAGAAGACCTGACATGACATTTTTTACCTGTCTTTACAACAATACCTCCCCTTTTTTATTTGTACATGATTTAGTTTCATTTTGCATGGCCTAAACTAGCTCCTCTACACATAATGTATACACAACTTCCCCCACAAGAAGTGGCAACTCCATTCTTCCATTTTTCTCAGGCCGTATAAAAGGAGACATCCTTTTGCATTTCACAAACCTAATCTATTAATAAATCATGTTGCCTCTGTCCTAACATACATCCCAGATCTAACTACATTCCAGTAGTGCCTCCATCACATCATTGTAGACAATGCTGCCACCATCATCCCTTTACTGTGTTTGCGTAAATGTTTTTAATTGCTCTTCCTGCTTCCACTCTTGACTTTCTGCTGTCTATTATCTTCAGAGAAGCCAAGGAAATCTTTCGGACACAACTTAAATACTTAGACTTGTTCTTCCTTTGCTCTTAACTCTCTAATAGCAATTGTCTTACTTAGAATACAACTGAGAGTCCTTATCATGGCCTACACAAAGCCCTCCTTGACTGGCTTTTGTCTGGGTCTCAATCGGGCTGTATATTTTCTTAGAAAACTAGTGTTATTCCTGCCTTAACACCTTAAACTTGCTGTTCCTGCTACATTGATTGCTATCTTACTTCATTCAAATCTCTGCTGAA
Organism: Sciurus vulgaris; assembly: GCF_902686455.1. Classification (NCBI taxonomy): domain Eukaryota; kingdom Metazoa; phylum Chordata; class Mammalia; order Rodentia; family Sciuridae; genus Sciurus; species Sciurus vulgaris. Next base: position 9,916,783 of record NC_136471.1, on the reverse strand, counting down.
ATGTCACCACTGCAGGAACCTAATTTCAAATGCCTCCTCTGCATTCTCTATCCTCTTATCATACTTTATTTTTCTTCTTAGTACTTATCATAACTGACCATTCCAAGTTTATTTGCTTTTTTTCTTTATTGTCTAGATTCCTCGTGAAAATGCAAATAACACCATGGAAGGAACTTTGTTTTGTTCCTTGCTCTATCCCAAGTGCCTGGAATAGTGTCTGGTACACATCCACCAACTAATAAATATTTCAGTGAATGAATGTTTTCCTTTTTCTGCATAGGCTTTTTTCTCAAACTAACATGCCTTTTTTCACCTTTTGTGAAATATTCAAAGCATTTTTTCAAGGTCCAACTCAATTGTTACTTCTGTAAAATAACCTCTTTTCCAGCAGAGCTATCCCACAGAAAATTAATCTATGCTTTCCCTTACTTGTCTTACATCCGTCTATACATTACAGCATTAAATCCTTTGCATTATATAATTTTCATTCTTCCTCAATCTGAGCCATTTACTCACATACTAAGTTGGCAACCTCTTGAGAAGAGAGACTATGCAAATTTTTTAATAGTCCTCTATTTTCTATGCAGGACTGACTACATAACTTACAAGGTCCCTGTAAAATAAAAATATGAAAATATGGGGCACTTAAATAATTTCAAGATGGCAACAGTAGAATATTAAAATAGTATGGGTTCCTGGTGATTGCACATACACAAGGATCTAGACCTACTCCTCTGATAACCTAATATCCTATTCACAAGCCAGAGCCTTTCTGAAGGCTTCCCTGTCCTCTCTGCCATAGCCAGGCAGAAGTAGCTGAGTTATCCTTAGTATTTTCACACTCCTCAGTGTTTACCTTTATGAAGATTTATCATGTTACATTGCAATTTTCTGTGTACTTATCTTTCATAGTCTACAATTAGTTCTGCCAGACAGTAACTGACTAATTCATCACAGTGCGTGTACATAGTAGATACTCAATAAATGCTTGTTCATAGAATGAAAGTCTACTGAAAAACCTAGGCCTCCATTTTTTTCTATGTGAAAATTAATATTTCAGATTTACAGTCAAACAACTCAAAACAACATCCATAATATTCCTGAATAAAGGGTACTTTATGTAAAGGACTACATTTTCAAAATATTTTTATTTGCTGTTTGCATTTCAGCATTCTAAAGAAGATAATAGTAAGCCTTTGAACTTTGTGGATTCCAGATGAACTGGGTCTGTGCCATATGTAGGTACTCTGATGAATTTTTAAATGTACCATCTAAAATATTAACATGAAACATTTGGCATGGGAATTGAAAAGTAATTTAGAAAGAAAACAAGTCAAGTCTATTTGCCACTGATATTTAATGCTGTTTTGACTCCCTTTGCAGCACCTAACACATTAATTTCTATCTTCTTTAATTTTTCCTTTAGTGTATATTCTTATCCTTGTTTTCTGTAACTCACCAGACAGAACTTTCCATTTTCCTATAGTTTTATTATTTGGTGAAATAACTGCTCTGAACATAATTGCATTATTTTCTTAAAGGTAAACAGCTGTTAAAATTCAGAATCTAATTGCATAATTAAAATTTCAAGTAAGCATAGCAGTGATTTCGTTATATAATCTGCCCTTAAAACGATGCTCCCCAATCTTATTTTTACCATTCATGGCATTTAGTTCTTGGCAGAGCCATTATTATGAATTGTTAGTTTACACAGAAATGTAGTAAAAAGTCTAGTCACCAGAGAACATTATTAATTCATAATGGAGTATCACCAAGTAACTCCAAGTGCATTCTCACATTTAAACACCACACAGGATCCTTGTTGAAACATGAAATGTAATGAAAACTTTCTTCTGTCTCCACAACCTAACCCCTTTGCACAATTTTAAGAATTTTGTTACCCTGGGTTTTACAATTTTGAAGCTTCAGGGAATAACTAGCTATTTAGCTATTACAGTACCAAGATTAATGTTCAAAAATATCTAAGTAGATCACTTGAGTTCTTGTAAACACTGTTTTTTTAAAAGACATTTAACTTTGTACTGGTCTATTCCTTTCTAATTTTCACCCAAGAGGAATGTTTCCTCTTATGGTATCCATATAAAGAGAAAAGAACATATTTAACCTGAAAATTGTTATCTATTAAAACTCTCTCTCAAGCATTATTATTAATGATGTAACATCTGAAACATTCTCCTTATAATCTGAAAGGAGACCAAGAGGTTCACCATCATCAATTTATTTGAATCGTACTATGCAATCTAGGCAGTACAGGTAGACAAAAAATAAGAATGAAAGGTATAAAAACAAGAAAGGAAACAAAAATGTCAATATTTGTAGATGACTTGACTTACTTTATTCCTACAAAGAAGATCAACAGTTACCTAAAACGATGAGAAATAATTATAATTTAATAAGGAGATTCTATAAAATGTATATGTAATATTAAAAGAAATATAAGCATTTATACAGAATTATTCTATACGTGAATATCATAAGCCCTTTACTTACATAAACCACATTAAATAATCATAAAAAATCAAAAGATATTATTTCTAAATATTATGGCTTAGATATGAGGTGTCCCTCAAAATCTCATTTTCAGAGGTGAAATGATTAGGATTTTGAGAATTGTCACCTAATCAGGGTATTAATCCACCAATAGATTAACTGAATGGTGCCTGTAGACAGATAGGATGTGTCTGGGGGAAGTAGGTAATTAGGGGATTTATATTTTGTCCCTGGTAAACAGAGTTTTTGCTGATTCTTTTTTGCCATGTTGTGAGTTGCTTTTCTCTTCCATGTCCTTCCACCATGAAGTTCTACCTAACCTCATGTGCAGAGGTGTGGAATTGGCCAACTATGGACTGAACACTCTGAAACCATGAACCTCAAATAAACTTTTCCTTCTCTACATTGTTCTTGTCAGTTCTTTTGGTCACAGAGATGCAAAAGCTGACTGAAACACTAAATTACCTGAGGAAACTAATGCAGAGAAAAGTTTAGTAATTTAAAAATATGTACACAGTAACGATGGTAGAGCCAGGATTCAAATTTAAGTAGACTATCTCTAGAGAACAAGTTTATAACCACCAAACTATATTCAATCACACTGCTGTATCCTTTTTTTATTTCTTTTCTTTTTTTTTTTTTTTTGGTACTGGCATTGAACCCCTGGGCGCTTAACCACTGAGCCACATCCCCAGCCCGTTTTTGTATTTTATTTAGAGACAGGGTCTCACTGAGTTGCTTAGGGCCTCCATAAGTTGCTGAGGCTGGCTTTGAACTCATCATCCTCCTGCCTAAGCCTCCTGAGCTGCTGGGATAACAGATCAACAGAATTCCAGATCAACAGAATCAGAATCTGTATTTTCATAAAGTTCTAAAGTGATTAATGTATATGCATGGGAACCCAGGCATGGGGTGCAAGAGGGAGCACCTTTGCCACCTACTGCATGAATCTGGACAAGTCAATTTTATACCTTTCACAGATGACACAACTGAATGACAACATTGAACTCCTTAGAGTTGTTTTACCAGTTAAAAACATAATGCAAATGAAGTATCTAGCCAAATGTCTAGACATTTTATTATGGTTTAGATATTAGGTGTCCCCCAAAAACTCATGTATGAGACAATGCAAGAAGGTTTAGAGGAGAAATGATTGGGTTATGAGAACGTTAACCCAGTCAATACATTAATATCCTGATAAGGATTAACTGGGTGGTAAGGTAGGCAGGTAGGGTATGAGTGGAGGAGGTGGGTCCCTGGGTCATTCCCCCTACTTTGCCTCAGGAAACAACATGAAAATACAAACCATAATGCATTATCAGGCTGTGAACTTCAGAGGGACACGTGTTTTCCACTTCATCTTTGTATCCACAAGGGTGGACATTTAGCAGGTGATTAATAAATATCTGTTGAATAGACAGATGAAGTAAGTAGAAGTCACTATTAACAAGAGCTATTAAACAATGAAGTAAAAATCTCAGAAGGCAGTAGTTTCCTCCTAACTGCAGGTATCCAAGCAGCCCATAATCTCCTACCCACCAGGGAGAAAGTTGCTGAAACACATATATCAAGTAAGGGTTAAGCAATGTTACTTCTGAGGTCCTTTTCAATTCTGATTTGAAGCAAAGTAAACCTCTGCAGTGCAATAAAAGAATTAAAAAATTATATCTCTTCAATTAATCCATCACAGTTGAATGCAAAAGAATGATCAACTTGTATCTGATATGAATTGCCTGCTGTTGACTAGATCATCCCATACATGATTTTATTTTTTTCCTCACTGTGAGGTACATACTGCCATCTCCATTACACATATGACAAAGCTGAAGTTCAGAGAGGCAGTAGTCAAAGAGCCAAGATTGAGACTTTGATCTGTAAGACTCAGAGTTTAGATAACTCTCTATAACATTCTACTTAAATAATCCCCTATAGTGCCAAGATCCCACAGACTTTTGCTTAAACCTAAAGTAAAGATCAGAATCACTTTAAAGGAAAGCAAGCCTAAGGAAAAAATTTTCTAGGTACACCTATATGTTTGGTAATCTCGTTCTGTCAGTTTATGATGACCGCTTTACATTTTGTTCACTTCCAGAATGACACTGGACATTTTTAATAAGCAAAAGGAAATCATCCACTAATGAAACACAAATCAGCTCATTACTATTAATATTAATTTGTGCCAATGTTCAAAGAGTTCATTAAGTCAGCTTTGGAATTTGAAAGACTGCTCCAGGAATCACTGAAAAATAAAACACATAAAGGTTTGAATGGAGCACAGTAGACCTATTTGATGAATCTGGCCATATTTTGGGTTCTCTCTATGGGTTTGGGGGAAGACTTCTTTAGGCAAAAATATATCACAAATTATGCATGCTCTGCTTCAGAAATTAATGATCAGAACTATGAATACTGCGATATTGAGAATTTCAACTCTCCAAGCAATATTTCATCTTCACTGACAAATATATGCAGAAAACAAGTTGATATTAAATTTTTTTCTTTATCTCATGACATTGGAATGCTACCTTATTAATATTATTTTTAGGGAAGGATGAATATTAATTATTATTTAGCTTTTTCACTAAGATCAGTGAAAAAAAATTATGAAGGGACTATCATAAGACCAGTTGTTGATCTTCTTTCCTTTGGGTCAGGAAATAAAAGATAAAATAATAATGGAGGAAATGGAACAGTATCTGCATCTAGAGCATTTGGATTTTTATAGGACATGGATCACATTCATCAAAAATGATAAAGTTCAATATCCTACATGAAACATTTATCCCAAATTTCAGACTTTCTGACATTAATTTTATATACCTCAAAAATAGCTTTTAACATGGTTATTAATTATTATGGAAAGATAAATATGTGTATGAATTACATCTCATGGAAAGATATGTTAACTGACAAAAATGTGACTTTTTTGTTAAATGTTTTTGTTTTGTTTTGATTTTGCCATTCCAAAATACTAGCTGAACTGTGTCATATAAAGGAGGTCTTCCTGCCCCATTGGTAAGAAGGAAAAAAATCAATCAAAACAATTTGTTTAGTTGCAACTGAGTAGCACAGACTACATATTAGCATTATGCTTCCTAGGGAGAAGAATGCTCACAGGACATGGTAGAATCTCAAACCCTTTGGCTAACGGAGTGTAAGAAATTGTATTAAGCCAGGATAATGTAAGACAGACATGGCTATAGGAGATATGTCAAAATGGAAGTTGCTTCTATTAACATGGACAGGTCAAGGTCAACCACTGAAATGTTTGATCACTCTGGGGAAAACAATTTAGCCTCCAGAGCCTTACTATTATGGGGATAATAATAGTGCTTCCTTTAAATGTCTATTTGGGGGTTAAAAGAGATGATAATACAATACTATAAGCTTACTACTGTAGCTTATCATGAATGCTCAATAAATGCTAATTAGATGAAAAAATGAAAGTATATGTGAGTATGACATACTTTAGAGGGAAATTAAAGGGTACACTCTAGTTTGGGAGACAGAGGGCATATGTTGAAAACAAAAGCTAGCTGTTTTATGTATTCCTTACAAAGTACCTAAAGATGTTAAAAATTTGGAGGACTGAAGAAAACAAATGGTAAAATACAATAACCTAAGCAGAAAGTCAGCCTTGCAAACAACAGGAAAATGGGATGAAGATGAAATACTATGAAAAAATAAAATATTTTTTCTGGACTGGGAACTTATTAGAATAAGTAAAAGTTTTCTCAGAATTGAAATGCCCTAAAGATTAACTCTAGATATGAACACAACTAGCAAGAAGCAAAATTTTGGTATCTTATGCCATATAAACATTCCACTTTTGACTGTAATTCTTGGATTTCAAGTCAAGTCTGGGGAGTTGCTATAGTTGGAACTTTCCCCCAAGTTTCTCTGTTCATAAAATCTCAGCCATGATAATAGCCTTATTCCCTACATGCCTGAGTTTTCCCAAATTTCTGAAGTACTTTCACCAATTATTTCTGTATTGTCACCACAGCATTCTAAGGTTAAGATACTGCCTACATGTTAGTTATGCAGGAAGTGAGAGCCCAAGAATATAAAGGGCTTAGAGAAAACCTTAGATCCAGAAAATGGCAGAAATTGTACCCACTACTCTGGCTATAAAAATGACTTAGGAACATTTTCTCTCTTATTACAAAACACCCTCTGATATCTTGTGGTCTTTTGTATCTCTTCTACTATATGAGGAGTTTCTTAAAAAGAGCCACTTGTTCCATTCATCTCTATTTCTGCAGTGAATTTGTGTACCTGACATATTAAGGATGCTCAAGAAATGCTTAATGGATGACAAAAATTTTTAATAAATTAATGAAAATAAGCAAATGAATAAAAGAACAGACTAACTCGGGTCTCTCAACTCCTTAAACAATATCCTGAATAAAAATCAAACCTATAAAATCAAAAAATATCTGTGTGCTCCTCCATTGCTTGCTTCTCTCTCCCTTCCACATCCACCCCCCAGTTACACTCAGACACACAGAGCACTTCCACGTCAAAAAATTACAAAAGAGGACAGATTGTATAGAAATATTCAAACGGAAAACTGAAACTTGACTGATTGTAACTATACTTTAAAAAGAACATTAAAATTGGTCAATAGCAGATTCTACTTCTAGCTATAACGTGACGGAAATCAGATTCAGTGAAAAATAAAATTTCAGAAGATATGTTTTATGGACAGGGCATTAAAGTTTACCTCTTAAAGGTTAACCATAAATCAATCACCTTAACAGTAGCATAATAATATATGCTAACCCAGGAAACTGGGCATTTCACTTGCATGGAAATTGTAGGTATAAGATATAGTTAGCAAAGCATTGCTTTCTTCAAGCTCTAATTGCATGCCCAGAGATGCTTTGGGTGATGAATAGACCCTCTATGAAATAAAAAGAAATGTGCCTAATTAACGTTGTGAATCCTCTAGCAGACCATACCAATTGCCACTTGTACTATCCATTGCCAGCTTGCTAACGTGTACATTTCCTTTAGAATTTAAATATAATTACTGCAAAATAGTCAAAAATTAAAAATCAGGTATCAGTCTCCTCCAACTACAAATCAATAAGGAAAGTTAAACGATGCTAATAAACCCAGCATGATGGTGCACACCTGAAATCCCAGCTGCTCGGGAGGCTGAGACAAGAGGATTGCAAGTTCAAAGTCAGCCTCAGTAACTTAGTGTGGCACTAAGCATCTCAGTGTAACCCTGTCTCTAAATACAATACAAAATAGGGTTGGGGATGTGGCTCACTGGTTTAGTGCCCCTGAGTTAAATCCCTGGAACCAAAAATAAATGGGATGAAAATAAAACCAAAAATAATAAGAAACAAAAGTAGAAACACAAACTCAACTTACTTTCATAAATCAAAGGGGCATAATGTTCATGATATTCTAGCCCTTTGATTTTAAATCCACAGCTCTTTCCTTATCCAGGAAATGTTACCTTGCCATTTAAAAAAACTGCATTTCTTCTGAATAACTTTGAAATATATAGGCATATTGCAATATGTGTGTATGTGTGTAGAGAAAGAGAGAGAGGTACACATACATTGAAATACATCTCATTCCTAATTGACAAGACACTAGTGTATTAAAAAAGGAGCAGTGGGTTTCACTGAAAAGTGCATTTTTTTAACCAGGCAGTCACTAGACTTGTTTTACCAATTTAATAGCAGAAGTAGTCAAAATAGAGGTTAGAGAAATGAAAATTGAAACTACACTGAGATTTCATCTCACTCCAGTCAAAATGGCAACTATCAAGAATATAAGCAACAATAGATGTTGGCGAGGATGTGGGGAAAAGGCACACTATACATTGCTGGTGGGGCTGCAAATTGGTGCAGCCACTCTGGAAAGCAGTGTGGAGATTCCTTAGAAAACTTGGAATGGAACCACCATTTGACCCAGCTATCCCACTCCTTGGCCTATACCCAAAGGACTTAAAATCAGCATACTACAGTGATGCAGCCACATCAATGTTCATAGATGCTCAATTCACAATAGCCAGACTGTGGAACCAACCACAGATGAATGGCCCTTCCACAGATGAATGGATAAAGAAAATGTAGTACATATACACAACAGAATATTACTCAGCCTTAAAGAAGAATAAAATTATGGCATTTGCAGGTAAATGGATGGCAGTAGAGAATATCATGCTAAGTGAGATAAGTCAATCCCAAAACACCAAAGGAAGAATGTTATTTCTGATATGCAGATGTGAACTCAAAATAAGGGGGTTGGGAGGTAAGAATAGAAGTTCATTGGATTAGAATAGAGGAAGGAGGGGAAGAAGGGGGAATGGGAATAGGGAAGACAGTAGAATGAATCAGACATTGCTATCCAATCTTCATATATGAGTACATGACCAATGTAATTCCACATAATGTAAAACCAAAAGAATGAGAAGATATACTCCATTTATAAATAATATGTCAAAATACACTCTACTGGCATGTGTAACTAATAAGAACAAATAAAAATATATTTAAAATTTAAAAAAAATAATATTAACTGAATTAAAGTAAATTTACCCTATATACATTGAGTGTCTTCTCTGTATCAGGCATGGCATAAACATTCTACATTTTACTTTTTTTCCTTTTATTGGTTCTTTGTAATTATATGTAACATTAGGATTCATTTTGACATAATTATAAAGGCATGAAATGTAAGTTGCTCTAATTTAGTCCCCTGTATTTCCCCTTTCCCTATCCTCCTCCCTCCCCCTGTTCCTTTCTTTTTATTCTACTGATCTTTCTGCTATTTAATATGTATATAGGCAAGTTAGGTCAGATCCATTCCACTTTTCTTCCTTATCCTGTCTGTTCTCCACCCCTTCACTCCCCTTCATCTAGTCCATCAATATTTTCAATGAATATGACACTAAAATATTTCTAAAGTGTTTGCCCTTTCTTTCACACATTAACCTCCCCATCAAGACAAGAATAAACCTATTTAATATTACTGCCATTAAAAATACCCAGAATGAGGGCTGGGGAGATAGCTCAGTTGGTAGAGTGCTTGTTGCAAACACAAGTCCCTGAGTTCTATCCCCAGTACCGCAAAAAAAAAAAAATAAATAAATAAAAATACCCAGAATGAAATCATAATGTGAATAAATCACTCTGATGAGAAGAATGAAATCCAATCCCAAGTCATTGTAAGAGAATAGCAAAAATAATTATTTAAAATAGACTTCCTAAACAATTGAAAGTGTTCCCTCTAAAAACTGGAACAAGACCAGGACACCCTCCTTCACCTCTTCTATTCAACATACTTCTTGAAACTCTAGTAAGAGCAATCAGACAAATGAAAGAAATTAAAGGGATATGTATAGGAAAAGAAGAAATCAAGATATCACTATTAGAATGACATGATTCTATATTAACAGGATTCAAATAACTCCACCAGAAAACTTCTATAAGTAATAAATGAATTCAGCAAAGTAGCAGGATATAAAATCAACACCCATAAATCTAACATATTTCTATACATCAGGATGAATCCCCTGAAAAACAAATTAGGAAAACTACCCCATTCACAATAGCCTCAAACAAAAAATACTTGGGAATCAATCTCACAAAAGAGGTGAAAGACCTCTACAATGAGAACTACAGAACACTAAAGAAAGAAATTAAAGAAAACCTTAGAAGATGGAAAGATCCCCCATGTTCTTGGATAGGAAGAATTAATATTGTCAAAATGGTCATACTACCAAAAGTGCTATACAGATTCAATGCAATTTCAGTTAAAATCCCAATGGCGTACCTTACAGAAATAGAGCAAGCAATTATGAAATTCATTTGGAAAGACAATAGACACAAATAGTCAAAGCAATCCTTAGCAAGAAGAGTGAAGCAGGAGGCATCACAATACCAGACCTTAAATTATGCTACAGAGCAATAGTAACAAAAACAGCATGGTATTGGTTCCAAAATAGACAGGTAGATCAATGGTACCAAAGAGAAGACAATGAGACAAACACACATAAATACATTTATCACAAAATAGACAAAAGTGCCAAAAACATACAATGCAGAAAAAGTTTCTTCAGCAAATGGTGCTGCAAAAACTAGAAATTGATATGCAGTAAAATGAAACTAAAACCCTATCTCTCACCCTACACAAAATCCAACTTAAAGTGGCTCAAACACCTAGGAATTAGACCAGAGAACTTGCACCTAACATCTTCATCCTGTCAGCTTAGTACCAGAATTCTTTAACAAGACTCCTAAAGCACAAGAAACAAAAGCAAGACTCAATAAGTGGGATGGATTCAAACTAAAAAACTTCTTCTTAGCAAAGGAGAAAATCACTAATGTGAAGAAAGAGCCTACAGAGTGGGATAAAACTTTTATCACACACACATCAGATAGAGTGTTAAACTCCACGATATATAAAGAACTCAAAAAACTTAACATCAAAATAAATAAATAAATAACCCAATCAATAAATGGGCTAAGGAAATGAGCAGACACTTCACAGAAGACTTACAATTGATCAACAAATATGTGAAAAAATGTTCAACATCTCTAGTAATTAGATAAGTGCAAATCAAAACTACTCTAAGATTTTATCTTACTGTGCTCAATATTCAAGAATACAAGCAACAACAAATGTTGTGATGATGTGGGGAAGAAGGTACACTCATACATTGCTGGTGGGATTGCAAACTGATGCAACCACTCTGGAAAGCAGTATGGAGATTCCTCAGAAAACTTGGAATGGACCCCCTCCCCATTTTACCCAGCTATCCCACTCCTCAGTTTACACCAAAAGGACTTAAAATCAGCATAGTACAGTAACACAGTCACATCAATGTTTATAGCAGCTCAATTCACAATAGCTAGATTGTGGAACCAACCTAGATGTCCTTCAATTGATGAATGGATAAAGAAACTGTGGTATATATACACAATGGAATATTACTCAGCCATAAAGAAGAGTAAAATTATGGCATCTGCTGGTAAATGGATGAAGTTGGAAAATATGATGCTAAGCAAAATAAGCCAATCCCAAAACACCAAAGGCCAAATATTTTCTCTGATACGTGGATGCTGATCCATAATAGCAGGGGTGAATGGAGGAACTTTGGATTGAGCAGGTGGGAATGTGGGTGGGAAGAGGGCAAATTTCAGAGTGGGTCTCTCAAAGTTAAAACCATCCCTCTATGTGACTACAAAACCATTTTATCACCTTCAGACTACATACAATTTCTGAATACTTTATGATATGAAATCATTTTCTTAAAAGGATTATATATCATTGAACACTAAATATCACTTAGTTATCTAAATAAAAATTCAATCAAGTTTTACAAAGCATGTTTGATCATTATCTTTGGTTTCATTAGTCTACAATATCGATTTTATGACATTGAATTTTTTTTTAATTGTAAACAAATGGGATACATGTTGTTTCTCTGTTTGTACATGGAGTCAAGGCATACCATTTGTGTAATCATAAATTTACATAGGGTAATGTTTGATTCATTCTGTTATTTTTTCCCTTCCCCCCACCCCTCCCACCCCTCTTTTCCTTCTATACAGACCTTCCTTCCTCAATACTTGCCCCCCTCCCTAACCCTAACTCTAACCCTAACACTAAACCTTCCCTCCCCCCATTATGTGTCATCATCCACTTATTAGCGATATCATTTTTCCTTTGGCTTTATGAGATTGGCTTATCTCACTTAGCATGATATTCTCCAATTTCAACCATTTGCCTGCAAATGCCATAATTTTATCATTCTTTATGGCTGAGTAATATTCCATTGTATATATACACCACAGCTTCTTTATCCACTCATCAATTGAAGGGCATCTAGGTTGGTTCCACAGTCTGGCTATTGTGAATTGAGCAGCTATGAACATTGATGTGGCTGTATCTCTATAGTATGCTGATTTTAAGTCCTTTGGGTATAGGCCAAGGAGTGGGATAGCTGGGTCAAATGGAGGGTCCATTCCAAGTTTTCTAAGGAATCTCCACACTGCTTTCCAGAGTGACTGCACTAATTTGCAGTCCCACCAACAATGTATGAGTGTTCCTTTCTCCCCACATCCTCGACAACACCTGCTGTTACTCGTACTCTTGATAATCGCCATTCTAATTGGGGTGAGATGGAATCGTAGGGTGGTTTTGATTTGCATTTCTTTTATTACTAGACATGTTGAACATTTTTCCATATGTTTGTTGATTGCTTGTAGATCTTCTTCTGTGAAGTGTCTGTTCATTTCCTAAGCCCATTTGTTGATTGGATTATTTGAATTCTTGGAGTAGAGTTTTTTGAGTTCTTTATAGATTCTGGAAATTAGTGCTCTATCTGAAGTATGATTGGCAAAGATATTCTCCCACTCTGTAGGCTCTTTCTTCGCATTGCTGATAGTTTCCTTTGCTGAGACAAAGCTTTTTAGTTTGAATCTATCCCAGTGGTTGATTCTAGCTTTTATTTCTTGTGCTATGGGAGTCCTGTTAAGGAAGTCTGGTCCTAAGCCGACATGTTGAAGATCTGAACCTACTTTTTCTTCTAGAATCTGCAGGGTCTCTGGTCTGATTCTGAGGTCCTTAATCCATTTTGAGTTTAGTTTCGTGCATGGTGAGAGATATGGGTTTAGTTTCATTCTGTTGCATATGGATTTCCAATTCTCCCAGCACCATTTGTTGAAGAGGTTATCTTTTCTCCATTGCATATTTTTGGCCCCTTTGTCTAGTATGAGAAAATTGTATTTATTTGGGTTTGTGTCCGTGTCCTCTATTCTGTACCATTCATCTACCTTTCTATTTTGGTACCAATACCATGCTGTTTTTGTTACTATTGCTTTGTAGTAGAGTTGAAGATCTGGTTATGCTTCCCTTAAGCAGTATGAAATGACCTTCTTTATCCCTTCTGACTAACTTTGGCTTGAAGTCCACATTATCAGAAATGAGGATGGATACTCCAGCTTTTTTGCTGAGTCCATGTGCATGGTATGTTTTTTCCCATCCTTTCACCTTTAGTCTATGGGTATCTTTTTCTCTGAGGTGAGTCTCTCTTGCAGGCAACATATTGTTGGATCTTTCTTTTTAATCCAATCTGCCAGTCTATGTCTTTTGATTGATGAATTCAGGCCATTAACATTCAGGGTTATTATTGAGATATGATTAGGTTTCCCGGAAATTTGGTTCATTTTTTAAATTTTATTTATTTATTTGTTTGACACAACTTGGCTCCTCCTTTATTTGACAATTCCTTTAGGACAATTCCTCTCTATGCTGATTTGCTTCTTTGTTTTTCATCTCTTCTACATGGAATATTTTGCTGAGAATGTTCTGTAATGCTGGCTTCTTTTTTGTAAATTCTTTTAGCTTTTGTTTATCATGGAAGGATTTTATTTCATCGTCAAATTTGAAGGTAAGTTTTGCTGGGTATAAGATTCTTGGTTGGCATCCATTTTCTTTCAGGGCTTGAAAAATGTTGTTCCAGGCCCTTCTAGCTTTTAGGGTCTGGATTGAAAAATCTGCTGATATCCGTATTGGTTTCCCCCTGAATGTAATTTGGTTCTTTTCTCTCACAGCCTTTAAAATTCTGTCTTTATTTTGTATGTTAGGCATTTTCATTATAATGTGCCTTCGTGTGGGTGTGTTGTAATTTTGTGTATTTGGAGTCCTATAAGCCTCTTGAAGTTGATTTTCCATTTCATTCTTCAGATTTGGGAAATTTTCTGATATTATTTCATTGAATAAATTGTTCATTCCTTTGGCTTGTTTCTCTAGGCCTTCCTCAATCCCAATAATTCTTAAATTTGGCCTTTTCATGATATCCCATAGTTCTTGTAGATTCTGTTCATGATTTCTTACCATTTTCTCTGTTTGGTCAACTTTGTTTTCAAGGTTAAATATTTTGTCTTCAATGTCTGAGGTTCTGTCTTCCAGGTGTTCTATCCTACTGGATATGCTTTCTATGGAGTTCTTAATTTGGTTTATTGTTTCCTTCATGTCAAGGATTTCTGTTTGTTTTTTTTCAATATCTCTAACTCTTTATTGAAATGATCTTTTGCTTCCTGTATTTGCTCTTTTAACTGTCAATTGGTGCGATCATTCAATGCCTGCATTTGCTCTTTCATCTGATCGTTTGCTTCTCTCATCATTTTAATTATGTACAATCTGAACTCCTTTTCTGTCATTTCTTCTGCGATGCTGTCATTGGGTTTTATTGATGTAACATCTAGATTTGTTTGCAGCATTTTCTTTCCTTGTTTTCTCATATTGTTCAGGTATCAGTGGACCGCTGAGATATTGCAGATTTCCTCTATTGACTTACAATGTCCCTGAAGATTTCTATATATATCCCCCTCTTAGCCTTCAGTAGGCTGAAGTCTTGGAGGAGGTTGATAATGCGGTGCTCCACAAGGAATCTGCCTCTCTAGGAGTGGTGGCCTTCAGGTGGGATATAATCCCTGCTAGTGGGCAGAGGTGCCTCCACTTGTTGACCAATGGTCATCCAAAGGGGAACTAGGCTGTGGGCTGAGGCAAGGCCTGTTTGGGCCTGTGTCTCTGGTTTTACCGTCCTTGTGGGGAAACCTCACCCGGCAGGGAAGACTCATCCCGTGGGGAGGTCTCGCTGGTCAGTTCCCTCCTAGAGGTTCCCCTCAATTTACAGCTACCGCCTGGGCTGGGCTGCCTTCCTCTGCAAAGGTCCCAGGGGCCCGGCCCTACCTCCTGGGCCTGGGAGCCTCACCCTTCGCAGATGAATCTCTTTAGGCTGCCCCTCCTCAGAGAATCTGCCCGCAGGTCTGGAACCTTCGCTCCGCCCTAAGTCTGTCTCTGTGCGGCTCTTCCACCAAGAAGCCTCCTAGATCCTGGGACCCTGCTCTGCACCTAATCGCCTGGCTATGTGGCCCCTCCTCTGAGCAGCCACGTGGGGCCCCATACAATCGCTCTGAGTCCCAGAGACCCGCCACACGCCTCTTCCTCCAGACAGCCACCCAGTATTCCGGTGCAGTCACTAGGAGTCCAAGAAACTCACTTCGTGCCTCCTCCTCCCACCAACCACCTGTAGCCCGGGGCAATCAATCACTCCGAGTCGAAATGACCCTCCCTGTTCCTCCTCCTCCTCCAGGTAACCCCCCGTGTTTTCAGGAGCGGTCACTCTGAGTGGCTCTGAATCCACGTGACCCGCTGCATGCGTCCTCTGGGCAGCCGCCCTGGAGACCAAGCGACCCACCGCGCTTCTCCTCCAGGCAGCCCCCCTGTGTTCAGGAGCGGTCGCTTTAAGTCCAAACACCTCACCACTCGCCTTCTCCTCTGAGCAGCCGCCTGGAGCGCTAATGCAGTCACTGCGAGTCCAAACGCCCCACCGCGCTCCTCCTCCTCCTCCTCCTACACCTCCGGGCAGGCCCCGGTGTTCAGAAGTGGTCTGAGTCCAAACAGCTCGCCACGCAGCCCCTCCTCTGGCAACCGCCTGTAGCTCTGGTGCAGTCACTCCGAATCCAAGCGGCCGCGCTCCTCCTCCTCCTCCTCCTCAGGGCAGGCCCCGGTGTCCTGAGTCCACACAGCTCTCCTCACGGCTCCTTCCCTGGGCAGCCGCCGGAGCCCCAGTGGTTGCTCCGAGTCCCAGCGCTGTGCTGAGCGGCCTCCTCTACGATGCTCCCAGTTGTCCGAGTTCACTGCTCCAGTGGGGGGAGGGGTATCTCGCCGGCAGCTCTACTTCACAAAGTTCCCTCCGTTCCGGGACCACCGCCCCATCCGGGACGCCTCCCCAACGGGAGAGACTCACCCGGCTGCTTTGAGTTGGTCCCAAGTGTCTCAATATCTCCTCTTTTGAATCCTGAGTCCTGGAGCAACATGAAATGCAGCCACCCTCTAGCACATTGACATTTTAAAGAGATCATTCCATTCATTTTGTATAATATCTCTGTTCCAGGATAACCTGGTCCCAGTATAAGAGAAACAGCCTGAAGCTGCTTTGAAACTGAACTGTAGAACGAGGCAGACAAATCTGGGTTTACACAGAATATAATTTGTTGGGGACTTAAGTAATAGAACCACATTCCTGGGCAATGGTAAGAACTGGTAGATCCCTGTGATTTGTATAAGAAGTAATAGGTTTTCCAAATGTTCAAGATAAATATGACTTCATTCAATCTGGTATGTACCTGGATATCTTCAGCTAAAATAAAGGACATCTGGCACATTCCTGACAATGACTGCCCCAAGATCTGGTCCTAAAGTTCAACATGCGACTCTAATTGTTTTATTTATAGTATGCTGGGGAACTATGCAGGATCAACCAACCAGAGATACCCAGAGGTAATCAGGCAGTTACAACTCAAGATGACTGCAGTTATGTCAAGTTGAAACCATAAATCTCACATTCTGGTTTTATCAGACTATTTTATAAATTATTTCTGTAAATTCAAAGAAAGTCTTTTTACTTAACTAGACTCAGGTAAAAATTGGGAAAGGATGAATCATAGGTGATGCTATACACTTCATATTTTTTCATATGCATTTTCTTTCCTTTCATGTGTCAGTGATTTTCCAGAATATTGTTTTGAACTTAGGTAGTAGAGTCTAATGAGGAGCCAGATACTGGTGACAGAGAATATGCTGTGCTACCCAGTGTTGTCCTTCTCTCTCTTTTTGCTCTCACCTTACCAGATGTGCTTCAGATCTACTTTTGCTTGAGCTATAGCCCTCAACTCTTACTAATGCTCAAGCTTTAAAAAAGAAATTAAAAAAAAAAAACTCTCATAAAAGCCCCTATATTCCTTCAGTTGGCTCTCAAACAGTTCATCTTTGGCCTTGCTCTCTCATACACAAGATATTGCTGAAAGCCACAATAGGAATATAGCCTGGATATTTCCTAACATTTCCTCTAAGGATATAAGCTTAGTGGAATATGATTACTACACTTAATTTTCACATTTTTTTCCTGAACTTGTTATGGCCAAACTGTTTTAGATTCATCTCATGTACTTAGTGTGTACTTATTTTTTTCTCAAGATTACATTTCTCCTACATCACATGAAGGATGTGCCAATAGAGAGTACCTGATGCACTTTCAGGCTCCGTGAGAAGTGAATCGTGCCTACACAATAGTGTGTACTTATTTTTTTCTCAAGATTACATTTCTCCTACATCACATGAAGGATGTGCCAATAGAGAGTACCTGATGCACTTTCAGGCTCCGTGAGAAGTGAATCGTGCCTACACAAAAAAGCAAGAATGGCAATTAAGTAGGTCAACAAAAGTTGGAATATAAGATCATTCATTTTTTTGTCATAAGATGTGCTTTAGTCTTATTTGCTCATTAATTTTATTGTTTCTCCTCAATATGCTGCTTTCTGATAATTCCTTTGAATTTTGTTTATGTTTATCTTTCCATTTTATGAAATGTACTCTTCATTTTTAATTTTGCCAGTAAATCAAAATCCTTAGCATGCATATCTTTATCAGAATGCATCATGAAATTATTTTTATTTGCCAAATATGAGAAATCAAGATATTAATGTACCTTTATTCTTTCCATTTTCTTTTTAATTTTTATGTGTTCTTATTAGTTGTACATGACAGAAGGCATTGATACATTCTGATAGATCATACATAAATAGTGTGTAATCTCTCATTTTTCTGATTACACATATTGTAGGATCACACCATAAGACCCAGTTATCCTACTCTTCAGTTTATACCCAGGACATAAAATCAGCATACTATAGTGATGCAGCCACATCAATGTTTATAGTGCCTCAATTAATAATAGCTAAACTATGGAACCAACCTAGATGACCTTCAACAGATAAATGGATAAAGAAAATGTGGTATATACACGCAGTGGAATATTACTCAGCCTTAAAGAAGAATAAAACTATGGCATTTGCAGGTAAGTGGATGGAACTGAAGAATATCATGCTAAGTAAAATAAGCCAATCCCAAAAAACCAAAGGCCAAATGTTTTTTTCTGGTATGTGGATGTTAATTCACAATAAGAGGAGGGATAGGGAAGAATAGAGTAACTTTATTTTAGCTAGAGGGGAGTAAAGGGAGGGGAAGGGGTATGGGGTTAGGAATGACAGTAGAGTGAAACAGACATTATTACCCCATTTATGCTTTAGTGTTTTATTATAATCTGAGATTTAGAATCCAGATTATTTTTATTAAATTACTATTATTTCCATTGTCAAGTAATTTTTTACATATTTAGTGAGGTTTGTTTTGTTTGTTTTTAGTTATACCTGACAGTAGAATCCATGCTGACATAATAATACAAGCATAGAAATATCTTATTCTAATTCACTCCCTCGAAGCTCTCCTTCCCCTTCCCTTTCCCCACGTCTTCTTTCTTTCCTCTACCAATGTTTCTGCCATTTACCCAAAGTTAAATGTTAATTTAGTTTCTTGCAGTTTTATTGAATTATTTTTATCATATTTACAATGAATTTTCTAATATTTCTCCATATTTAACTGAACTCATTGCTTAATTCTAGTCTGTGATGCCTCTTTCCACACACATGCATTGTTTTTAAATTTGTCCTAATTTTTATACATGAGAGCAGAATTCATTTTGATTCATTGTGAACAGAGAACAACTTTTATTCCTCTCGCTGGATATGATGTAGAGTCATACCATTTGTGCAAAGATACATATACATAGGGTAAAGGTGCCCATCTCATTTCACCATATTTCCCACCCCCATGCTCCCTCCCCTCCACCTTTCCTCTGACCAATCCAAAGTTCGTACATCCTTCCCTTGCTCCAACCATTATGGATCAGCATTCACTTATCAGACAAAATATTTGAAGTTTGATTTTTTGGAATTGGCTTATTTTGCTTAGTATGATGTTCTCCAACTCCATACATTTACCTGGAAATATCATAGTTTTATTCTCCTTTAAGTCACACTAAGATAACATTGGGTATATATGCCACAGTTTCTTGATCATTAGTCTATTGAAGGACATCAAGTTTGGTTCCATACTTTAGTTGCTGTGAATTCTGCTGCTATAAACATTGATATGACTGCATCACTGTAGTATGCTGATTTTAAGTCCGTTAGGTATAGGCCAAGGAGTGGGATAGCTGGGTCAAATGGAGGGTCCATTCCAAGCTTTCTAAAGAATCTCCACACTGCTTTCCAGAGTGGCTGCACTAATTTGCAACCCCACCAGCAATGTATGAGTGTACCTTTTTCCCCACATCCTCGCCAACACCTATTGTTGCTTGTGTTCTTGATAATCACCATTCTAATTGGGGTGAGATGGAATCTTAGGGTAGTTTTGATTTGCATTTCTCTTATTACTAGAGATGTTCAACATTTTTTCATATATCTGTTGATTGCTTGTACATATTCTTCTGTGAAATGTCTGTTCACTTCCTTAGCCCATTTATCGATTGGGTTATTTTTATTCTTGGTGTACAGTTTTTTGAGATCTTTATGTATTCTGGAAATTAGCGCTCTATCTGAAGTATGAGAGGCAAAGATTTTCTCCCACTCTGTAGGTTTTCTCTTCACGTTGCTGATAGTTTCCTTTGCTGAGTGAAAGCTTTTTAGTTTGAATCTATCCCAGTTATTGATTCTTGCTTTTATTTCTTGTGCTATGGGAGTCCTGCTCAGGAAGTCTGATCCTAAGTTGACATGTTGAAGATTTGGACCTACTTTTTCTTCTATAATATGCAGGGTATCTGGTCTGATTCCAAGGTCCTAGATCCATTTTCAGTTGAGTTTTGTGCAGAGTGAGAGATAGGACTTTAGTTTCATTTTGCTGCATATGGATTTCCAGTTTTCCCAGCACCATTTGTTGAAGAGGCTATCTTTTCTCCATTGCATATTTTTGGCACCTTTGTCTAGTAGAAGAAAACTGTATTTATTTGGGTTTGTGTCCATGTCCTCTATTCTATACCATTGATCTACCTTTCTATTTTGGTACCAATACCATCCCGTTTTTGTTACTATTGCTTTGTAATAGAGTTGAAGATCTGGTATTGTGATAACCCCTGCTTTGCTCTTTCTACTGAGGATTGTTTCAGCTATTCTGGGTTTCTTATTCTTCCAGATGAATTTCATAATTGCTTGCTCTATTTCTGTAAGGTACATCATTGGGATTTTAATTGGAATTGCATTGAATCTGTATAGGACTTTAGGTAGTACGGCCATTTTGACAATATTAATTCTGCCTATCCAAGAACATGGGACATCTTTACATTTTCTAAGGTTTTCTGTAATTTCTTTCTTTAGTGTTCTGTAGTTCTCATTGTAGAGGTCTTTCACCTCTTTTGTGAGATTGATTCCCAAGTATTTTTTTTTTCCCGATGGTATTGTGAATGGGGTAGTTTTCCTAATTTCTCTTTCTGAAGAGTCATCACTTATGTATAAAAATGCGTTGGATTTATGAGCATTGATCTTGTAACCTGCTACTTTACTGAAGTCACTTATGAGTTCTAAAAGTTTTCTGGTGGAATTTCCAGGTTCCTCTAAATTTATAATGATGTCACCAGCAAACAGGGATAGTTTGAGTTCTTCTTTTCCTATTTGTATCCCTTTAATTTCATTGGTTTGTCTAAATGCTCTGGCTAGAGACTCAAGGACAATGTTGAATAAAAGTGGTGAAAGAGGGCATCCCTGCTTTGTTCCAATTTTTAGGGGGAATGCTTTCAATTTTTCACCATTTAAAATGATATTGGCAATGGGCTTAGTGTAGATGGCCTTAACAATGTTAAGGAATGTTCCCACTACCCCAATTTTTTCTAGTGTTTTGAGCATGAAGGGATGCTGTATTTTATCAAATGCTTTTTCTGCATCTATTGAAATAATCATGTGATACTTAACTTTAAGTCTGTTGATATGGTGAATGACATTTATTGATTTCTGGATGTTGAACCAACCTTGCATCCCTGGGATAAAACCCACTTGATCGTGGTGCACTATCTTTTTAATATAATTTGTATACGATTTGCTAAAATTTTGTTGAGAATTTTTGCGTCGATATTCATTAAGGATATTGGTCTGAAATTTTCTTTCCTCGAAGTGTCTCTGTCTGGTTTAGTTATCAGGGTGATATTGGCTTCATAGAATGAGTTTGGGAGGGTTCCCTCCTCTTCTATTTCACGGAATACTTTGAGGACTATTGGAATGAGCTCTTCTTTAAAGGTTTTGGAGAACTCGGCTGAGAACCCATCTGGTCCCGGACTTTTCTTTATTGGTAGGCTTTTGATGACCTCTTCTATTTCATTCTTTGAGATTGATTTATTTAAGTTGTGTATGTCCTCCTCGTTCAGTTTAGGTAATTTATATGTCTCTAGAAACTTGTTGATGTCTTCAAGGTTTTCTGTTTTGTTGGAGTATAGATTTTCAAAATAGCTTCTAATTATATTTTGTATTTCACTCGTGTCTGTTGTGATATTTCCTTGTTCATTCCGAATTTTAGTAATTTGAGTTTTCTCCCTCTTTGTTAGTGTGGCTAAGGGTTTATCAATTTTGTTTATTTTTTCAAAGAACCAACTATTTATTTTGTTAATTTTTCCGATTGTTTCTTTTGTTTCAATTTCGTTGATTTCGGCTCTGAATTTAACTATTTCCTGTCTTCTACTACTTTTGGTGTTTGTCTGCTCTTCTTTTTGTAGGGCTTTGAGCTTTAATGTTAAGTCATTTATTTGTTGATTTCTACTTCTGTTGTTGAATGCGCCCCATGAAATAAATCTTTCTCTAAGTACTGCTTTCATAGTGTCCCAGAGATTTTGATATGATGTGTCTTTGTTCTCGTTTACTTCTAAGAATTTTTTAATTTCCCTCCTGTTGTCTTCTGTTTTCCATTCATCATATAATAGCATATTATTTAATCTCCAGATATTTCAGTAGTTTCTGTTTTTTATTCTGTCATTTATTTTTCATTTCAATCCATTATGATCTGATAGAATACAAGGTAGTATCTCTATCTTCTTGTATTTGCTAACAGTAGCTTTGTGACTAGTTTTGGGTTGAAGTCCACATTATCTGAAATGAGAATGGATACTCCATTTCATTCTTCAGATTTGGGAAGTTTTCTAATATTATTTCATTGAATAGATTGTTCATTCCTTTGGTTTGTTTCTCTAAGCCTCCCTCAATCCCAATAATTCTTAAATTTGGCCTTTTCATGACATCTCATAATTCTTGTAGATTCTATTCATGATTTCTTACCATCTTCTCTGTTTGGTCAACTTTGTTTTTGAGATTAAATATTTTTTCTTCAATGTCTGAGGTTCGGTCTTCCAGGTGTTCTATGCTATTGGTTATGCTTTCTATGGGGTTTTTAACTTGGTTTATTGTTTCCTTCATTTCAAGGACTTTTTTTCAGTATGTCTAACTCTATTGAAATGATCTCTTGCTACCCGTATTTGCTCTTTTAACTCTTGATTGGTGCAATCATTTAATGCCTGCATTTGCTCTTTCATCTCCTCCTTCAATGCCTGCATTTGCTCTTTCATCTCCTCGTTTGCTTCCCTGATTGTTTTAATTATGTACATTCTGAACTCCTTTTCTGACATTTCTTCTGCTGTGCTGTCATTGGGTTTTATTGATATACTATCTAGGTTTGTTTGGGACATTTTCTTCCCTTGTTTTCTCATATTGGTCAGATGTCAGTGGGACTCTGAGATATTGCAGATTTCCTCTATTGGCTTCTAGTGTCCGTGTAGATTTCCAGTATATTACCTCCCAGCCTTCAGTTCCCTGAAGTCTTGTAGGAACTTGATAATGCAGTGCTTCTGAAGAAATCTGTCCCTACCCACTACTGGTTCTAGGGCTTGGAGCTGGTTCTGTGCAGAAAGGCTCTCACTGGGGGGCCTGCTCCGAGAAGCTGGCCATGTGGGAGAAGCCCACCGCTGGAGTGCGCAGGGCTACCTGGGAAAGACTCTAGCTGCCCTGTCCTGCTCTGAGAAGCCACCCCTATCTGGGCCTGACCCCCTGGCCAAGCTTCACTTGGTGGGGTAGACTCACCCCGTGGCTCTATTTTAGTCTGAGTCTCTCAATGCCTCCCCTTCTTGAATCCTGGTTTCTGGAGCGATAGGAGATGTAGTCACCCTCTAGTGCGCCATCTTGGATCCCTCACTAGAGCTTTCTCTCAAATTCAGGAAGTAAGAACACGTCAGTCCTCATACTTCATATTGTCATGAGGTGTTTATTTTTTCTTGTACTCTCATGGGTTAAATATGGAAACACATTTAACTCTCCAATATTCTCTTATATATGCAATCATTAGTCATGTATACACATTCTTAACTTCATAAAATATTTCAAATGCTAAGTAAATAAATAGCTCTTTGATAATCTGCCTCTGGAATGTGTTAATACTTATAATTTTGAAAGGCTGCACACACACATACACACACAAATTTTTTTTCATTTTTAAAAATTGAAGTCAGTCAGCATACTTGTTTCAATTTTAAAAGAAATATGGAAACAAAGATTGTACTCTAGGAATAGATCTTTGTTTCTATAGTCTTTCAAAGACAATTTTAGAAAGGAAGATTTTGTTCATTATGTAATGTTAAAAATATTAATGTCACCTATGTGATCCTGTTTATTTTCAGGTGTTCTTGAAGATGTCATTCAATTACAGCTCATTACTATAAAATTTAAAAGTCTTAGGATTTTTGTATCAGTAGTAACATAAGCAGGTTGAAAGCAACATTGATTACTTTGTCTAGTTTGTTTATAGCAAACACACACCTAAATAAATCATCTATTTTTCATCATTAAGAAAATGAAAAGGCAAGCTTCAGACTGAGAAAAATGTCCTTAACACATGTATTGAGCAAAAACAGTTATCCAGAATGCATAAATAGCACCTATGAGTGAATATAAAACAATGGTATGCAACCCAACTAAAAATCAGACATAAATTGTGTATGCTCTTCAAAAAGGAGATATAAAATGACCAATAAGAACATGAAAATGTACTCAATATCAATCGTGAACAGGAAATGGCAATTATACCCATAAAGGACACTGCTACATTCATACCGAATGGTTAAAATAAATAAGTTTGGAATTGTATTCATAAGAACTTGGAATAACTTGAAATTTTCATATATTTCTGGTGGTATTATTGTAAATTAATACATCTGGTTTGGGAAACAAGTTTAAAGTTTCTTACAAATTTAAATAAACACGTATTATGTGACTCAGTAAATCAACTCCTAGGTATGTATCTAAGAGAAATAAAATTACTTGCACAAAAACACCTATACATAAATGTTAATAGCAGCATTATTAAGAATAAACAATCTGGAAACATTCCAAAAGCCCTTCAACTGGTGGATGGATAAACTATTATTCATCCATATAATTGAATACTACTCAGTAATAAGAAGAAATGAACTCTCAATTCACACAAGTACAAAGATAAATCTCAAAGTTATTATGGTGAACAAAAAGCAAACAAGCAGATATATGCCATATTGCTTAATATTATTTATATGACATTATAGAAAAGATTAATCTATGGTGACAAGGTCTTGAATACTGTGGATAAGAATAATTGACTGAAATAGGACAGAATGTATTTTTCAGAGGTCATAGAAATATTTATTTCCTTAGTTGTGGTCATAGTTACAAGTCTCTCTCTCTCTATATATATATATATACATATATACATATATATGTGTGTGTGTGTGTGTGTGTGTGTGATATTTTTGTATAATATAAAGAAATATATACTCCATATATACTAATCAAGTTGCACTATTAAAATGCATACATTTTATTATATATAAATTATACCTCAATGAACTTGATAAAAAATAAGAAAAAGTCAACTTAAAAATAAGAAAATATACAAGATATTAACCATAGTTAATGTGAGATATATTCTACCAGTGGCCAATTGTGAGTCAACAAATTTTCATTTGTGGAAAGAAATGAATAACTGGCTACCATACCTGTCTGTACTTCCCAGTCATGCTCCTATATTTCCCTAAGGAGTCATATCACATGATCAAATCAGCATGAGTTCAGTGTTCAACACTCTTTTTGAATCTCCCTAATCACTAGTTTGGCTCATAACATACATTCATCAAATGGTTTATCTCCAGGATTCCTCTCCTGTCTGTCACTGGCTTAATCATTATACAGAGAAAGGACAGCAATGAGCATCTGACGTTTGTTGAAATTTGGATCAACAATGTCCCCCAAAGTATCATGTGTTGAAGACTTGGTCCCCAGTGCAGCAATATTTAGCAATGGGGCCATCAAGAAGGTGATTGAATTGTGAGGGCTCTAATCTCATCAGTGGATGAATCCATATTCATTATTTTATAGCCTTATTGTGAGGTGGTAGAAACTGTAGGAAGTAGGGCCTAATGGGAGGGAGTAGGTCACTGGGGACATTTCCTGTAAGCATATATCTTATCTCCAATCCTTTCCATTCTCTTTCTGAGCTTCCTGACTTGTCACGAGTTGATTAGCTTTCCACTACCATGCCCTTCTGCCATGATGTTCCACCTCATCTCAGGCCCAAAGCAATGGAACCAGCTGTCTATGAACTCGAAACTTCTGAAATCATGAACAAAAATAAACATTTCTGCCTATATATTGTTTTTCTCATATATTCTGTCACAGCAATGAAAAACGGTCTGACACACAAGTTAAGGTAAAGGGAAATTCTGAAGAACCATGATATATGACATGTTTTCTTTGTGACACTAGGACAAAGTATTAACTAAGTGATCAATTTTATCACAGATGTTGCAGATATGTGTTTGACAACCCAATTAGTAAATGAATGCAGGAGGAAAAACAGAGTTGTTGTAATAAATAAATATTTTAATGTTTTTCAATGTTGTTTAGTTTATTTTCCGCTTTTAGTAATGGCTATTTTGACTTCATATGCTGGGCACTTTTTATATAAAATAGAATCTATAAAAAGCATTTGCCAAATGTTCCAAGAGACTTCTCACTGCATTTTCTTTTATAGTGCAAACAAAAGCACAAATTCGAGGCTGCTTCCTACACAATGAGCAAATATTATTTTCATGAAATTACTTTAGAGTGACAGTAAACTTTGGCCTTTTCTGTCTAAGGGGGAGAAATCTAGAGCTGTGGATATTTTTAAAAATTTCCTTTTCTTAGAGAGTAATGGGGGAAGTCAGAGGTTGAAAATGTCCCCAGGCTACTTTGAAAGGGAAGTTTATTCTAACTGCCAGAAAGAACCACCTATGCTTTCCTAATCAGCACATTTCTTCCCAGTGGGTTCAGATATCCTTTTATTAATCTTTCTCATGTATTTTATTTAATTAGTCCCACTACAAGCACTCTTCATTGCCACTGTTAACATTCTTTCTTATTAGTTCTTTTTAGTTATATGTTTTTTTTGTTAAACAGTGAGTTCCTAAACAGTGCTCACTCATATCAGAACTCCATCTCATCCTGACTCGTTGGCTATTGGGGATTTTGTTGTCATAGGCAAGCTTCAAGATCTAGAGACATCAGGGAAAGTCTTTCTGCACATCAGGGAAAGACTTTCTTATGGAGGAAAAGTACAAGAAATTCATGCACACAGAAAACAACAAAAATAATCAGCCATCTCCACCAATATTCCTTGACTTCCTAAGTTCTGAAACATTCCCCCTACAATATTATGGCTTAAAAATTCAGAATCTCACACTCTTCTCTCTTATCTAGGAAAATTTTGTTGCTTTACCTAGGGTATTTTTAACATTTTTATGTTATAAAAATATGTCAAAGAACAGTGTGAGTATATCAAATATGTTAGCAGTAGGTGGATATTTCATGATGGAAAAGGAGTCTGCTTTAAAATTGGATCATTCATGACCTACCCAAAATACTGAATTTCTCCCAGCATACATATAAAGTGTAATTTGAACCTCAAAACTTTTTTTGCATGAGTTTTTCAGAAACACAATTTCAAACACAATGCTATTAGTTTGCTATTGCTGCTATAATAAATGTCCATTTAAGGCTTAAAACATACAAATTTATTATTTTACAGATCTGGAGGGTAGAAATCTTAAATGGGTCTCAATGCACTGAAATCAAACAGGTCTTTGTTCCTTCTGTACATTTTTGGGGAGAATCCAGTTTCTTATCTTTTCTAGCTTCTACAAAACACAAATATCTTGTGTCTCTTTCCTTCATCTTCCACATCAGCAACATAGAATTTTCAAGACTCTCTCTCTCCTCTGATTTATGCTTCTATTCTCAGATCACTATGACCCTCCTTCCTTTTTTTGTACATTCAGCTCACTCAAATAATCCAGGATAGTCTCTCCATTTCAGGAACCTTAACAATGACATCTGGAAGTCTCTTGTGCCATGTAAGATAAAACATTCACAGGTTCTAGGGATTAGGGTATAGTCATCTTTCTGTGGACTTTATTCTGCCTTCCACAAACAATGACATGTTATTTTCTGTCTTGTTAAAAAAGTATGCTAATGAAGTAATTTATAAAGCTCTTTGTCTCTGAACATAGACCCGCACTGTAGGAATGATCAATAATATTTGTATATGAGCTAGGTTTAAAATAATGCCAATGTCAAAGGATTGAAAACATTAAGTTCCATTGAATTAAACTTGAATAATCTAAATCTAATTAGAACTTTGTGACAGAAGCAAAATATGTTACAATTAATCATGTATTTAGTTTGTCAAGCTTTTATAATGTTTTTAGGTTCCATTCAATCTTTGTGATACAGAAAAATGAATATCATGTAGATGATTCTCTTTTACATGTTTTATTTGCCAAAATAAATTCCCTTGTTGAAGGAATGGCTGTATTATGTATTCTTTAATAGCAAAGAATCTAAACAAATCTTTTAGCTATTGGAGGTCACTTAGGATATAAGAAGCTGTTCTTCCATTATAGAGTCATAAAACTTAACAGCCCATGAATGCTGCCCGAGTTCAACACCAAAGGCTAAATGGGATAAAACAATGCATTAATTACAGCCCATTATGATCAGCAGTTGGTTAGGGGAATTGTGGTTACATGGAAACTTCAAAATATGTTAACAAATAAAACACTTTCATCACAGTAACAGCAGAAAAAATTTTAAAATAAAAATTCCTCTTCTGCTGTAACATCTTATCTGTGTTCAATTTCCTGTTTCCTGTTTCCATGTGTATACATACCTTGTTTGGCAGGTATGTCAACACAACACAGATACAAATTTTCATTAAGTTTTTCACAATCAACTCTGTTAATGGTTATAATTGTCATTTTAATGTCTATGGTATATTCCACAGTGTGTCTATGGAACAATATTCTTGATTCTATGATTCGTTTTCATATTGGTTCCATTTTTTTTCATGATTATACACACTGCTGCAATGAAATTTTTGTGTTCTTTCTTTTCCTTGATCATGGATACTATTTTCTTGGAATGATTTTTGAAAAGTATGTGTAATCATATGGAAATTTAAAACGAATAATGGGAAGATTTGCCCCATGTTCTTCCTTACAGGAAGCCCTCCTAGAGATAAGAAAAAATATTTCTGAAAAATGCCAATAGCATTTTTCTATGAACATTCCTCCCATGCCTGAAATCATTTTCCTGAGAACATAGAGAAGAGTAAAGAATACTCTGAATGAGTACATAGGCTTAACTATGCAAGTATTATTGTTGATTATGTAGAAAAGATTATACATAGAAGATTTGGGGAGGTAAAAAGACGTAATGGTTTAAAAAGACTACTGCTGCATGCCAATGGAGCAAATTGTGAAATTGCACACACAACTCATATATGTAGTTTATATTAAAATGCATGTTAAATATTTAATTGCATAGTTACTGCTCCTCTCATAAGCATCAATTTCTAAAAAATAGGATATTGAAATTCTACTTGTATATTTTGTATTGGCAAACAAGAATCTGGTAATACAGACAAGTTAGAATTTTCAAAGAAGTAGATTTGTTTGTTTCACATCATGGAAGGAAGGTGATTTCTAATGCATTCATCATGCTGCTCATCATTTTTCTAATTCATAGTATAAGGGAAAAGACATTTTGTTACAACTGGCAATAAAATACTTAACCAAAGAAGTGGGCCATGTGTTAATGGTAACAAGAGATGAGAGGAAGCTATAATAAATTGAGATATATTACTGCTCTAATTTCTTTGCATTATGTAGCTATCCAGTGTTTTAAGGAATTGGCAATCATATCTAATTCAACTTTTAAGTAGGAAATATGACCAAAACATACCAAGTATTAAAACGTAAATGTACCTTCTCAATTGTGTGATAGAGGTCAGAATTCACATTAATGAGAAGGGTAATTAGCTTCTCTTTTAGAAAGAGAATATCTTTCAGTGGAATTACTCTCCCTGACCACAATGAGTTAATCCACCAGAGAATTCCTGATACAGCAACATTTGGTTAGTATAAGAGGATACTGATTCATTTGAAATTTAAAATGCACTAACTGAAGATTTTTTTACATATCACTGAGAATAAAGGAGAAAAACCTGAATAACTGCTAGGAGCTTTTGAAACAATAATTATGATAAATTTCCTGAAAGGAAATTCTTTAGTATATAAAGAACTAATTTGTGACAATAGACAACATAAACCAAGATGCTTGATTAGTCCCTGTAAAAAATGTTAAACTTTGCTTGAAAAGTTAATTTATTGTTGAAGTTAATGTTTATTTCTATACAAAGTATTATTTTACTGTTATCTTCAAACTTTCATTCATTTAATTCATTCTGAAAACCTATTAAGTGCCAGATACTGTGAATATATTAGTAAGCAGGACAAACAGATAATCTATGGTTTCTGGAGCTTCTTACATTGTAATACATGTATCATCTTTTTCTGTTACAAAACATCAAAAAGACCCATTATTATTGGTAGAACAAACAAATGTTTTAAAAATGACAAAGAGATACAGTTGTCAAATATAAGATCTTTTTAAACCTTTTTAAAGAATTAAACTGAACAGAAAAACAGCAATATGCTTCAGTGAATATCAGAAAAGAATACAGATACAAAGAAGTATGAGAACTGACATCAATTTTGTTTTTGAAATGTTAGCAGAGGTCTGATATGCAAGTCACCCTTTTATTTTGAGAGGGATCAAATGTGAAGTAAAAGGTTTTACATGCCTATTTGCTGAGGGGCCCTTTTTAATCCATGACTTCTCATAACAATAGCACTGGTTGCCACATGAAGAAAGGTGGAAGTTGAGTAAAATTACTGAAAATTCATTTTATTTTCATACCCTTGGATTTGCAAGCTATCCCTAACTATGTAGCTACAAGGGGTGGAGAGCATTCTACCAGGTATCTCGTACCAGGTTTCTAATGAAAAAGAGAAATTTGGTTGTCTTAGAATCACAGATATGTGTAATTGTCCCCTCAAACTCCAAGATAAGGAGTAGACAGCAGTGAAAAAAATTATCTTCAGGGATTGAAACCTGGAGCCAGCTAAAATTGGCTACTTTAAGTGACCAACATATTTTGACAGAGGCAGATGAACTTGGTATGAGGGGCTTTTAGAAGCAAAGACTACTTTGTCTATAAGCTACAAAGGATCTGAATCATTTTTCTTATATGGTAAATACACTTTCTCATAGTCAATGCATTCCAAAATACTTTAAATTTCCCATGCTGATGTATTAGTAAATGCAACATTGGTTCTTATTGTATACTTTTTTTCAGTAAATGGGATTGAACTTAAGGACTCTCTAACACTGAGGCACTCTTAACAATTTTCAGACAGGATCTTGCTAAGTTGCTGAAGTTAGTTTCAAACTTGTGATCCTCCTACTTTAGCCTTCTGAGTAGCTGGGATTATAGGTGTATGCCACTATGCCTGACTGTTATTGTGTCATATTTATAGATATAGTTTGTTTTAATTCAGCTTATCCATTCTGAGACACAATTAAATAAATATTCTAAATATTGTAGTTAATTCTAGCAAGATATTTAATAATCTACCCAACTGTCTTGCAGAAAGCATAGTTTCCAAACAGGAACAAAACAACCTCTACAGGGATTTTTCCACTATTACTGTTTTAGTCAGTTTTTTTGCTATTATGACCAAAGATCTGACAAGAAAAATTTTAGAGGAGGGAAAGTTTATTTTGAGGCTCATGGTTTCAGAGGTCTCAGTCTATAGACCGCTGGCTCAATTCCTCAGGGCTCAAAGTAAACCAGGATAGATATAATGGTAGAAGAGTTTGGTGGAGGAAAGCAGCTCAGGATATGGAACCAGGAAATAGAATTCCCCGCACCAGGTACAAAATATAAACACTGACACTCCCCACAATGGCCCACCTCCTCCAGCCACACCCTCCCTGCCTACGGTGACCACTCAGTTAATTCCTGTAAGGAGATTAATGCACTGATTAGGTATATATATATATATATATATATATATATATATATATATATATATATATATATATATATACCAGTCATTTCACCTCTAAGCTTTCTTGTGTTGTCTCACACACGAGCTTTTGGGGGATACTTCACATCTAAACCATAACAATCACCTTTGACACTTTCTTGTACAGCAAAAAAATATTCACATCCTTTATCAATAGCCCCATGAAACTCCATTTGCTTTTGGCTATTTAATCTTAAAAACCCATCCTTAACAACGTTCTTTCTTATCCATGTAAATACTCATCAAAAATTTTATTTTTTGGCAGAATCCTCATAATTTATAAGATGTGAATTTGAATTTTTGCCCCTAAACTTTTGAGCTCTTTACTTTGGTTTTGTTTTGTTTTCAAAAAGTAAATGTAAATTATAAATCGTATCTATTTGGCTGAGGAAGTAATGTTCAGTATTTTTGGCCTAAATATCCAATTCAGACTGTTGTGGTAACCTTTCTCTAGATTTCTCTAGTGAATGGCATGTGGTTCATCTATTGGCTAATATATTACTATGTGTTCTCTTTAAGATATTGGTGGTCCATATTAAGCTTATTGGTCCATGCAGACTTAAAACTCAATTAATACAAGGCTTCCTTTCAGATAGTGTATTAGTCATTATTCATTGCTATGTCCAAAATATCTGAAATAAATCAGTTAAGGGAGGAAATGTATATATATATATATATATATATATATATATATTCTTCTTTTTTTTTTGACTCACATTTTAGAGGTTTCCAACCATGATCAGCCAACTCCATTACTCTGGGCCTGAGGTGAAGGAGAGCTACGTAGCAGAAGGGCATGGCAAAGAAAAGCTGCTTGGCTCATGGTAGCTGGATTGGGGTGCTATGTAGCCTAGGGACAATACATATTCCCCAAGGGCAAATCCACACACCTACCCCCTCCATCCACACCCCATCTGCATACAGTTACCAACAGTAGTCCCTACAAATTATTTATTATTTAAATGGATTAATCCATTGATGCAGTAATAATTATCATTATTGCCTGAAAACCACACCCCTGAACTTTTCTGGATTGGGGATCATGCTTTGCTTTCAAAACATGAACTTTTTGAGGGCATTTCCAAACCATAACAGATATGTTCATTATCTGAGACTAGACACTAGAGATCTCCTGAAAGACTGAAAAGTTTTGATATTGCATTATCTTATAAGATATGGAAGAAATACATTTTGATTCGCATATTGTAAGTTAATTAGAACAATGTATGTTTGCTTCCTCTGATGAAACTTCTTTATTCTTTCATTTCAATGAAGCAGAATTGGGCTCTTTTATTTTCCTTCCCTAAAAACCCAAAACACCTGGTGAATAATGTTAGCTATTTATAAATCAATCATCTTTGGTCGTATTTATCACTATTACCTATTTCCTCAGAGTTTGTTCCTGCCCTTGGAAATTTTGAACACTTGCAATTCCTTGGTGTGGTAGAGATTTTTATTTGACTAGCCATTAAGATAGTATATCTATACTATCTCCTCTGCAAAAAGAAACTCTGTGTAATGCGAGGCCAAATGCCTTTTCCAAAACCATTGCCTTGGTCTTTACAGAACACCCACACTGGCATTTAATTGTGCATTAAGCACGATTTAAAAGGAAATTAAGAAAAGTATGCCATTTTTGCTCTGCTATAAATTATAACATTTTAAAGTAAATATATAATGATTATTTGTAATGCATTAACACTAAATTTTTCTTACAAAATGTGATGGGAAAATGATAGTTTAGGTCCATGTCACAATAATTAATACCTGGGGGCTCACACTTTTTTTCTTAACTTTTAACTAATTTCTCTAATTGATATCAGGAGACTTCTTATTTAAATATTTCTCTTCTCAATTTCAGGTAAAATATGTCAAAAATTTCTACTCTCATCTTCATAGGAATTTAGTTCTCCTTTACCACTTTTCCATGACAGTCAGTGACACCTTATTTTTTTCTTTTGTCCTATTACCGAACTATAGAACACTTTTATAAACTTTTTTCACCTTCATCTTCTGCATCCCTCTGACCCTTTGGCAATCTTTCTAATGCATATCTTTTATATCTGTCCACTGTTACCTCCCTAGTCTGGAATACGTATCACCCCATATTTGGACAATTAATAGTAGATGCACCTGGGCTTTAGAAACTCTCAATTTCCTTTTGTTCCAGTTCATGTTAGACTTTACTCCCAGAATAAATTTCCAAAAACACATATCTTACTAAAACACCTTTTATTTCAAACATCCAGAGGTTCATAATTGGTCTATTTGGCGTAGATCGAATTCTATGACTTCTGGAATTATTTCATCATCCTTAGGCTGCTGGCCAGGTTATTGGATATTTTTGCCTGACCTTACCTATTCCCTCTTATTCTCACACTGTTAAAAGACAGGGACTCAGTTGTTCAGTTAGATATTTCTTCATTCTCCACTGAACACCATAATCATTCTTAGTTCCAAGTGTTTCTTGATTTATAACAGTGTCTCCTACTAGACAGTGCTCCTCAAAGTATCATCAAAATATTACCTCTATCAGAATTATCTGAGATGCTTATAAATCATGCAGATTCCTGACTGCACAGGAATTCCATAAAATCCATATTTTTACAAGCTTCCCAGGTGTTTCTGGTGTAGGCTAAATTGTGAGCACCCTAAAGTCAGGGGAATGTGAACTTCTCCTAGTCTCCTCTACTTGTGTTACTGTGCTTGGCACACATTATAGGGTGAATATTAAAAATTGGTAAAATTTACTTTGGTCCTAAATAAATAGAAGAACCTTCAAATTCAAGATTTCAAGGGGTTTTGATTTAGCACATTGTTAGAGAACTTACCAAACTTGCACAAGGCCTAGTATTGAATCACCAGCACTGCAAAAACAATCAAGAAATAAAATTCCTGATCAAGCATGAGGGTGAAATTGTCTGCCCTTCCTTTGGTTTCCATGGTGCCCTTGAGTTTGGATAGGATTAGGTATATATCTTTCAATCCAGTTTCCATCTTCAAAACTTAAAAAACTTCATAGCAGGCATCAGATAAACTCAATCTTAGGCAGAATAACTGTCCAGCAGATATGAAGGAGTATAGCTACTGTTAAAAGTTCTTTCAGTGTCACTACTGAGAAAGAAGTCAGGAAGTGAAGGTTGGTAGCAGACTCCCAACTAAGAAAACACCTTCTTACTGACAACAGAATGAAGCCAAGGAAGTTGTCAAATTCATGGGCAGAGATAATGGAAAACTTGATAGGCTGGTGAAGTAACATGGCATTAGAGTTTTTGGTCAGAAAGAATAAACAAACACCAGTTTACAAAATGAACTGTCTTCTTTCCACAGTTACTCACTCCACAATGGAAATTCTCTGATTGATTTCAAAACCTGGTGGTGGAAGCACCATGGAGGATGAAAGTGAAAACCAAGAAAGAAAAGAAAAGATTCTTCGGGAAATTCCCTCAAGAGAAAACACTGAAATCTTGGATCCTTTCTGAAAGAATAAAGCACTAGGTTTTTCAAAAGTAATGCACACATATGATAAAAAATAATTCAAACTGTACGTAAGCTTATATAGTCAAAATAATTCTCCCTCCCATACCGTTTTCCTTTTGTATGGAGGTTCAGATTCTTACACAGTTGTCATTTAAGTATTTTTAGTTGTAGATGGACTCAATACTTAATTGTATTTGTTTTGTTTTTATTTTTTATTTTTATATGGTGCTGAGGATTGAACCCAGTGCCTCACATATGCTAGGCAAGCACTCTACCACTGATCCACAAACCCAGCACCATAGAGTTGGTTCTTAAACTTACTATATAATATTCTGACCCTTTACTACTAAAATTAATTTATAACACATCTTGAATTCTTACTATGTTCCGGATAAAAATATTAGTCTTAGTTCACATAGCAATACCACTTTTTCCAGGAAAAAAAATTGAAATTCAGACATAATGAACTTCCCATCTTTTTGAACCCAGGAGACACAGAAATTGATAATATTGATACTGCATATGTGTGTAAGAAAGAAAAAATGTTCATGGAAACAGGCTCTGGCTGCCTTAAGACTTAAGGGGAACAGGAACTTGACCATCCCTTTTTTACCTTTCACAGAGCATCTCTGTGCTCTGGCAATACTATTGGAAAATTTCTGCAACTTGACCAAAGTGCCACAGCTAGCTCTTGAAAATGTAATGCTGTGGGTAATCACTGATATTTCTCTGTGCCATTAAGCATTATAACAGAATTTTTTTTTCTACTTATCTACCTAAACAACATTACTTCAGACAAGAAGATAGGACTTAGAGTGGACTATGTACAAGTTATAGTAGTT
Organism: Sciurus vulgaris; assembly: GCF_902686455.1. Taxonomy (NCBI): domain Eukaryota; kingdom Metazoa; phylum Chordata; class Mammalia; order Rodentia; family Sciuridae; genus Sciurus; species Sciurus vulgaris. The sequence continues at coordinate 9,880,549 of NC_136471.1, read as the reverse complement.
TCATGTAAAATTTTAAAGTAGAAGTTATTGCCTGAGTCTTAAAATGTTGAAATATAAGCCATAAAAATGCATTGTATCATCATATACCTTCCAAAGTCTTGATAGTAAATCATTAAAAAATCTGATTTCATTTTTGAAAGAGAAAAATTTTCCAGGTATTTCCCTTTTGGAAGTACTTACTTTGCCTTTGGTTTTCAAAATAAATAAATAAATAAATAAATAAATAAATAAATAAATACAAGAAAAAATATCACTAATATAAGTTTGGATATATAAAAGTGGAACATAGGAGTTTCAAGATGGTGGCCTAGAGGGTGGCTGCATTTCATGTTGCTCCAGGACTCAGGATTCAAAGGAGGAGATATTGAGAGACTTGGGGCCAACTCAGGGCAGCCGAGTGAGTCTCTCCCGTTGGGGAGGCGTCCCGGATGCGACAGTAGTCCCGGAACGCAGGGAACTTTGTGAAGTAGAGCTGCCGGCAAGACACCCCTCCCCCCACTGGAGCAGTGAACTCGGACAACTGGGAGCGTCGTAGAGGAGGCCGCTCAGCACAGCGCTGGGACTCGGAGCCACCACTGGGGCTCCGGTGGCTGCCCAGGGGAGGAGCGGCTAGGAGAGCTGTGTGGACTCAGAGCAACCACTCCTGAACACCGGGGCCTGCCTGGAGGAGGAGGAGGAGTAGGAGCATGGCCGCTTGGATTCGGAGTGACTATACCAGAGCTACAGGCAGTTGCCAGAGGAGGAGCGGCGTGGCGAGCTGTTTGGACTCGGAGCAACCGCTTCTGAACCTTGGGACCTGCCCTGAGGATGAGGAGGAGGAGGAGCGCAGACACTGGGATTCGGAGTGACTGCACCAGAGCTACAGGTGGTTGCCAGAGGAGGAGCTGCATGGCAAGCTGTTTGGACTCAGACCACTTCTGAAAACTGGGACCAGCCTGGAGGAGTAGGAGGAGGAGGAGGAGGAGCGTGGCGGGTCGTTTGGACTCGCAGTGACTGCATTAGAGCTCCAGGCGGCTGCTCAGAGGAGGAGGCGAGTGGTGAGTTGTTTGGACTTAAAGCGACCGCTCCTGAACACAGGGGGGGTGCCTGGAGGAGAAGCACGGTGGGTCGCTTGGTCTCGAGTGGCTACACCAGAGCTCTGGGCAGTTGCCCAGAGGACCCGTGCAGCGGGTCACGTGGATTCAGAGCCACTCAGAGCAACCGCTCCTGAACACCCAGGGGGTTACCTGGAGGAGGAGGAGGAACAGGGAGGGTCATATCGACTCGGAGTGATTGATTGCCCCGGGCTACAGGTGGTTGGTGGGAGGAGGAGGTACGCAGTGAGTTTCATGGACTCCTAGTGACTGCACCGGAATACTGGGCAGCTGTCTGGAGGAGAGGTGTGTGGCGGGGTTCTGGGACTCAGAGCGATTGTACGGGGCCCCAGGTGACTGCTCAGAGGAGGGGCCGCATAGCCAGGCGATTAGGTGCAGAGCAGGGTCCCAGGATCTAGGAGGCTTCTTGGTGGAAGAGCCGCACAGAGACACGCTTAGGGGCGGAGTGAAGGTTCCAGGAATACGGGCAGATTCTCTGAGGAGGGGCAGCCTAAGGAGATTCATCTGCGAAGGGTGAGGCTCCCAGGCCCAGGAGGTAGGGCCGGGCCCCTGGGAACTTTGCAGAGGAAGGCAGCCCAGCCCAGGCGGTAGCTGTAAATTGAGGGGAACCTCTAGGAGGGAACTGACCAGCGAGACCTCCCCACGGGATGAGTCTTCCCTGCCGGGTGAGGTTTCCCCACAAGGACGGTAAAACCAGAGACACAGGCCCAAACAGGCCTTGCCTCAGCCCACAGCCTAGTTCCCCTTTGGATGACCATTGGTCAACAAGTGGAGGCACCTCTGCCCACTAGCAGGGATTATACCCCACCTGAAGGCCACCACTCCTAGAGAGGCAGATTCCTTGTGGAGCACCGCATTATCAACTTCCTCCAAGACTTCAGCCTACTGAAGGCTAAGAGGGGATATATATAGAAATCTTCAAGGACATTGTAAGTCAATAGAGGAAATCTGCAATATCTCAGCGGTCCACTGATACCTGAACAATATGAGAAAACAAGGAAAGAAAATGCTGCAAACAAATCTAGATGTTACATCAATAAAACCCAATGACAGCATCGCAGAAGAAATGATAGAAAAGGAGTTCAGAATGTACATAATTAAAATGATCAGGGAAGCAAACGATGAGATGAAAGAGCAAATGCAGGCATTGAATGATCGCACCAATCGACAGTTAAAAGAGCAAATACAGGAAACAAAAGATCATTTCAATAAAGAGTTAGAGATATTGAAAAAAAAAAAAACAAACAGAAATTCTTGAAATGAAGGAAACAATAAACCAAATTAAGAACTCCATAGAAAGCATGTCTAGTAGGATAGAACACCTGGAAGACAGAACCTCAGACATTGAAGACAAAATATTTAACCTTGAAAACAAAGTTGAACAAACAGAGAAGATGGTAAGAAATCATGAACAGAATCTACAAGAACTATGGGATATCATAAAAAGGCCAAATTTAAGAATTATTGGGATTGAGGAAGGCCTAGAGAAACAAACCAAAGGAATGAACAATATTTTCAATGAAATAATATCAGAAAATTTCCCAAATCTGAAGAATGAAATGGAAAATCAAGTTCAAGAGGCTTATAGGACTCCAAATACACAAAATTACAACACACCCACACCAAGGCACATTATAATGAAAATACCTAACATAGAAAATAAAGACAGAATTTTAAAGGCTGTGAGAGAAAAGAACCAAATTACATTCAGTGGGAAACCAATACGGATATCAGCAGATTTTTCAGTCCACACCCTAAACGCTAGAAGGACCTGGAACAACATTTACCAAGCCCTGAAAGAAAATGGATGCCAACTAAGAATCTTATACCCAGCCAAACTTACCTTCAAATTTCACTATGAAATAAAATCCTTCCATGATAAAAAAAAGCTAAAAGAATTTACAAAAAGAAAGCCAGAATTACAGAATATTCTCAGCAAAATATTCCATGAGAAAGAGATGAAAAACAAAGAAGCAAATCAGCAAAGAAAGGAATTATCCTAAAGGAATTGTCAAATAAAGGAGGAAACAAGTTGTGTCAAGCAAATAAATAAATAAAATTTTAAAAATGAACCAAATGACTGGGAAACCAAATCATATCTCAATAATAACCCTGAATGTTAATGGCCTGAATTCATCAATCAAAAGACATAGACTGCCAGATTGGATTAAAAAGAAAGATCCAAAAATATGTTGTCTACAAGAGACTCACCTCATAGAAAAAGATACCCATAGATTAAAGGTGAAAGGATGGGGAAAAACATACCATGCACATGGACTCAGGAAAAAGCTGGAGTATCCATCCTCATTTCAGATAATGTGAACTTCAAGCCAAAGATAGTCAGAAGGGATGAAGAAGGTCATTTCATACTGCTTAAGGGAAGCATAAATCAGCAAGATATAACAATCATAAACATCTATGCCCCAAACAGTGGCTCATCCATGTATGTCAAACAAATCCTTCTCAATTTCAGAAACCGAATAGACCATAACACAATAATACTAGGTGATTTTAACACGCCTCTCTCACCACTGGACAGAACTTCCAGACAAAAATTGAACAAAGAAACCATAGATCTCAATAACACAATCAATAATTTAGACTTAACGGATATTTATAGAATATACCATCCAACCAAGAGCAAATATACTTTCTTCTCAGCAGCACATGGATCCTTCTCTAAAATAGACCATATATTATGCCACAAAGCTAATGTTAGAAAATACAAGAAGATAGAGACACTACCATGTATTCTATCAGATCATAATGGATTGAAGTTAGAAATAAATGAAAGAGTAAAACACAGAAACTATTCCAACCTCTGGAGATTAAACAATATGTTTTTATATGATGAATGGATAACAGAAGATATTAGGAAGGAAATTAAAAAATTCTTAGAGGTAAATGAGAACAAAGAAACATCATATCAAAATCTCTGGGACACTATGAAAGCAGTACTTAGAGAAAGATTTATTTCATGGGGTGCATTCAACAACAGAAGTAGAAATCAACAAATAAACCACCTAACACTACAGCTCAAAGCCCTAGAAAAAGAAGAACAGAACAGCACCAAAAGTAGTAGAAGACAGGAAATAGTTAAACTCAGAGCTGAAATCAATGAAATTGAAAGAAAAGAAACAATACAAAAAATCGACAAAATAAATAGTTGGTTCTTCAAAAAAATAAACAAAATTGATAAACCTTTAGCCACACTAACAAAGAGAAGACAAGAGAAAACCCAAATCACTAAAATTCGGAATGAACAAGGAAATATCACAACAGACAGGATTGAAATACAAAACATAATTAGAAGCTATTTTGAAAATCTATACTCCAACAAAATAGAAAATTTCGAAGACATCAACAGGTTTCTAGAGACATATGAATTGCCTAAACTGAACGAGGAGGACATACACAATTTAAATAGACCAATTTCAAGTACTGAAATAGAAGAAGCCATCAAAAGCCTACCAACAAAGAAAAGTCCGGGACCAGATGGGTTCTCAGCCGAGTTCTACAAAACCTTTAAAGAAGAGCTCATTCCAATACTTCTCAAAGTATTCCATAAAATAGAAGAGGAGGGAACCCTCCCAAACTCATTCTATGAAGCCAATATCACACTGATACCTAAACCAGACAGAGACTCATCAAGGAAAGAAAATTTCAGACCAATATTCTTAATGAACATCGATGCAACAATTCTCAACAAAATTTTAGCAAATCGCATACAAAAACATATTAAAAAGATAGTGCACCATGATCAAGTGGGCTTCATCCCAGGTATGCAAGGTTGGTTCAACATCAGGAAATCAATAAATGTAATTCACCATATTAATAGACTTAAAGAAAAGAATCACATCATTATTTCAATAGATGCAGAAAAAGCATTTGATAAAATACAGCACCCCTCCATGCTCAAAACACTAGAAAATATAGGGATAGTGGGAACATTTCTTAACACTGTAAAGGCCATTTATGCTAAGCCCATGGCTAATATCATTCTAAATGGTGAAAAACTGAAAGCATTCCCCCTAAAAACTGGAACAAGGCAGGGATGCCCTCTTTCACCACTTCTATTCAACATTGTCCTTGAGACTCTGGCCAGAGCAATTAGACAAACCAAAGAAATTAAAGGGATACGAATTGGAAAAGAAGAACTCAAACTATCCCTGTTCGCTGATGACATGATTATATATTTAGAGGAACCTGGAAATTCCACCAGAAAACTCTTAGAACTCATAAGTGAATTCAGTAAAGTAGCAGGTTACAAGATCAATGCTCATAAATCCAACGCATTTTTATACATAAGTGATGAATCTTCAGAAAGAGAAATTAGGAAAACTACCCCATTCACAATAGCCTCAAAAAAAATAAAATACTTGGGAATCAATCTCACAAAAGAGGTGAAAGACCTCTACAATGAGAACTATACAACACTAAAGAAAGAAATTAAAGAACACCTTAGAAGATGGAAAGCTCTTCCATGTTCTTGGATAGGAAGAATTAATATTGTCAAAATGGCCATACTACCTAAAGTGCTATACAAATTCAATGCAATTCCAATTAAAATCCCAATGACGTACCTTACAGAAATAGAGCAAGCAATTATGAAATTCATCTGGAAGAATAAGAAACCCAGAATAGCTAAAGCAATCCTTAGCAGGAAGAGTGAAACAGGGGGTATTGCAATACCAGATCTTCAACTCTACTACAAAGCAATAGTAACAAAAACGGCATGGTATTGGTACCAAAATAGAAAGGTAGCTCAATGGTACAGAATAGAGGACACGGACACAAACCCAAATAAATACAATTTTCTCATACTAGACAAAGGGGCCAAAATATGCAATGGAGAAAAGATAGCCTCTTCAACAAATGGTGCTGGGAGAATTGGAAATCCATATGCAACAGAATGAAACTAAACCCATATCTCTCACCATGCACAAAACTAAACTCAAAATGGATTAAGGACCTCGGAGTCAGATCAGAGACCCTGCAGATTATAGAAGAAAAAGTAGGTTGAGATCTTCAACATATCGGCTTAGGACCAGACTTCCTTAACAGGACTCCCATAGCACAAGAAATAAAAGCAAGAATCAATAACTGGGATAGATTCAAACTAAAAAGCTTTGTCTCAGCAAAGGAAACTATCAGCAATGCGAAGAAAGAGCCTACAGAGTGGGAGAATATCTTTGCCAATCATACTTTAGATAGAGCACTAATCTCCAGAATCTATAAAGAACTCAAAAAACTCTACTCCAAGAATTCAAATAATCCAGTCGACAAATGGGCTAAGGAAATGAATAGATACTTCACAGAAGAAGATCTACAAGCAATCAACAAACATATGGAAAAATGTTCAACATCTCTAGTTTAAGAGAAATGCAAATCAAAACCACCCTAAGATTCCATCTCACCCCAATTAGAATGGCCATTATCAAGAATAGGAGCAAAAACAGGTGTTGGCGAGGATGTGAGGAGAAACGTACACTCATACATTGCTGGTGGGGCTGCAAATTAGTGCAGCCACTCTGGAAAGCAGTGTGGAGATTCCTTAGAAAACTTGGAATGGACCCTCCATTTGACCCAGCTATCCCACTCCTTGGCCTATACCCAAAGGACTTAAAATCAGCATACTACAGAGATACAGCCACATCAATGTTCATAGCCGCTCAATTCACAATAGCCAGACTGTGGAACCAACCTAGATGCCCTTCAATTGATGAGTGGATAAAGAAACTGTGGTATATATATATACAATGGAATATTACTCAACCATAAAGAATGATAAAATTATGGCATTTGCAGGCAAATGGACGAAATTGGAGAATATCTTGCTAAGTGAGATAAGCCAATCTCAAAAAGCCAAAAGACGAATGATATTGCTAATAAGTGGATGATGACACATAATGGGGGGGAGGGAAGGGTTAGTGTTTGGGTTAGAGTTAGGGTTAGGGAGGGGGGCATGAATGGAGGAAGGATGGACTGTATCGAGGGAATAGAGGGGTGGGAGGGGTGGGGGGAAGGGAAAAAATAACAGAATGAATCCAACAACATTGCTCTATGTAAATTTATGATTACACAAATGGTATGCCTTTACACCATGTACAAACAGAGAAACAACATGTATCCCATTTGTTTACAATAAAATAAAAAAAAATAAAAGTGGAACAGCCATTCAAGCTACTTTATTTCATTATTTTTATCCAGAATTCAGCAATCATATTAAAATTTACATATTCACCAATACTAGTTGGTATTTTTAGAATTCAATTAAATTCTTTTCTGAAGTATAAAGGGCACCTTCTAAGTTATATCATTATATACTATGTAATTCTGAGAATACCTTCCTGTTTTTTTCAAATGCTCTTTCAGCTCAATCTAGCACCCTTCAACAAAAGTTATCCTCCATTTCTAATTGTTGAAAAATCAAATGAGCATGTGGCCCAAACTATAAAATGAAGAACACTACTCATCTTACATGTTGATAAATGGAAATAGAAATATACAATTTCATTAACTGGTGCTGCAGAGCTACAATATTTTTGGTATCTCAAGGAATATATAGTTTGTAGATTTATTCTATGAATAAATTCTATGAATAAAGTCATATATTTCAAATGGTTATGAGAAACCTCCTAATTTACAAAGAAATTAAATATAATACACTGTATATTAGTGTTAGTAATGTCACAACTACAACATTTACATATAGTTCAATAAACTTCATACATTTCAATGTTTCTTGTTTCTTCTCATCTACAAGTCCCTAATAAATACACATATTTCCATGTTCCATTTTTTAAAGAATTCATAAAGTATATATTTCTAAGATAAGAGCAAGCTTTACATGGAGCCTACAGAAGAACAATGTCATATATCTACCTATCCTAGCATATATCAGGGTTCCTCAGCATTGATACTGCTGACATTTGAAGTCAGATGATCCCTGTATGCAGGGAGGTTTCCCTGTAGAGTGTTTAGTGGAATCTATGATGTCTACCAAGCATCTATTCACTATAAGTTGGTTGCAACTCTTCATAGGGTACAACAAACAAAATTATCTCCAGACATAGTTGATTGTCTTCTGTGGGAAACACTGTCTATTGTTTATGAGCTCCAGAATGGTATTTGTTATAAGACCTAAGTCTTTTTCTGTATCCTTAGCTAGTAGAGAAAGAAGATGAATAGATTTGTTTTATACAGACTATCCCAAGAATGTCAAAAATTAAGTTGGGACATGAGAAATGATAATTCAAATGGCAGAATTTTTTCTTTCATCATATAAGAAAAGTAAACCAAAACAGGAACTGTTCAGCACTGAGTAGATTTTAAAATCATTTTTTCTGTGAAGAGTTTAAAATACAATTGAGCATGGTCTGTAAGGTCATCTGCACATAGCCATGTGTACATGTCATAGTGATTGTGCCAGTATGTGTGCATTTGAATGGGTAGCAAAAGGACAAGGGGACTAGGAGAAAAGCTGAAACTAGGGAAATCAGATGACAAAAAAATCAGGACAGTAATGGGTCAGGAAGCAAAGAAGGGAAGCAGAAATCAAATACAATAAACCATTTTCAAACATAGGAAGAGTCATCAAACAGAGGATCACAAGGAACTGAGAGAATGAAGCAAGGCAGGAGGAATCATATATGCGTGACCCCAACAAGTGAAGGCACCCACACTGAGGCAGATTGAAATTGCCTTTGTTCATATCAACTTGCTAATTTTCTCTCCTTGAGGAGGGAGTCATCTCTCTAGTAAAGCTGCCCTAGAAACTTTCATGTGGTGATCACTGGCAACAGCTCTCTGTGTTGGTACCATAGATTCAGACACACTTGCTTGGCAAAGACTTTGCTGTGACACAGTATCTAGCAAGAAAGAGCAAGTTAATAGAATGTGTCTGCTCTGACATGTCTGGTTTCCACCTCATTGTTGACTGATGGCTGCTGTTTTTCAATAGGGAATAAAGGCATATGTTCAGATTAGAAATGTGATTGATTGAGTTTGTATCTGTTTTCTCATCTTGAAAGTGAATTTTAAAACCTTACATAAGAAAACCCAGAAGACCCCTTTGATATACTAAGAGACTTCAATAAATATACTTAAATATTGTCATATGTCACATGTTTTCCATTTGTGTATTTTTTTCATGTTTTATTATCTGCATAGCACATTTTGCCATCCAAAATTATTTTCCCATGCTTATTGTGTATCCTGCAAAAGAATATGAGTTATATGACTGTTAGGCCCTTGTCTTGTTCACTGACTGCTGTCTCATTAGCATGAGGACCAGTGCCTGGCACATAACAGGCATTCAGTAAATGCTTGTTAGATGAATGAATTAATGAATGAATGAATGGGTTGTAAATTATTAGAAGACATGTTCGTACTCAAGCAACAAATCCCTTTGAATATTTTGACCTCAAAATATTGTACCTGGGAAGGAATACCACACTATCTGTTTTTATTATCAGTCAACCTCCCTTGTGCTTTGGAGGTGTCAGGGTCACTGTCAACAGAGGCTCTGTGCATTTCTCAGTGAAACACAGATAAGGAAATCACTCTGGTCTCCAATTTTGACACCAGACACTCAGTACTGCACCCCAGCATGAGAATTAGAAGAATCTTTAGTGTTTTTAGGATAAATTGAGACCATGGAGCAAAATAAGTATTGTGGAATTATGGTATTATGTGCCCTCCAAACAATTAAATCTTGACCCCTAGCTGTATCTAAATAGGAAATCAAAACCTTTGAATTTAGTTATTGCCATGGAGTCCTACTGATACCAGATAGAATACATGACATTAACACCTCTTGCAGAAGAAATCATTGCTCTAATTAGATCCCAGGAGTCATCACTTGCAACAATGAAAGGAGAATTGCAGAACTTATACCATATGTATGACTAGCCAGTAGATAAATATACACTAACAATTCAGTATCCATCCCAACACCAGTGTCTGCACAGTCAATATCGAGATGTGAGAATCTGTGGTATGCCATTCAGTTAAAGTCTGGTAAAAGCAAAGTAAATGGGTTTGCCTAAGTGAAAAATTGTCTCAAAAACATTGGTATTTTGAAGGAGGAATTCACAGCTGGGTAAGGCAAGCTGTGAAAATTGTGCTGCCTGGAAAAAAGGAGAACTGGCACAGACTTTGAAATAGCTCCTCATCACTAAGGAGCTCACAGGATGCAAAAGATTTATCATAGCTTTTTGAAAATTATGCTATTTCAGGGGCACACTACTTTGCTCAGTTTCACTTTTATGCACAGGCTTTACTTGTAATGAATGCTTACAGTAGCTCTTTCTCTCACTAGAGAAGCATTTTAGGAAAGTTCTCTGAATTGCCAGAATGTACACCATTTCTTATTACAAACAACAAAACAGATTAAGCTTTAAATATAAGGAATGATAAGGATAAAGAATTTAAGATCTCTTTGGAATTTAAGCTGTCTTAAGAACAAAGTAAAGAACATCAACAGAAAATATGCTCATTTTCATTCTTGGAAAAATGATTCTAATGCTCATGCTAATATCTAGAGAAAGAGACAATTACAAATAAAAAATCTGCATAAAGATCTTTATTCCTTTTTTAAGAAATCACTAGTTACTCTTTTTCTTAGAAGAACATGATTACAAAGTGGTCTGGGCATCATTTCTTGCCAAAAAAAAAAAAGAAATAAAAAAAAAACAGAGATACACAAAGTAGTCTTTGAGACTGTTTATCCTATCCTCTATCCTATAAGTTCAAGTATTTTGAGACTCCAACATGGATTCCCCATTAATATCTTAACAGTGTGGTTATTATCTGTGCACTGATACATTATTAGAATTCACAATGAGAGCACAATGCCTTAGTCATAGAGAGTAAAGCGAAGGAAATAAAATAATCATTTTTCAAGATAGGTACTATAATGCAGTGCTCAAGTGTTTTAGAATGTTATGCATAAATTATGGCTTCCTTTTGTAAGTAATCACCTCTAATTTATACATGTAGAAAGGATCAGTGGCAAAGTAAGAACAAATTGGATTATAAAACTGTGATTCATCTGGGTGTGGTGGTGAATGCCTATAATCCCAGCAACTCAGGAGGCTGAGGCGGGAAGATCTGGAGTCCAAAGCTAAATTGCCTCAGCTATTTAGCAAGGCCCTAAGCAATTCAGTGAACCCCTGTCTCTAAATAAAATATAAAATAGGGCTGGAAATGCAGCCCAGTGGTTGAGTGCCTCTGAGTTTAATCCCCAGTACCCACACCTCCACCCAAAAAAACATGATTCCACAAATGAACTTGAACTACAAACTCAGGGTTTTACTCTTCATTTTTTCACTCATGTTTAAATGTATTAAGGTCATTGGTTAATTCAAGGACAGAGGAATGTCAGATTATTTCCACAAGTATCAAATACTCATGAATGTGGAAATCATTATATTTTGCTATAAGAGAGAGGTGGGTTTTGTTTGTTTTCTCATTTTCTTTTTAAACTTTTAGAGGTAATTGTGAAAACCCAATTTTTTGTGGAATAATCGTTTTGTAATGAAAAGCCTTTGCAAGAACAGATGGCCATAATGTTGCTCCTAGCTGCCCCTTCGACGTTTTTTTTCCTTGAAATCTCTTCTTACCTTTCTCAAGTTCCTTTACTAATGATGTGACTGAGTCAGAATTTGAAACCAATTTTTTCTGTCTCCAAAGTCATGACATACATCATCATGTTGGTAAGTAATGATCCTATCACTTTCCTAACTTATATGGTGCTAATGCTCTCCCAGTAGTGTACACAAAGTCTTTATACACAGAAATGGCCCTTCATGCTGAGCCCATTCCTATAATACAAATTATACAAATTATTTGGGAGGCTGAGGAAGAGGATGACAAATTCAAGGGCAATTAGGGAAACTGAGTGGGACTCTTTCTCAAAATAAAAAAATAAAAGGGTTGGGGGTGTGACTCACTGGTAGAGCTTCTTTGGATTAAGTTTCTAGTACCAAAAACAAGCAAGCAAACAGAAATGAACCTCCACTAATGATCCAATAGGTATCTTAGTGTTTTTATTTTTGATTTTCCCCCAAGAAGACCAAGCAAGGCAATAGGCCATACACATTTCTTTGTTTGAACAAAATACTAAAAGAGAAATTCATATAAAGCCTCTTCAGATAAAAGTCTGATATAATGGACTTCCTTCCTTTAAAAGTGAAAATGTTTCTGCAGATGCTTCCCATAGTAAGGAGAGATTGTACCATCTGCTTCTTATATCTGTGTCAAGGGCAATACCTCTGAAGACATTTTAAAAAATCACTGAAAACAAAAAAATTGTTTTATTTGGTTCCCAATTGTGAAATTTTATAATACCAAGCATGTCTTAAGAGTTTTTAGTGGCAACTATCATCTGTACCTGATGCTGCTCTATCTCACCAAGAGACTGAGGATCTTTCTACTCTGAGCACAAAGAAACAATATGTAGAATGAATTGTGGTGGGCTTGAGGTCAGACAGTGCTAGAGTTAAGAACATGCTGTGCTGTTACCCTGAGAAAGTTGTAAAATCATAACATGAGAGGGTTAGGAGGTTATATAATTTCATTTCTCTAGTTTACAGATGAGAAAGTTGAAACCAATAATGGGTTTAAAGCCTAGAAGACAGAGTTATAAATAGAAAGCAAGGTTCATTCTTGTGAGACAAATGCCCTTTCTACAAATCATGCTCTTTCTTACAAATCTTTTCTATAAATTCAGGCTAATGATACGAGCTCTGCACATCTAATAAAGATATTATAAGCATCAAATGAGAGAATCCATATGAAATAACTTGAAGCAAATATTTCCTCTCTTTGTGTTTCAAGTTAAACTATCTCCAAATGTGGAAGATGTACTATATTGTACCTCATGTCCTAATAGTTGCTTTTTCTATGTGTTTTATAGGAATATATTTTATTTTCCTATCTCCCTAATTCCTAAACTTATCTGTTTATTATTTGCTGATTCAGTTTATTTTATTGAGAGTGAATAAAGTTTTTGAGGTCAGAGAGAAATGAAATAGGGACCTCTATCCCAAGGGTACATTTTACACATCCATTAGAGAATGTAATTAAAGGAACATAAAAATTTCTGCTAAATAGCCAAAAAAATGAAGGCTTCACAACAGTGGTAATGTAATACTGCTTCCAATCACAGTTTTGAATGATTTTCTTCCATTATTAATTTTGATAAAAAAATACTTTAACTTCCACTATTTCTCAAGAAATTCAATTACAAAAAAATGATGTCTTTATTCTCCAAATGACAGTTGATTAAACTATCTGTGAGATATAGAAAGTACAATGAAAATAGAGTATCAGATGATTGTATTTGTTACCTTCCTAGATGTAAGGATGTCTTGGTATTGGGAAATGGAGGGAGAATGATAGGATTTTTTTTCCAATAATAAGGATATGGATAAGATATTTTTAAGGGTCTATATGAAAGAATGCTCAGAATTATAATTATCATTCCTAATGAAAAGTTTTAACAGTTATTCTTTAATATTTATTTTATTGTGGTACCAGGGATTGAACCCCTGACCTCACACATGCTAGGCAAGTGAACTACCACTTAGCTATATCCCCAGCCCTTTAACAATTTTAGAAAGGTAGGTAAAATGCATGTACGCAATGTTCCACTGACCATATACTGAAAAGCAAAACCCTGGCATATGTAATATTAACCACTCAAATCCATCCATCTTCTCAAATATTCATCCATTTAGTAAATAGTACTCTGTATATACCAGGTATCATTTTAGGCTTTGAAGAGAAAGTAGTTAAAAAAAAAAACAGACAAAAATTCTGACTTCATTAAACCTTACCTGTTTTTGTACAAAAACATCAGATAACAAGGAAAAGAATAAGAAAAGTATATAACCTGTCAATTAGTGAAAAAGCTACAAACAATAATGAAGTCAGGAATAAGGAAATGATGAAAATAAGGATAAGGGAGACTGATAATAGGGATAACAGCTACAAATTCTGTTGACATTTGCAGAGATGAAAGATAACTATCTGAGAGGAGCACCTGGGCAGAAGGATCAGTGACTGTAAAGGCCCTGAATCAGGACATGTATGAGATGTTCAAAGAAACATGAATGACTGGAGTGAAATAGATAAAAAATAGTATGTTATGATGATACTGGTCCAGTGGATATGGGGTCCGTGTTCCCTGAAGTTGATTAATGAGCACCAAGAGAATACCTAAAGGAAACCTAGCAAGCAAGTTTTATTTAAGAAAGAGATAGAGACAGACTTCTCTAAAGAGGAGGGGCTCCAGAGCTGGGTGTCCATGGGAAGGTGGGACTTATCTTTCTTAGAGACCTCAGATATCCCCTTTTATATTAACCATTGTCTTCTCTTTCCTCCCCATATAAGTGCCTAGGAGCACCAGCACAGAAGTTAATTGTTAGCAACCCTTTGTTGTCTCTTTAATAACCAGTCTTTACCCTATGGACTCCCACCATTCATTACCTACACTGACCACATGACCTTTAAGCTTTCTCAGTGAGACCACAGAGGTTAGGGACTGGGAAGATGTCTTTGGGGTACATCAACCCCAAATAAATTGTGACCTTTACTCAGAATGTGATAAAAAGCCATAAAATATTTTGAAGAGATAATATGATCCAACGTATGTCTTAAAAGGATCAGTCTGGCTAGTCTTCTGAGATCAGATTGAAAAGAACAAAGTCAAAAGCAGTGACTCCAGTTAGCATGTTACAGAGTTCTTGAAGGTAAGATGCAATGGAAATATTTGAAATAAGTGGACAAGGAAATTTGGCTCACAGTTTGAAGGTTCCAGTATATGACTGGGTGGACCTACTACTTTTAGGCCTCTAACAGAGTGGCAGCACTTCATAGCAGAAGAAAGTGGTGGAACAAAGTATTCACCTCATGATCAGGATGTAGACAAAGAAAAGACCAGGATACCCCAATCCCCTTCTGTCGCTGGCTCTTTGCGGTTCCAAAATCCATGGATATTTGTCACCGCCTGCAGCAACAACTTGCACGGGTCTTATGGGTGGTGGAGTGGAAACTGAGGCACTTCTATCTTTCTCTTTAGTGCACTGCTTTCTTGTTTGTTTGTTTATAGAGGATAGAGGAAATGAGGTTTACTTGCTTTGAGAGGAGAGAGAGACTTTGTTTCTTGCTTGTTACTTGCTTTGAGAGGAGAGAGAGAGAGACTTTGTTTCTTGCTTGTTACTTGCTTTGAGAGGAGAGAGAGAGAGACCCCGCTTATCAGAGAGAAAGAAACTTTGCTTAAGAGAGAAACTTTGAAAGAAAGACAGGCTTTTCTTGGAGCTTAGAAGGAGAGAGGCCTGCCACGCCTTAAAGTCCTGCATCCTGTGAACTAAGGGTGTGTCTACCTAAGCTTCTGCTACTGCTTTTCTTCTGCTAATGGCTACTGTCACGTATGTCCCTCTGGCTGCTTCTAATGGCTGCTGTGGCGTGTCTTCTTCTCTGGCTACTGTTGCGCTGCGTGTCTTTCTCTCTGGTTGCTTCTAATGGCTGCTATATCGTGTTTTTCCCTCTGGCTGCTGCCCCGCGTGTGTCTTCTTCTACTAGCTTTTCTGGTAATGGCTGCTGCTATATCTGTCTCGCTCTGCCTACGCTCATATCACCTCCAGGACGCGGAGAGCAGGGCCACGCCTCTTATGCAAAGATTAGGCGAGACGCTCCGAGCAGGCAATTAGTGCTGGAGAACACATGCGCATACATTGTGTGGGTGGACGAGAAAATCACCTGAGTGTGCTTATGTCAATAACCTCCTCGCTGCTGATGTGATCAGGCGCCATCCTGGCACTGCCAACATGGCACAGCCCCCAACACCCTTCTCTCTGAAGACTCATCTACTACTAGATCCCACCTCTTAAAGATTCCACCAACTGAGCCCAGCATGGTAACACACTCCTATAATCCCAGCAGCTTGGGCGGCTGAGGCAAGAGGATTGCAAATTCAAAGCCAGCCCCAGCAACTTAGCAAGGCTGGCCCTAAGCAACTCAGTGAGACCCTGTCACTAAATAAAATACAAAATATAAAATAGTGCTGAGGATGTGGCTCAGTGGTCGAGTGCCCCTGAGTTTAATCCCTGGTACCAAAAAAAAAAAAAAAAAAAAAAAAAAAAACAAATCCACCAACTTTCAAATAACTGTAAGTAGAGACCTAAAGGACTAAAAATTTAAAACATGGACTTTTGGGGGGAAATTAACTTCCAAACTATAGTAATGGAAATATTTTACTGTGTATTTATCTTTGGGAGGCTGACAAAGAAAGATAGGGTCTCTGTATGGTAGGTAAGTACTCTACACTAGTCCTATTATTTAAAATTTTAGACAGAGAACAAACAGAAATACAAACAACATAGTATTATGTCAGCCCTAATGTACAAAACAAAGTCACCATAAGCATCTCTCAAGCTCAAGCTAAAGGAATTGCAAATTTAGCATGTGATTTCACATTCTTCAGGCAATAGCAGGAAAGGGAACAACAAACTGGATTAACATTTATCCAAAGGAACTCACTTACTGTTTATTTTTAGAACATGAATGGAGAATTTATTCTAACAAGTATCCTATATGTCTAAACGTTTCTAAAAGAAGTTATTCTCCTTGTATTTTTCCTCCTTACACTATTAGTTTACTTTTATATTGTCTATGACAAAATATTGAAATATGTGTCCTGAGACCCCACAGGGTAACTGAAAGGAAACTGCAAGGATTTTAAGAAACAAAGATTCCAAGAACATAATGCAAATGAGAAAACATGTGTAGTAATGTTAACGTACAGGTGTTTTTTCCAGCTAAAATCAGATGCATTGCCTGAAAGTCATGGGTGGACACAGCACGCAGTAATGAGAGAATACAAAGTAAAGAAATTTAGATCCCATGCATTTCATTCAATTGAAAGTTTGCACAACGCTTAAATATAATTTTCAAAATATTGAGGATGTAAGAAAGAAATATCAATAATCACACAACCTAAATCGTGAATTGGGAAAAGAATGGATTAACGAGATCCACAAGACAGAAGAAAACTTTCACAAAGTGGGCTGTGTTCTTTGTCTCTTTATGACATTTGTAATTGTTGCCAGCAGTAAGAGAAGAATCGAATTTGGTTCCAACAAGTGTATTTTATTCATGCAATACACACTCAACTTAACATTCCCAATAATAGCAACTCAACTTACCATTCCCAATAATAGCAAGTCAAGTTAACATTCCTAATAATAGCAAGTAACAAATACATTGAAGATTCACCCTCTTATTCACCTAGAGTCCAATCCCCATGGACTTACTCAATGCCATGTCTCTTAGCCAAGAAGTCAGTCAACAAGACCAAAGGGATTCTTCTCAGCCGTAGCCTCTCTCAGCTCCTCGGAGGTCCTCAGGTGTCCTCGGATTGTCCAATGAGTCGAAGGCTGGGTGATCAGGATGGGAGTCATTGTCGCTGGAGCAGTGGTTAGTCCTCTGGGCTACATGACAACAGTCGATTGGCGATCAGCGATGGTGTGTTCAGCAGCCGGGGCAGTCAAGGGACAGAGCAACGTGGAGTCCTCTGCTTGCCATCCTGCTGACCATTTGCTCCAAGGGTCCAGGGGTTTAAGTAGTGACTTTTAGTCTAGTCATGTTCTGGTCTCATAGATAAAGGTTCATATTGACATTGGTCAGGAGTATCAGCCTGCCACACACCTGCCATACTTGCTCCATATAGCAAGTGTGTAACAAGTTGACAAGGCACCTGCTATGTTTTATAATTTTAATTTACAAGTCCAGGTAAATACCAAATACAACTTATTATCACTACATAACACACAACTATAGCAATTCCGATTATTTTTCTTGACTCATTATAGTAATATAAATTGAGGAAGTTTATAGTGAAATTTGAATAAAATGGCTATCAAAGATAAATTTCATTTTTAACATGAGTGTAAATTTTGTGTATGCAAGTGATTACTCCTCCCCAAATACTTTAGTTGATTTGGCCAGCCACAGAGGTGCCTGGTTTACCTAGGACATAACATTCTTCTTCTACCTCATTCCTACTTTGGTTACAGAAAACAAAGATATCTACTCATGATTTTTCTGGGTAGCAGAACTTTTCTGTACTTGGCACAAAGGTGCCTTACGTACTAGCGTGATTGCTTACTTTATCTCTTTGTAAATAAGCACACATTTCAGGGTGGAGTAGGAGGGATAAATGATCAGGAATTCTCCAACTTCAGTGAACTGGGTTAGATAAAAATAAATCAGATTCCTGGGCACAGTCACAGACCTCTTAAGCCAGTATCTTAGTTGGGTGGGCTCAGGAATTTACAACTTCCACAAATATTCCAACAGATTTTGATGCTGGTGAAAATCAAAACAATTGTAGAAACACTTCTACTGTTGTGCTTAGCAGTGAGAAAATCTCTCCAATATGTCAAAACACAAGTAGTAGTCGTAGTTGTGCTATTTAATTATATTCATGACTGATTAAACTTGTGAAATGATGCTAATCATGTTGGGTCTACCTAATTCAAAGGACTTTTATAAAATTAGGTGACAAAATATATATCAGTAGTTACTTAAACTTTGTATCAAAATCATCTAGACTTTACTAAAAATATGGCTGTCTGGATCCCATGCCTAACCCAAAATATCAGAATTTTCAACAGAGGGTCTTGATACAGATATCATCTCTGTCCTCTGTTCAGAGACCTTATTTTCTGAATATTTGGTCTCCGATTTTCTTGTTTTGCAACTTTGTTTCAGTGGAACACATCACTTAGTGACTTCCTGAGAGAGTGCATGAGAAATTTTTGTTTTTAATTTGAACATGAAATTACTTAGCTGTTACAATCAATTTCTGGTTAAGCTAAAGATATAATTTCATCTGGGAAATTATTTTCCTTTAGAATTTTTTAAGCATGGTTTTAAAGTTTCTTTAATTTTTTGTATATAATTTAGGATTTTCCTCCTATATTTCTCTCTCTTAAGGAATTTTATATTTACACACTAAAGGACTATTTCTGGTGTTACAATTTCTTCCTGGAGATCAGTTTCCATCAAGCATCATATCCTTTATCTAAAGCCATCATTTAAAATTTCTTCTAGTGCAGATCTGCAGGTGACAAATTTTCTCATCTTTCATATATGTGAAAATGTCTTTATTTTACTTTTATATGATATGGTTATCTAATCAGGAATTGTTTATTCTAAATCTGTAGTCACCCTATTGTGTATTCCAGAATTTCTTATTCATATATAACTGTAGCTCCCATTGACCAAGCATTCTCCTTCTCTTTTAGTTAGCTCTTTAGAGGTGCTATTCAATTGTCTCATGGCCTTAGTGTTTTTTTCTGATGAGAAGTTAGCCAATTTGTATTCTTCTTCCCCTACTAAGTAGTTCTTTTTTCACCTCTGATTACTTGATTTTTTTTTTTTTTCTCTCTACTCAGGCACAGTGGTGCAAGTGATTCAAGAGGCTGAGGAAGGAGGATCACAAATTTTAGACAAATCTCACCAAATTGTGGAGACCCTGTCTTAAAATTTTAAAAAATGAAAAGCACTGGGGGGTTGTGACTCTGGTAAAAGGGCCCTCTGGATTCCATTCCCATCACTGCAAAATTTTCCTTCTCTCATTGGTATTTAGCCCTTTGACTAGACAAAATCAGATGTGCATATGCACCTGTGTGCTTGTTTATCCTGCTTGGGGTTCAGTGAGATTTTTAATCTCTATATTTGGAATTTTTACCACATTCAGGAAAATTTCGGGCACTGAGTCTTCTCCAAAAAATATGCTACCCATTCTCACACTTTCGCTGGAAATTCAAATACTTGATTTTTCACTGTTTAATACTGTGGCACAAGATAGAATCTCTGTTAATTTTTCCTTAACCTCTATTTTTCTTGATCTTCAGATCGGATTGTGACTTCCTCCATTTTCAGTTTATCAACTCTTTCTTTTATTATCTCCAGTTTACTGTCAAGCCCATCCAGTGGCGTTTGCAATTCACTATTGTGCTACTCACGTCTTGTTTGTCCATGTGACCATTTTCATAGATCCATATTCTTCTGCAGAGATTTCCCATACAGGACATTTTTTTTTTTTACTATTATGTTGAAATTTTCCATTAAAATTCTGAAGATATTTAAAATAGTAACTTTAAAGTCTCTATTAAACACCTGAGTCATTTGGAATTTTATTCTAATAATTATTTTTCATGAACTTGGGTTGCATTTTCCTGTTTCACTTCGCATATTGAGTTATTTTAAATACCCCAAAAGGTGCTTTTAGATCTCTTCCCAGTTAATCTCCATACCCACCCCTGTCCTGAGGCAACTAATGAACTTCATTCTGTTTCTAAAGATTGCATTTGTATTTCCTAGACTTTTACAGAAATAAAATTATATACTATGCTCTTTTTCATGTCTGGCATCTAGGCAAGAGTTCTACCACTGAGCTGCATTCCTAGCCCGCCCGTATGTTGGCTACTTCTTTTTTGATTCTATAATTTACATTTTATTTTATGTCTGGCTTCTTTTACTTAACATAAATATTCTTGAGATTCAGGGTTATGTTATTTGCATCCATAGTTTATTTATTTTTGTTACTTACCATTGTTCAACTATATATACATATACCATGATTTATTGATAGAAATTTTGCTTTATTTCTAATTTGCGGATATTATGTCAAGAGCATGCTATGAAGATTCATTGCCAAGTCTTTGAATAGACAGGAGTTTTCATTTCCTTGTAATGTCTAATTCCTTTACTATCCTTCCAATACACCCTTCCTTCCCTTAACTCCCCGCTGCCTTATCCAAAATACTGCTAATTTTCCCTAGCCTCCCCCCACTTATTGTGATTTAGTATCCACACATCAGAGAAAGCATTTGGCCTTTGGGTTTTAGGATTGGCTTATTTTGCTTACCATGATATTCTGCAGCTCCATCCATTTACCTGCAAATGCCATAATTTAATTCTTCTTTGAGACTGAGTAATATTCTATTCTGTATATGTACCACATTTTCTTTATCCATTCATCTGTTGAAGGGCATCTAGGTTGGTTCCATAATTTAACTATTATGTATTGAGCTGCTATAAACATTGATATGGTTGCATCACAGTGGATACTATTGAAATACAGAAGATAATTAGAAACCATTTATAGATTCTTGATCTTACTTCTTTGGCAAAGCCCTGGGTTCCATCCTCAGTTTCAAAAATGAAAAAAAAAAAAAAAACCACCAAAAAAAATAAGATTAAAAAACAACATTGAGCTGCTATGAACATTGATGTGGCTGCATCACTGTAGTATGCTGAGTCAATGTTCATAGCTTCTCAATTCACAATAGCTAGATTGTGGAACCAACCTAGATGCCCTTCAACAGATGAATGGATAAAGAAACTGTGGCATATATATATACAATGGAATATTACTCAGTCATAAATAAGAATAAAATTATGGCATTTGCTGGTAAATGGATGAAGTTGGAAAATATCATGCTAAGTGAAATAGGCCAAGCCCAAAAATCCAAAGGTTGAATGTTTTCTCTGATAAGTGGATGGCGATACATAATGAGGGGGGTGACAATGGGAAGAGAAGAACGAAGGCACTTTGGAAGATGTAGAGGAAAATGGGGTGGGAGTGGGTGGGACAGAAAGATAGTAGAATGAAACAGACAACATTACCCTATGTATCTATCTGATTACATGAATAGTGTGAATCTACATTGTATGCAACCAGAAATGAAAAAGTTGTACCCCATTTGTGTACAATGAATCAAAAGGCAAACTGTAAAAAATTCAAAAATATTTAATAAAAAATTTAAAAAAAACATTGAATGATTTTTACATTTTCTCCTACAATGTGTAAGACTCCATATTTTCCAAATATTCAGCAGCACTTCGTATTTTCTGCCTTTTATAGTAGACATTTTAGAGTATCGTGGAAGTGATAATATGATCTTCCTGGTCTTGCTAAAATGAAACTATATCATTCCCTAGCAATGCTATACTGAACCTTTAGTATCTCTCTTCTGGTTTTAATCCTACAGAAGTTGTTTTCTGGTAAACTTCATATAGTCTCATCCAGCATATGAGAGAAACTTAAAACTCACCCATTAACTTATGGGAATCTTCCTAACAGACTTCTGCACCCACTGTCAGTCTTATGTTCTCTTTTCTGG
Source organism: Sciurus vulgaris (assembly GCF_902686455.1). Classification (NCBI taxonomy): domain Eukaryota; kingdom Metazoa; phylum Chordata; class Mammalia; order Rodentia; family Sciuridae; genus Sciurus; species Sciurus vulgaris. The sequence goes on along the minus strand of NC_136471.1, from coordinate 9,858,255 downwards.
TGCCTATGCATGTGAATTTCAGCTGTCTGACCAACAATGAAGTCTAACTTCTTTCTCATTAGCTGGGTGGACTGTCTTGGTCTCTAGTATGCTGCAAGTGTTGTACAGCTTGAGAACTACAGTTCTCATGAGCCTCACCTCGTAATTGACTCCCACAGGAATTACACTTTGTGCTGCCTGTTGTCAAATACCTAAAAACTGTTGCCTCTTTATCCCTAATGTCAAAAAATATTTTGATAACATGAACTTCTTCTAATTCTTCATTATGCTGGGCCCCTTGAATCTTATAAGTTATACTCTTCAATTGTACTATTTGATTTACTTGACAAATTCTCCCTCCTTTTCCTTTATTCATTTATTCTTGAAGTCATGATATTTGGAGTTTAGTTATGCTGAAATGATTCTCTAATTTTTTAAAGGAACATTTCTACCTCATAGGTCTTCTCTGTCTTCTTGCTTTAATTTCTGGGAGATCCCTACAATGCTATCTTCTAAATTAAATTTTGATTGTTTTGAAAATTCTGGCCTCATTATATTTAATTTCTAAAATCTATTTATTATACTACAAATGTTCCCTTTTTAGAGAAAGCTTTCTTTTTTTGTTGATAGTATATTTTCTCTTAACTCTGAAAACATTACATGTGTTTCCAAATTAAGGGAATATATTATAGTGTAACATTTTAATTCTTTAAAGATCTTTAACAATATATTTGCTATTTTGTGATTGATCTAGGGCTTAATATATATATATATATATATATATTTTAACTTATCAGAATCTATTTCAAGTGTATGCTACTTTAAATTCCACTGAAATATAGAAATGTTACTGTTAGGGTTTGGGTGTGAGATGTCCCCCAAAAGCTCACATATGAGACAATACAAGAATGTTCAGAGGAGAAATGATTGATTTGTGAGAATCTTAACCTAATCAGCGAATTGATCACTGATGTGATTAACTGAGTGGAAACTGGAGGAAGGTGGGGTGTGGTTGCAGGAGGTGGTTCATTGGGGCGTGGCTATGGGGCATATATTTTGTATTTCAAGAGTGGAGTCTTTCTCTGCTTCCTAATGATACAAGCTTCTTCCCTCTGCCATGCTTTTCCCACCATGATGTTCTGCCTCACCTCGAGCCCCGAGGAATGGAGCCGACCTTCTATGGACTCAGACCTCTGAAACCTTGAGCCCTCAAATAAGCCTTTCCTCTTCTATAGTTGTGCTGGTCAGATCAATTAGTCACAGCAGTGAAAAAGCTGACTAAAATAGTTACTATTATACAAATCCATTCTCTTTTCTCCTTTTGTGCTATTAATACATATACTAACATTTTATCTTATAAAGCCAAGAATTCATTTTTTCAATTATAATTAGAATAATAGCCAATTTAATAATAATCAGTACAATTTTATGTAAAATAAGGAAGCTGAGAAAAACTGAAATGTGTTATAATAAATTTATCAACCTCCAGGTGCAGTGGTACACATGTATAATCCCAGGGGCTTGAGAAGCTGAGGCAGGAAGATTGTAAGTTTAAAGCCAGCCTCAGCAATGTAGCAAGGCCCTGTCTCAAAATAAAAATCTAAAGGGCTGGGGATATAGCTCAGTGATAAAGCACCCCTGGGTGGAATCCTGTGAAACAAAATAAATAAATAGATAAATAAATAAATAAATAAATAACCATTTGTGGTTCTCTTCAATTGTCCCTGTGGAGTTCAGTTACCATCTGGTCTCAATGCAAATTTAGAACTTCTTTTGTGCTACTATTGTCAAATATATTTCAATGCATTATAGACCAAAAAATGTACTTACATACATATTATTTTATACAATTTGTTATAAATCAGTGGAAGAATGCAAATATGTATTTTATTATATAATTTCATAACTACCTTTATCCAATACCCTTTGATATTTTGTGGGAATTTTAATTGTCAGTATTTCTTGTTTTCTGCTTAAAGAACTTCATTGTTTATGTAAGTTGTATCTGTTAGCAAGAATTTCTCTCAGTTTTTGTTTATCTTCATTTTTGAGGATAATATTGCTGGGTGTAAGATTCTTGGTTGAAATTGCATTTTTCTTCCAGCACTTTGAATATCTCATGCCATTGCCTTCTAGCAGAGAAGAGAAGTCAACTTAAAATCTTATTAGGATTCTCTTGTATGTACAAGTCATTTTTCTCTTTTACTGATTTCAGGTTTTCTCTTTGTATCTGCCTTTCAATAATTTTACCATGATGTGTCTGTGTGTCTGATTGTATTTATTTATCTCAACTAAGATTGCCTGTGTTTCTTTTGATAGTAATTTATTTTTGTCATGAAGTATTATTCTACTGTCTTTTCATCACATAGCTGTTTTCATGCATTATTTCTTTGAATTTTTTCTTTTTCTTTCCATTTTTTTCTGATATTGTGCATATCCTGGTACATTCAATAGTATCCCATATTTTTCTGTGTCTTTGTTAATCATTTTCCATTTATTGATTCTTGGAAGGCATGATCTATTAATCTATATTTCAAGTTTAATGAGCCTTTTATTGGTTCAAATGTACTGTTTAGCCTCATATGATGAATTTTTAATTTCAGTTGTTTTCAATTGTAGATTTCTTTCCTTTTAATAATTTCTACTTCCTTATTTATAACTATTTGATGATATATTATTATTCTATTTTCCCTTACTTATTTCAGCAAGTTTTCTTTTAGTTCTAGGAACAAGTTTTTGATGGTTATCAAAAATTCCTGTTTGTTAAGTACACAATCTTTACATAGGCAATTTATGTTGCTTAATAATTTTTAATGTTCCTTTGCTTTATTCAAATCTGTACTTTGTTAAATATACATTAATGTCATTTTTGACTCTGATCCGCACCCTTACCAGCTTGTTTTTGTTTTCCTTGATTATTTGTTCAGTGACTTAGATAGGTTATTTTAGAGGTCTGTCTCCTTTGCATTGTGAAGACTAATGCTGCTACTCAGAAAGTACAGTCAGAGCCATGCAAGTTTTTTACCCTGGTATGACAGTAGTTTTAGCAAAACTAAAACTGTTTATTTTCCTTTTTCAGTGTTAAACTCTCAACCTTTGTTGGCATTACACCCAGTTATTAAATAACACTAATTGCCACTGATTGCTCTATTATTTTCAATAACATCCTAAGGCATAAACTGCTCTACAATATGATCCAATTAATTCTGGGCCACTTTGCAGTGATATTTTCTGAGGGCAGACTTGCAGGTTTGTTCTGACCTAAAGAGAGCTCTTTCCCAAATTTTCTTTGGTTAACTACCTGGCTTATAGTTTAACTTAATGCTCTAATGGAGGTATCATTGTTCTTCTTAATTGCTTACCACCAAATACTTCATTGTTTTTAGAACACCTTTAGCCTTGGACATCTTCACACTCCATTTTGAATAAAGTAATTTCCTTTAAGGACAGTTTCAGAGGTCTTTGTTCCCAAGAATATACTTTCCCTGTGGCAATATCTCTGGCCATTGGTACACTACTAAAAATATGGAGAGAAAGTAGCATACTTGTCCAGACTTATACGCTTATTTTATGATCAGGGACCTGAATAGAGGTGGTAACTTCTACTTTTTTTGACTTGTCTTTCTCTTTGTGGAACCTCTGCCCTAAAAGTGAGCTTAAGTGAGAAGACATGTATGTCTGTGGATGAGATGTCACAAACTCTTGCTATTGTCACTAATATTTAGAAGATTTTCTTTAATAAACTTTCATATGTTTGCTGTTGGCCCTCATGACAATTCTCAGAGCCTTTATCAATTTTATTAAATAATTTCAAAAACTTATGGTTGTTTTCTGAACGGAAGATACACAGAGCCCTTCATGCCACCATTCTGGAATCATACTGCCTTCAATTATATTTTTAAAATATCTTCAGTTTAATTATTATAATTAATTAATTATAATTTCTATTTTTTCTCCTTTGTTAGAGATTCCACAAGTTGACTAATGGTCAAGAAATGTTCATTGGAATTTCAGGGTTCTTGTATGAGAAATGCTTACAGGAGGTTTTAATATAGGATAAGAAGGTTAGGACCCCAACATTTCACTGGGGAATTGAGAAATACTATGTCTCCAGGTCTTTTCTTTTGTCAGTAAGGCTTCTGAAAGATGAATTCTATACTCTCTTTCATGGAAGTTATAATACTGGCAGTGAGAGCTAGCAAAGAAGGCTGAGTTAGACAATTTCGACTATATCAATTCTTTCTCTGAAGTATGTTACCCTTTAACCCAGATCTATTCTGGGTCATCTTCCCAAGTAAGTTAACTTTCACAATTCTTTCAGGGTAAATGAGAAGTGATGAATAGTCAAGTGGAGTTAAGTGTGGGATGTAGGAATCAATGGTACTTTGGAAAATTTTCTGACAAATTCTTAATTTTCCATTACCTATTTATATTTCTTGCTTCAGAGATATTTGATGCTTCCAATTTGTAAACTTCCCTTGTGTTGTACTAATTAACATCCAATGCTCCTGAATACTTTTGCTTAATTTTTATTTCATTTTAATTAACAAAAATCTAAATGTAAATGATATTTTGAAATATGTGTACATTTTGGTATGCTTAACTGAATTATTTAACATATGTATTATTTCACATTTTTGCGATGAGACCACTTAAACTATTTTGTCTTAGTTATTTTCAAAATATAATTCATTGTTATTAACTATAGTCTTCATGTACTATAGATCTCTTGAACTCACCTAACTGAAAGGATATATCTTTTGACCATTAACTCCACAGCCCCACCCATTTTCTCTACTAACCTCCATTGTACTCTCTACATGTCTGAGTTTGTTTTATATTCCACATATAAGTGACATCATATGGTATTTGTCTTTTCATATATCTGGCTCATTTCACCTAGTATAATGACTTCCAGGTTCATCCATGATGCCAGGATTTCCTTTAGTCTGATGACTGAATAGTAAGTATATCATTGTGTGTGTTGCAGGGGTGTTCCTTTTTCTTTATCCATGCATCCACATTTATGTTGATACATATATCTGCTATTGTGAATAATACTACAAAATAAACATTGGAGCACAGATATATGTTCAACATATTGATTTCAGTACTTTTAAATGTATACTCACAAGTAGGTTTGCTGAATCTTATAGTAGTTATACTTTACATTGCCCCACATACTGTATGAGGTTCCATTTCCTCCTCATCCTTACCAGCATGTTATTTTTTGTCTTTTTGTAAACAACCATTCTTACTGGAGTGCGGTAATATCTCATTGTGGTTTAGATTTGTATTTCCCTGTTAATTAGTGAAATGAAGCATTTTTCCATATACTTGTCAGTCATTTGTATGTCGTTTTTGGGGAAATATCAAGTCTTTCCCCATTTTTTACTGTTTTCTTTTTCCTTGCTATTGAGTTATAAGGGTTCATTTTATGTTTTGGATACTAACTTTCTTGGGTACATAATTTTGAATTTTTTTTTTACCATTCTATAGTTTGTGTTTTTTACACTGTTGTTTCCTTTGCAGTGCTGACTGAGCAAAGTAAACTTGTGGGAGTATTACCTAAGTTAGAGTAAATTTGACTACATGCCTAATAATTATTGGAATCTGCTCAATATATTAAATTACATATTTTATATATCACTTTATATATATTATATATTATGTCTATAGATATATATTTTATAACATATGCCATACGTATGTATGTATGTGTGTATATATATATATATATATATATATATATATATATATATATTTCTCTTTAAAAGTTATTTCCTTTATATGTTTAAGCTCTTAAGCTCTTTGGTACATTAATGAAAAATAAAACATCATTTTAAAATATTGCACATTTGTTAACAAAAAATTAAATAGAAAACCCTGAGGTAAAAGTTACTCAAGACTTAGTTGGCATTATGTGTATTTCAAATTCTTAGGCGATAGATTACTCCAAATTAGTATGTAATTTATAAATTTCAACAGTTTACAAGTTGATCTACATTTTCTACTAGTTCCAGAAGACCCAATTCAATATTTCCTGGATATTTAGAAAGCGAGCAGGGTATTTTTTACACCTTTCCCAGTATCTCAAATATCATATCAGGCAAATATATTTTCTGTTTGGATAGAAATTCATATTCTAGAAATGAAGATGAAAAATAAAATTTCCACTCTAACAATTCTGTCTATACAGTGGGTCAAAAGTGATTAGAGACAACTGATAGCTTTGTGGTTATAGAAATCCCAAATGAAAAATTCTTTTATGAACAGAACTTTCAACTAAAACTATCACTGATATTGCTATGTAGGAAAGCAAACAAACAATACTACTCAGATTCTTAAGAAATTATTTTCTGTTTTAAATTTTAAAATAAACATCTCCAAGTTTTATTTGGCTCTACAGCATAATTTTAAGTAATATTGCATTCTCTCTAAAGAAAACATCTATAGGTTATATTTTTTCCATATTTTTATTTTATAAGGCACATACTGTAAACAAAATTTGAATGGATTGGCAAAGTCATATGATGGATCTTATCCATTATATTTTATCAAATATATTCTTGCCAACCTAATGATGTTGAACCACCTACACATGAAAAACAAGGTCTGGAGCCAATTTAAAATGTTTATTCTACTCGAACATGCCATGGGCTGACTGTGAAGGAGGTCAGCTGGTTAATCCTGTTATCTTTGTAGGGTGATTACTAAGAAGAGATAAAAAGTTCTGAAATCTAAAATTACTTTTACATGGGGAATTTTAGAAGTGATTTTTGGCAGTCTAAACAAAACATAGAATAAAGTACATAATGGAGTGAATAAAACCTATAGCTATCCAGAAGAATTCAGAGAAGGAATTAAGACACATCTTCTAAGAAACATTTTAATTTTTAAGCAGTCATTAATTCACTCAAAATGATTGTTCACCACCTCACAGCTGTATGGATGGCTACTACTTGGAAAAAAATAGAAAAGATTAATTATTGATGAGGATATGGCAAAATTGAAACCGGTGTGTACTGTTGGTGAATGTGGAATGGTGCTGCTGATGTAGAAAAGACGATGGTGGCTCCTGAGCAATTAGAAAATAGAATTAATTGTCATGTTACCCGGGAATTTTACTTTTGGATACCTGCTCCGAATAAGTGAAAGTAGGAAATTGAAGTCATATTTGTATGTCCATGCTCATTGAAGCATTATTCACAACAGTCAAAAAGTAGAAGAAATGGAAGTGTCCACCATGGATGAATGGATAAATATGTTTTAATACATACAATGAAGTATTATTTAGCCTTAAGAAGAAAGGAAGTTCTGATGTATCCTACAACATGGATGAAATGAAAGAAAGATACTCTGTTAAGTTTAATAATCCAGTGATAAAAAGACAAACACTATATGTAGTATTTAGAATAGTCAAGTTCATAGATACAGAATTAGAATGGTATTTGTCAGGGCAGTTGATAGTGTCAGTGGGGAATTATTGTTTAATGGCTATGGAGTTTCAGTTAGCAAAATGCAGTTCTGGAGACTGGTTGCAAAACAACACGAAGGTGTACATTTAGAAATTGTTAACATAGTAAATTTTGTTATGCATATTTTCCCAAAAATAGAAAATAAAGTATTATTAATAATATGGACTGAAAAACACATTAGGTAGTGACAACACTGATGTACAAAGACATGATTCTTTCGCCAAAATGAGGAGATAATAAAGAAGCAAAGAAATATTGTATATCTCTGTGGGGTAGTCATTGAACTTTAGCAGACATCAGATTACAGAATGTGCAAGAAATGCCAAATTATTGAGAATTTTTTCTATACTGGTGGTGTAACCATAAGTAGATTTCTTAATTTCTCTAAGCCTTAGTTTCCAGGAAAAATGTGAAATACCTGCATCAGTGAATAATTATAAAGATTAAAGGAAGTGATAAGTGTATGTGTGTGTATATGAGTATATATATATGTGTACATTTATAATTATTAAAATACATATTTCCTAGCACAGTCTGGTATTTAGTTATTACACAATAAGCAGTATCTAGTACTACTAGTAATGTTCTTTTATTAATACTACTGTTGTTTTTCTGTGGGCTCAACTTTTCCTCTTGTTATTGTTTTTTTGCTGCTTCTAGTTCTGTTTTCATTTGGCTATATGGAATTCCCTCCCTGACTGCCTCTTTCTGGTCCCTCAAGAAATCTCATCTAAGCAATTACATTGTAATCTTCATTGCCCATATTATTGCCCTTTAAATTGTAAATGTGGTTGTTATTGTTATTTATCTATTCATTCATTCATTCATTCATTTATTTATTCAAACATGGAGTCTCACTGTGTTGCTCAGGCTGGCCTCAAACTCGTAGGCTCAAGGGATCCTCTTGCCTCAGCCTTCAGAGCAACTGAGACTATAATTGCACACCAATATATCTGGCTTCATTTTTTTTTGTTTCTGTTTTTTTTTTTTTCTATTTTAACTATTATTTGGTTTTCAAGATTCTTAAAGACAAGTTCAGATCATGTTCCTTTTTCCTTTAAGAACCTTGAAACCTTTTTTATAAAACATCCAAATACCTTGGCATGCTGTCATGAGGCCCCCTAAGTAGAGAATTTCTTTGTTCAGTTTTTACTATTGTGTATGAGGCTGTCCATTATCCAGTCATAAAGGACTGCTTTCCATTTTCCTAGTACATAGTGCATTTTTACCAAACTATGCTTTTATACACAGCATTTCCATAATGGACTGCTTTCAATTTCCCTGCATATAGTGCATTTTTCCATGCTGATTTAATACATAGCATTTCCCTTTGTAGAAATACCATTCTTCCCCATTTCAAATTATTTTTTGTTCTTATCCTAGATCAAATATTACCTCCTCAGTGTTAATTGCTCAGTAACAATTTGTATAGAAGTGCTATATTTTATTTCCCTTAGTATTATTTCCCCTTGACCAAAGACAATTTATCTTCTCAACTGGCCTTCTACATCCCCGCATAATTTGATTCCTTCTAAATCCATCATTGTTCCCTTAGAAATACCACTGGGTGCAAGAAACGACAGTATCTTTCATTTCCCTCCAACCAAAAGTCATTCAATTATTTCATGCCTAGCCGGAACTCCTCAATGAGATATTCCCCCAAATGACAACTCCTAGAGATCACCCATGAATATAAAATTGGGTAAAACCTTCTGTTGCTATCCCTCACTACTTCTTTAACCGTTTTATTAGTAGCATCTTATTAATTTGTTCAGATAGTTGCTTTAGAGAAAGCAGAATTGTAGGAGATTTTAGAAACCATCTTATCTTGTCACTGAATTCTAGAGAGGAGGACATTGGAGCCCAGAACAGAGAAAGGTGTTGTCTAAGAAAGACAGTCGAAAAATGCAGAAAAGGAAGTTTAGATTCAGATCTTTGGGTTAACCTCTTCCTGTTTTAGGCTGTTCCAGATATTATTTTAAATTTTATGAAATAGATATTAAGATATTTAATGAAAGTCTTTTTTTCATTATTTTATTGAAAATCATAAATTTACATAGGGCAATGTTGTTTGATTCATTCTGTTATTTTTTCCTTTCCCCCCACCACTCCCACCCCTCTTTTCCCTCTATACAGTCCTTCCTTCCTCCATTCTTACCACCCTCCTTATCCCTAACCCTAAACTTAACCCTAACCCTAACGCTAACCCCTCCTACCCCCCATGATATGTCATCATCTGCTTATCAGCAAGATAATTGTCATTTAGTTTTTTTAAATTGGCTTATCTCACATAGGATGATATCCTCCAATTTCATCCATTTGCCTGCAAATGCCATAATTTTATCATTCTTCATGGCAGAGTAATATTCCATTGTATATATATGCCACAGTTTCTTTATCCATTCATCAATTGAAGAACATCTAGGTTGGTTCCACAATCTGGCTATTGTCAATTGAGCAGCAATGAACATTGATGTTGCTGTACCTCTGTAGTATGCTGATTTTAAGTCCTTTGGGTATAGGCCAAGGAGAGGGATAGCTGGGTCAAATGGTAGTCCCATTCCAAGCTTTCTGCGGAATCTCCATACTGCTTTCGAGAGTGGCTGCACTAATTTGCAACCCCACCAGCAATGTATGAGTGTACCTTTTTCCCCACTGCCTCGCCAACACCTATTGTTGCTTGTATTCTTGATAATTGCCATTCTAATTGGGGTGAGATGAAATCTTAGGGCAGTTTTGATTTGCATTTTTCTTATTACTAGAGATGTTGAACATTTTTTCATATATCTGTTGATTGCTTCTACATCTTCTTCTGTGAAGTGTCTGTTCATTTCCTTACCCCATTTGTTGATTGGGTTATTTGTATTCTTGGCATAGATTTTTTTGAGTTCTTTATAGAATCTGGAAATTAGTGCTCTATCTGAAGTATGAGTGGCAAAGATATTCTCCCACTCTGTAGGCTCTCTCTTCACATTACTGACAGTTTCCTTTGCTGAGAGAAAGCTTTTTAGTTTGAATCTATCCCAGTTGTTGATTCTTGCTTTTATTTCATGTGCTATGGGACTCTTCTTAAGGAAGTCTGATCCTAAGCCAACAAGTTAAAGGTTTGGACCTACTTTTTATTCTATAAGATGCAGGGTCTCTGGTTTGATTCCAAGGTCCTTGATCCATTTTGAGTTGAGTTTTCTGCAGGTGACAGGGGTTTAATTTCATTCTGTTGCATATGGTTTTCCAGTTTTCCCAGCACCATTTGTTGAAGAGGCTATCATTTCTCCATTGCATATTTTTGGCACCTTTGTCTAGTATGAGAAAATTGTATTTATTTCGGTGTGTGTCCATGTCCTCTATTCTGTACCATTGATCTACCTGTCTATTTTGGTACCAATACCATGCTGTTTTTGTTACTATTGCTTTGTAATAGAGTTGAAGATCTGGTATTGTAATACCCCCTGCTTCGCACTTTCTACTGAGGATTGCTTTAGCTATTCTGGGTTCCTTATTCTTCCAGATGAATTTCATAATTGCTTGCTCTATTTTTGCAAGGTACATCATTCGGATGTAAATTGGAATTGCATTGAATTTGTATAGCACTTTAGGTAGTATGGCCATTTTGACAATATTAATTCTTCCTATCCAAGAACATGGGAGAACTTTCCATCTTCTAAGGTTTTCTTTAATTTCATTCTTTACTGTTCTGTAGTTCTCATTGTAGATGTCTTTCACCTCTTTTGTGAGATTGATTCCCAATTGTTTTACTTTTTCTGATGTTATTGTGAATGGGGTAGTTTTCCTAATTTCTTTTTATTTTATTTTATTTATTTATTTATTTTTTTTTTTATTGTAAACAAATGGGATACATGTTGTTTCTCTGCTTGTACATGGCATAAAGGCATACCATTTGTGTAATCATAAATTTAAATAGAGTAATGTTGTTTGATTCATTCTGTTATTTTTCCCTTCCCCCCACCCCTCCCACCACTCTATTCCCTCGATACAGTCCATCCTTCCTCCATTCTTGCCCCCCTCCCTAACCCTATCTCTAACCCTAACACTAACCCTTCCCTCCCCCCATTATGTGTCATCCTCCACTTATTAGCAATATCATTCGTCCTTTGGCTTTTTGAAGATTGGCTTATCTCACTTAGCACGATATTCTCCAATTTCATCCTTTTGCCTGCAAAGGCCATAATTTTATCATTCTTTATGGCTGAGTAATATTCCATTGTATATATATGCCACAGTTTCTTTATCCACTCATCAATTGAAGGGCATCTAGGTTGGTTCCACAGTCTGGCTATTGTGAATTGAGCAGCTATGAACATTGATGTGGCTGTATCTCTGTAGTATGCTGATTTTAAGTCCTTTGGGTATAGGCCAAGGAGTGGGATAGCTGGGTCAAATGGAGGGTCCATTCCAAGTTTTCTAAGGAATCTCCACACTGCTTTCCAGAGTGGCTGCACTAATTTGCAGCCCCACCAGCAATGTATGAGTGTACTTTTCTCCCCACATCCTCGCCAACATCTGTTGTTGCTCCTATTCTTGATAATGGCCATTCTAATTGGGGTGAGATGGAATCTTAGGGTGGTTTTGATTTGCATTTCTCTTATTACTAGAGATGTTGAACATTTTTCCATATGTTTGTTGATTGCTTGTAGATCTTCTTCTGTGAAGTGTCTATTCATTTCCTTAGCCCATTTGTCGACTGGATTATTTGAATTCTTGGAGTAGAGTTTTTTGAGTTCTTTATAGATTCTGGAGATTAGTGCTCTATCTGAAGTATGATTGGCAAAGATATTCTCCCACTCTGTAGGCACTTTCTTCACATTGTTCATAGTTTCCTTTGCTGAGAGAAAGCTTTTTAGTTTGAATCTATCCCAGTGGTTGATTCTAGCTTTTATTTCTTGTGCTATGGGAGTCCTGTTAAGGAAGTCTGATCCTAGACCAACAAGGTGAAGATTTGGACCTACTTTTTCTTCTATAATCTGCAGGGTCTCTGGTCTGATTCCGAGGTCCTTAATCCATTTTGAGTTGAGTTTCGTGCATGGTGAGAGATATGGGTTTAGTTTCATTCTGTTGCATATGGATTTCCAATTCTCCCAGCACCATTTGTTGAAGAGGCTATCTTTTCTCCATTGCATATTTTTGGCACCTTTGTCTAGTATGAGAAAGTTGTATTTATTTGGGTTTGTGTCCGTGTCCTCTATTCTGTACCATTGATCTACCTTTCTATTTTGGTACCAATACCATGCCGTTTTTATTACTATTGCTTTGTAGTAGAGTTGAAGATCTGGTATTGCGATACCCCCTGCTTCGCTCTTCCTGCTAAGGATTGCTTTAGCTATTCTGGGTTTCTTATTCTTCCAGATGAATTTCATAATTGCTTGCTCTATTTCTGTAAGGTACGTCATTGGGATTTTAATTGGAATTGCATTGAATTTGTATAGCACTTTAGGTAGTATGGCCATTTTGACAATATTAATTCTTCCTATCCAAGAACATGGAAGATCTTTCTATCTTCTAAGGTTTTCTTTAATTTCTTTCTTTAGTGTTGTATAGTTCTCATTGTAGAGGTCTTTCACCTCTTTTGTGAGATTGATTCCCAAGTATTTTATTTTTTTCGAGGCTATTGTGAATGGGGTAGTTTTCCTAATTTCTCTTTCTGAAGATTCATCACTTATGTATAAAAATGCGTTGGATTTATGAGCATTGATCTTGTAACCTGCTACTTTACTGAATTCACTTATGAGTTCTAAGAGTTTTCTGGTGGAATTTCCAGGTTCCTCTAAATATATAATCATGTCATCAGCAAATAGGGATAGTTTGAGTTCTTTTCCAATTCGTATCCCTTTAATTTCTTTGGTTTGTCTAATTGCTTTGGCTAGAGACTCAAGGACAATGTTGAATAGAAGTGGTGAAAGAGGGCATCCTTGCCTTGTTGCAGTTTTTAGGGGGAATGCTTTCAGTTTTTCACCATTTAAAGTGATATTGGTCATGGGCTTAGCATAGATGGCCTTCACAATGTTAAGGAATGTTCCCAGTACCCCAATTTTTTCTAGTGTTTTGAGCATGAAGGGAGGCTGTATTTTATGAAATGCTTTTTCTGCATCTATTGAAATAATCATGTGATTCTTAACTTTTAGTCTGTTGATATGGTGAATGACATTTATTGATTTCCAGATGTTGAACCAAGCTTGCATCCCGGGAATAAAACCTACTTGATCGTGGTGCACTATCTTTTTAATATATTTTTGTATGCCATTTGCTAAAATTTTGTTGATAATCTTTGCATCGATGTTCATTAAGAATATTGGTCTGAAATTTTCTTTCCTCGATGTGTCTTTGTCTGGTTTAGGTATCACGGTGACATTGGCTTCATAGAATGAGTTTGGGAGGGTTCCCTCCTCTTCTATTTCATGGAATACTTTGAGAAATATTTGAATGAGCTCTTCTTTAAAGGTTTTGTAGAACTCGGCTGAGAACCCATCTGGTCCTGGACTTTTATTTTTTGGTAGGCTTTTGATGGCCTCTTCTATTTCATTGCTTGAAATTGATTTATTTAAGTTGTGTATGTCCTTCTCGTTCAGTTTAGTTAATTCTTATGTCTCTAGAAACTTGTTGATGTCTTCGAGGTTTTCTGTTTTGTTGGAGTATAGATTTTCAAAATAGCTTCTAATTATGTTTTGTATTTCACTCGTGTCTGTAGTGATATTTCCTTGTTCATTCCGAATTTTAGTAATTTGAGTTTTCTCCCTCTTTCTCTTTGTTAGTGTGGCTGAGGGTTTATCAATTTTGTTTATTTTTTCAAAGAACCAACTATTTATTTTGTTTACTTCTCTGATTGTTTCTTTTGTTTCAATTTCATTGATTTCAGCTCTAAGTTTAACTATTTCCTGTCTTCTACTACTTTTGGTGTTGGTCTGCTCTTCTTTTTCTAGGGCTTTGAGCTGTAGTGTTAAGTTGTTTATTTGTTGATTTCTACTTCTTTTGTTGAATAGATTGTTCATTCCTTTGGTTTGTTTCTCTAAGCCTTCCTCAATCCCAGTAATTCTTAAATTTGGCATCTTCATGATATACCATAATTCTTGTAGATTCTGTTCATGATTTCTTACCATCTTCTCTGTTTGGTCAACCTTGTTTTTAAGATTAAATATTTTGTCTTCAATATCTGAGGTTCTGTCTTCCAGGTGTTCTATCCTATTAGTTATGCTTTCTCTGGAGTTTTTAATTTGGTTTACTGTTTCCTTCATTTGAAGGATTTCTGTTTGTTTTTTTTTCAATATCTCTAACTCTTTATTGAAATGTTCTTTTGCTTCCTGTATTCGCTCTTTTAACTGTTGATTGGTGTGATCATTTAATGCTTGAATTTGCTCTTTCATCTCCTTGTTTGCTTCCCTGATTGTTTTAAGTATGTACATTCTGAACTCCCTTTCTGACATTTCTTCTGCTGTGCTGTCATTGGGTTTTATTGATATAGTATCTAGTTTTGTTTGGGACATTTTCTTCCCTTGTTTTCTCATATTGGTCAGATATCAGTGGGACTCTGTGATATTGCAGATTTCCTCTATTGGCTTATAGTATCCCTGTATATTTCCAGTGTATCACCTACCAGCCTTCAGTAGCCTGAAGTCTTGGAGTAACTTGATAATGCAGTGCTTCTGAAGAATGCTGTCCCTAGCCTGCTACTGGTTCCAGGGAGAGAGACCTGGAGAGGTCTCTGGCTGCCCTACCCTGGTCCCAGAGGCTGCTTGCGGGTCGGAGGTCTCTGCTGGCTTGGGGACTTGTACTGGCTCTGTGTAGAAAGGCTCTCACTGGGCAGTCTGCTCCGAGTAGCTAGTCTAGAAAGGCGCTTCCCACCGGAGGGAGCTGGGCTACTTGGGGAATTCCCTGGCTGCCCTGTGCTGGTCTCTGAAGCAACCTGTGGGCACACAGGATCTGGCGCGTGCTGGTTCTGTGCAGAAAGGCTCTCACTGGGGGGCCTGCTCTGCGAAGCTGGAGAATCTGGCCCTGTGGGAGATGCCCACTGCCAGAGTGCTCAGGGCTGTCTGGAGGAGACTCTATCTGCCCTGTCCTACTCTAATAAACCACCCGAATCCGGGCCTGCCGCCCAGCTGAGCTTCAGTGGGTGGGGGAGACTCACTCCATGGCTCTATTTTAGTCCAAGTCTCTCAATGCCTCCCCTTCTTGAATCCTGGGTTCTGAAGTGACTGGAGATGCAGTCACCCTCTAGTCCGCCATCTTGGATCGCCCCTTTCAAGTAATTTCTATTTCCCAAAGCTCTTATACTCATAAGATATAGAGTAAATCTTTTCAATTAATTCTCAAAATAACCAATTGTTTTTTAAGCCTCTGTAGCATTTTCCATGCTTGTGTTATCTCACGTGTTCTCATAACATTCCTGGTCAGTTTTCCTATAGTGTGCGCGTCACGGCGGAGTGACGTCAAGGGACCCAGCATTCAGGAGGTCAGGCAGCCTGGAGTGGGTGCTCTGAAAGTCTTTTAAAAAAATATTTCCTTATTTTTTTTTTTATGGTAGCATGCTTAAATGTGTATAAAAATGTATTATATACAAACTTAGACCATTTATATGTGAGTACAAATAATTCTACTATTTTTTAATTTAAAAAGCAGAAGGGACTTGTGCTATGTAAACAGCTTGGAAACTGCCATTTTTTCTAATACGTAAAAGCTGAAGAAACTGAAAATACAACAACACTTCTTAGACCTGAAGTAGAAGTGAGGTTACAGGGCAAACTGCTGCTCCCCAAAACAGAAAAGACCAACAGGAGGAACAATCACAATGTTCTAAAAAAAATAAAAATAAAAACCAACTCAGGAGCAGAAATCATCTCCATGAAAATCAGTTCTAGGGAATGAAAACCATAAAATCCTGACTTATAATTGACAAACTGCCTGCGGCTCAGTATGGACAAGTATGAGACTTAAAATCCCCAGGGAGGCCCCAGTCCTCAAGGAAGATCTCACACACTTGTGAGTTTTACCTACAGTGACTCAACTAGGTTTTCACAGTGAATATCACTATATGCTTCTATCAGGGAGAGGAGTCACTATCCAGAGCCTAACTTGTTGTGGTTGTGCCAAAGCCTTGCTGACATGGGGAGGACAAATACCTAACTCCAGTCACTTTAGCCTTTCACATGGAAGTGGAAAATACCCAATTCTAGTATACTCTAGTCATCCCATCCCAGCTAAGAGCTAGGGAGTGAAGTAAGAAGCATTTTAGTGAAAGTCACATATACAGTCTTAGGCACAGACTCATGAAAAGACTGGGATCTAATCAGAATTAAAGAATACTTCCCCTCTCCCACACCTTACTGTCACATTACCAAAGGCCGAGCAGCTCCTTTCAATATATCACTGCAGGATGTGAAGAACAAATTAAAACACATACTAAAAGGCCCAAAACAGAATTTGAAAACAATACAACATTGCTACCAGACACACATATGACAAATAGGTTAGAATTATCAGATTGGGAATTTAAAACAAATACGATTTAAATGCTGTGAGCTCTGGTGGATAAAATATACAGCATGTAAGAACAAATGGAAAATGTAAGCAGAGACATGGGAATTCAAAGAAAGGACCAAAAAGAAATGCTAGACATATGAAAAACTGTTAACAGAAATGAAGAATATCTGTGATTGTCTTATTAGTAGATTACACGTGGCTGAGGGAAGAATTTCTGAACATGAGGATAACTCAGTAGAAACCTCCAAAAATAAAAAAATAATGTCTTAGCAAACAGAAGAGGATATATAAATACTGCAGGATAACTACAAAAGCTGTAATATATGCAAAATGGGAAAACCAAAAGGAAAAAATGTCAGAAAAGAACAGAAGAAACATTTAAAACAATAATGACTGAGAATTCCTCCCAAATTCATATCAGACACCAAGTAATAGATATAGGTAGCTTACAGGAAACCACCATGCTAGATAAACTTCAAATGAAACATAAAAAACCCTACACCTAGGCATATAATTTCCAGAGTACAGAAAATCAAAAACAAAGAGTATATCCCAAAAGAAACCAGAAGAAAAAATGTACCTTAAATATAGAGAAGCAAACATGAGAATTACATCTCACTTCTCCAGGGGAATTGCAAAAACAGAAAGTGAGGCAAAATATTTAAAGTTTTGAGAGAAAAGAAAGTAGTTTAATGTATGTACCCTTATAAAGTGGAAATACAGGTTTAATGATTATTGTTATTGAACATTTTGAATATAAATAATTTCACTGAATACTTAAAAATGTTTAAAATGACAAACATGTTTATATATTTTATGTATTAAAGTTAATGATGTAATATACCCCAAACCATTGTATCATATACTACAGTGGGTGACTTATACAGTATATGAAGTCTATCTACATAAAACTGTTCTTAAAACACACTTAGTATTACTGCTATCACTAAAAATAAATTATAAATTTTGATGTGACACTACATAGCCTTAAAGCACTTCATATTTGTTACATTTTCCTCTGTATGTAAACTGTGATATTTTTATGCCATCAAAAGAGGAGATACCTTTATATTTTATCGTCTTGAATCTTTTGATTTGAAAAGATACAGTGTTACTAACTGACCTATGATGACTTGGTCTACAACTCTTATGTTCTTTGTGGCAAATATGTTAGCCTTCCACAGTTAAAGATAGATAATAGCAGTACTTTCTCTACCCCAAAAACTTGCTACAGACTTACTGTGTTCAAATAACTAATTAGATAAATTTGTGTAAAACCTACATTAATGAACAAAGAGGCCCAAAATCTTTTATATACTGGATATTTGTAACTCATGGAAACTGTTTTTTTTTTTTTTTTTTTTTTTTTTTTTTTTTTTTTTTTTTTTTTTTTTTTTTTATCCAAAGCCAGTTAAAAAAGTTCTCTGAAGCAGAAGCAATGATATTCCAATGGTAGGACTGACCAAGATTATTCTTGGGCCAGAGGTCAGAGTCCTTCTGAATTGCAGGATTAAGAACATACATCTAACCACACAAATATTACAACAGAAACAATTACTCTAGAGTGACTCATTTATGCAATTAAAACCTGTTCATAATTTGGGTGAAGAAGTAGTGGAGTGGCAAACCAGATAAATTAACCTTACAAGCATTATTCACATTAGCTAAGAGATGTGATCAACTGTCCATCAGTTGATGAATGGACTAATAAAATGAGATATACACACAGAGTAGAATATCATTCAGCCAAAAAGAAGAAAGAGTCTTCTTTGCAGCAAAGTAGGTGGAACTTAGAGATATTATGTTAAGTGAAATAAGTCAGACACAAAAAGAAAAGTATCATATATTGTCTTGCACATGTAGAAAGTTAAGACTTCTTCCTGAATATAGAATAACAATCATTAGAATTTGGGAAATGTGGGGGCACAATAGATAACAGAAAGTTGTTAAAATATCACAATGAACTCCAGTAATTGTGAAATCTGTACATGGTAATCAAAACTAAAGTATGAAGAACTATTTATACAATTTAATTTTATGATAAGGATAAGAAGTAATAATGTTAATTAAGATCTATCATTTATAATGACTACATACCATGGGTCAGGTACTATTTTAATCTGACTTTCTACAAAAGCAAGAATGGAATGAGGATTTTGAAAGTTATTCCAGGAAGTAGGAGAGCAGTAGTGCATGGGGACAATGAGACATACAGGGAAGTAGAGGATTCTCTTCTTGGGGCTTGTGTCTATTCAAGTGGCACTGAAACTGAATATTGATAGGACTTGAAGTAAAAAACCCATTCAGGGAGTCATTTCTAAATGGTGTATAAAGTATACAAAGTCATAAAAGAAAATGATCTGTTTAGGAAATACCAAGAAGAGCAAAAATTCTATTAGAATTTATGACAAAAGATAAGATATAAGCGGAATTTGTTCAAATGGAGAATGGTAAAATGATAATTTTTTGTAACACTATGAGATGATTAAGAGCAATGTTCTAGGTCAGCAATTTTTAAATATTTTGGTCTCAAGAATCCTTGGCATTTTTAATAATTATTAAGCACTGTAAAGTGATTATTTTTCAAGAGATCATATCTATTTCTATATACCATATTAAAAATAAAAAATTTCAACATAATTATCTATTAATTAATTTATATATAATAATAAAAACTCATGGCATGTTGACATAAATAATATACTTTATGATGAAGCTATATTTTCAAAATAAAAAAAGTATTGGTTCTTCTTAGAGATATATGACAGTAGAATCAGTTTTGATGAAATTATACAAGCACAGAGTATATCTTATTCTAATTAGGACCCTATTCTTGTGGGTGGGAAGGATGGTTGGGTTTGCTTAGGTATCTTCATATGCGTACATAGGAAAATTATGTTAGATTTATTTTACTGTCTTTCTAATTCCTATCCCTCCTCCCTTCCTTTTGTTCACTTTTGTCTAATCCACTGACATTCTATTATTTCCCTCCCTCACTTTGTTGTGGTTTAGCTTCCACATATCAGCAAAAATATTTGACCTTTGGTTTTTTTTTTGGGGGGGGGGACTGACTTATTTCACTATCCAAATCCATCCACTTATAGGCAAATATCATAAACTCATCCTTCTGTATGACTGAGTGATATTCCATTGTGTATACCACAATTTCTAAAAATGAAATTTTATTAAGAAAATTGACATTGCTTTATATTTCTGCAAACTTCTTTTTAAAAAAACATGTTTTAGTTATAGACAAATACAATGTCTTTATTTTATTTGTTTATTTTTATGTGGTACTGATGATTGAACCCAGTGCCTCACACATGCCAGGCAAGTGCTCTACCACTGAGCCAAAACCCCAGGACCTGCAAACTTCTTTAAAGTTTAAATTAATAGAAGACAACTCTTATTCTCTTATCTGATTTTGCACTTCATCTATAACAATATGCTCTTTTGGTTGCCACATGAAGAGAATCTAGCCTTCCACAAAAATCCAGTTGAAAAGGAGAGTATTTTAATTGTCTTTTCAAATGATTTTGGAGATTCATTGGTATGATAATAAAACTTAAGAATTTCTTACAGGTAATTACAATGTGAAATTTGAAACCATATCAATGAATATTTTTGATAGTAAATAGATTATTTCCTTCACTTGATGAAAGTTTAAGTATCAGGGAGCTATGAAAGTCATGTTGGTAAATATGAAATTTCTAGCACTCTAATTTTTGCTTGAAATATCAAATATATTGACAAAAATTCCTATAGAATATCAATTGTGAATAGACAGTTTTCTATCAGTTATTCTTTTAGGTAGAATATAGTGTTCCATGAAATATAGTAGCTGTGTAGGTCATAAGCCAAAGAATTATGCAAATGCTTTGTCTGATGATCACTGTTATGATTTGGATGTGAGAAGTCCCCCAAAAGTTCATGTGTGAGACAATGCAAGGACGTTTGGAGGAGAAATGATTGGGTTATGAGAGTCTTAACCTAATCAGTGAATTAATCCCCTGATGGGATTAACTGAGTGGTAACTGGAGGCAGGTGGGGTGTGACTGGAGGAGGTGGGCACTGGGGGGTGTGACTTTGGGGTATCTGGAGAGTGGAGTCTCTCTTTCTCTGCTTTCTGATTACCATGTGAGCTGCTTCCCTCTGCCACACTCTTCCACCATGATGTTCTGCCTCACCGCGAGCCCCAAGGAATGGAGCCAGCTTTCTATGGATCAAGACCTCTGAAACCGTGAGCCCTCAAATAAACCTTTCCTCCTCTATAGTTATTCTGGTCAGGTCCATTTTTCATAGTGGTGAAAAGTTGGCTAACACAATAACCATCTAAGTTCAGAATGTGCTTTATGCACACTTCCCATTTTATCACACATGTTAAAAAGATATATTTTCAAGGGTGTACAATATAGTACATTGATAATCTTTACTACTTTATCAAGTACATTCAACTTTTATAACTGAGAATACATGGCTTAAAGAATAAAATGACCACTTTTACAGTTTGATATCACCTCCTTGGTTTGTACTAAGGCATTAGCAGTTTTATCTACCATTGATGCAGTTTTATCTACCATTGATTTTATAATATTGACAAAGTGAAAAAAATAGTTTGACCTTCCAGATCCTCTGAAAGTTTCATGAGGAATCTTATGCGTCTGTCAAGTGCCACTGCTACATTTATTTCTAAACTGTCCCTGAACAATATGGAAAGGTAGAGATTTTGTTATCTCTCATCTACTCCAATAATTTGAAAACTGACCCTGGAATTTTTCATTTTCTGGTTCTTCCAATCTTTCCTATTGTATTAAGATGTAGTTAAAAAGACAAGATTCACTGTGCAAAGAATTTATTTAGGGAGAGAACTCTGATATCTCCACAAGTAGAAAGAGAAAAAAGGAGGATTATATAGAAACAGGCTCAGATTACAGGACAAGTCCAAGGTTGGCTCCCCCAGATCAATGTAGAAACCTCAAGCCAAAGTCTCTCATGGTGGTGTTATGGGGCACAACTTAAGAACAGACCGATCACCACTGAGAAGTCCAAATTTGAGAGTCTTTATTAAGCCGGCTGGCTGACTGTCTCACACAATGCCCCCCAAAAAATGGCTATTGGGAGAACAACCCTGACCATAGGGTTGTAGGGGTTCTTATACCCAAAATGACATCAATCATAAGTGTCTGTTGCTATGATTTGAAATTACACATTAACATCATGAGATCATCGACAGAGGGGGAAGTGGGTCAAAATGACCCTTACCTAGGTACAAACTAAAGAATGGTTACTAACATCCATACAATCACTGTTCACATGGTACATTGTTTAGGAGCAATAGAGATCAAAAGAGAGCAATTTTTCTTTACATAGGAATTATCATTCTATATTGTTAAACATGTCACGCTAAGTAACTGATGACGTGCACAGAGGTGGGGTGTTCCCATGGGAGAAGCTTTTTTCCTATATAACATGGAGTCTCAGAGCAAAATGGAGTCTATTTAGTCATTTCCCTTAGAGTCTAGCCCATAGCATTCTCATGGAGCCAGATCTGTCAGCCCATCACAGTAGAAGTTCCATGTCCTTCCAAAATGGACCATCCTTAGTACCTCCATCATACTCAGTCATTGGTTAGGTGAAGCCCATAGGCAGTGAGATCCTGGCAGGCATGTAGTCATAAATTCAGAAGGACAATGTCTGGGACCTTTAGTCTAGCATGCTTTGTGCAATATAAAATCTGAGTGGCAAATTTTCATGACATCTACCGTCATTGAATTTCCATGTTCTAAATGAGATGAGGGTCTATGGAGCAGGACATCAAAATCTATAGCTTTAATCACTACAGCAATCATGTTAGGAGCGGTATATGTGTGCACATGAGCTCAAATTTTTTGTGTATCAATTACAACTCAATAAAGCTATGTTTTAGAAATTTCAGAAACTAGTAATAGATGTGGCTGTTTTTTTTTACAATTTTAAAATCATTTTTATTTGCTCTAATTAGTTATAAATGACAGTAAAATGCACTTTGACATATTATACATAAATGGAGTATAATTTCTCATTCTTCTGGTTGTGCCTGATATAGATTCACACTGGTCATGTAGTAATGTATGCACATAGGATAATAATGTTTGATTCATTCTTCTATCATTCCTACTTCCATACCCATCCCCTCCCTTCATACACTCTGCCTAATTCAAAGTAACTCTATTTTTCCCTAGCCACACCCCTCATTGTAAATTAGTATCCACAAAACAGAAAAAACATTCTTTCTTTGTTTTTTGGGATTGGCTTATTTCACTTACCATGATATTCTCCAGTTCCATCCATTTACCGCAAATGCCATAATTTTATTCTTCTTTAAGGCTGAGTAACATTACATTGTGTATATACACCACATTTTGTTTATCCATTAATCTGGTGAAGGGCATCTAGGTTAGTTCCATAGCTTAGCTATTGTGAATTGAGTAGCTATGAACACTGATGTGGCTGTGTTATTGTAGTATGCTAATAACCACAATACTCCTTTGGGTACAAACCGAGGAGTGGGATAGCTGGGTCAAATGGTGGTTCCATTCCAAGTTTTCTAAGGAATCTTCACACTGCTTTCCAGAGTGACTGCACCAATTTGCAATCCTACCCCAACAATATATGAATGTACCATGAAGTGGCTGCTATTCGACTTCTCATTTAAAAAAAAAAATCTAAGCCACACTACACAAAGAACATTTTATTCAAACAAACTGACAGTAAACTTGCTCAACATAACACTCTGCAATATTCCTTGATAGAGTTAATGTAGAAGAAACAAAGCTATTGAAAGAGTACTGTTAAAACTTTTGGAGGTAGTTCTTGCTCTCCTGATATCATAATATTATGAATTATTTCTACACATTTTGATAATACCATAGCTGATGCCTTCCACTAGGTATGGCATCTTATTAGGCATTACTTTTTCCTTTATAAAGAAATATGAAAACTTGCAGCTAAATCCTCATTAATAACAGTGGTTAGCTGGCATTTGGTGTAAGCTTAATGATTCATGCTGCTTCCTGAGAAGTAAATATAATCCTACAGAACCTAATTTTCGTGAACCTGTCATCAGGCCTAATCTATAGGTCCTTACAGATGTTTAGTTCTTAAGAACTTCTTTGATGTTATTTTCACTACCTTTATTTTATAAAAGGATTATTACTTCCTATGAAATTTTTTCCTAAAAAGTACCAACTGTGGGTTGGGGTTGTGGCTCAGTGGTGGAGCGCTTACCTAGCACTTGTAAGACACTGGGTTCCATCCTCAGCACCACATAAAAATAAACAAAAACAAATAAAAAATGAAGGACTTGTGTCCATCTACAACATAAAAATGTATTTTTTAAAAATAGTAATACCACCTTTCTAATTTGTGGGTAAAAATACAATTGAAATCAGATTTCTAATACAAGATTGAGAATATCATCTCATTTCCATACCCCACCCCCATCTTTTTACACATCAGGAAATCAAGACTAAAACAGAAAAATGTGAAACTTCCAAAGTAATAAAGGAAATTATTGGCAGAATGATGGGGTGCCACCAAAGAGTTATTAGTTGAAAAAGTGAAATATACAATATGAGAAACAATTATTATCTGTCAATTTGAGAAATAAAGGAAGGAGTGAGGCAGTACTGGGTGAAGATAGCCTTTGACAGAAGTAAAATGTATGACCCTCTGATTTGGCTTTATTTAACAAGTCAAATAATTCTCAGTAATCATATCTCCTTCTTTTAGTATGCTTAATGACTTTGCCCCTTTTACTATCCCCCATGAGGGCAGGTATAAGAGAAATTCTATTTCTAATCCAATAAAGAGATAAAATTAAATCTGACTGATATGTTATAAAAAGATCATTATTATGAAAACGAGAGTATATTTAAAATAATTAAATTGCCTGTATTCATCATCTATTATTTGCATACATGCCAAAATGTCCTTTTTAAATGTTTAAACTTACCTTTAACTTTTACACAAAAACATAATGATTTATGTTGCTGGGGTACCATGTAATGTTTTAATACATGTATTCATAGTACAATGCTTAAATTAGGTGAAATATATTTATCTACTCAAACATTTATTATTTCTTATGATGAAACTTTTAAATTTCTTTCTTTTTGAAAACCATACATTACTGTTATATATTCACTGTATTATACAATAACATACCAGAACATTATGCTCCTTTCCAACTGTAACTTAGTATCCATTGATAAAATTTCCTCCAGCTGTCCTCCCTATTTTACCTCTCTGGTAAACATCATTACACTGTCAACTTCTAAGAGGTCACCTTTTATACATTTCACACATGAGTAAGATCACGATATATTTATCTTTCTCTTCCTGACTTCATTTAACAGAATGATCTCCAGTTACATTCATGTTGACACAAATGACAGGATTTCCTTTTGTGTGACTGAATAGTATTCCATTGTATATATGTAGTACATTTTTAATTCAGTCATCAATTAATGGACACTTAGGTTGTTTTCATTTCTTGGCTAATGATATGCCAAAATGTTTTAACAAAGTATTAATGCACATGGCATCACTATTGTCTAAATATTTCACTGCAACTACATGTGCTAGAATTCCCATAAAGCTTCCCATTTCTTGATTTTACTTCTTTCACACAATATTCTGATAGATGCTTAGCATGCACGAGGCTATGAGTTCAATCCCCAGCAACACAAAATCAAAATTGGAAAAAAAAATCTCTGTCAAACTCATCCATCATTTCACAATATGCTTTTTAGAAAATCCCTAACAGTTTCCTATTATCTCATATTAATTTTCTGATTAATCTCCATTTTTCTGTTCAAGTCAAGGAAATAATAGGCCACAAAATAGTGAGATAGAGTCATTATGCATGATAGAACCAGAAAAAGTCTGACAGAGGTGAATGGAATGAAATGGTCTAGTGAGATTACAGAGATATTCATGTTATCCAGTTAATCAGGAAAGGTGAAAGTACTAAATGTCATCTTTCCACATCAGATAGCCTGAGAATCCTGGAAGCCTTGTGGAGCAAGCCAAGAAGCCTTTTACTTACATATTTCATCTGGGGTTGAAGCTAGTAGTAGGAGGTATGGAATGAAATAATTAGAAAGTGTAGAGTGAGAAATGATATTTGTATTTAATGTAAAAAAAGTTAATTATTGGATTCCTCTTATAGTTTATTAATACATCCTTGGTATATTAGAACAGAGTTTGCAAAAGTGGCTAATAATATATATAAATGCAATATGTTTCAGGGTAGGCTAGTTTATGCTGCAGTAACAAACAATCCTCATATCTCAGTGACTTAAAATTAGTTGATTACTTACTCAGATGATATATCCATCATTGTTCCAGAGGGAAGCTGTTATTGTAATTATTTGTTCTCCCAGGTTGTCAAAGTAGTCATCATCTTGTAGCATTGCTTGTCACTATGTCAGAGGGAAAAAAGGGACTTGTAATTTCTTACAATATTTATTGAATGTTTCAATGAGAAACTGACATATTCACTTCTGTTCACACCTACCAGACAGAAGTAGTCAAGAAACCTACACAATCTGTAGTAGGCAGAAAGTGTAATTCTACTCAGTACCCAGAAGGAAAAAAAAAGTGACAAACAGAACTAATGGCTATCATTGGCACAGAAAGACTTTTGTTTCTCTATTTTATGGTTCTCAAGAAAATATTAAAGCACACTTATTTTAGATTCTCTGAGTTTCTCTAGAATAACTGTTTATGTACATATATACCTAATATATATATCTATCTCCAAATATCATCTTTGCCTAACTTCCCACTCACAGTGTGAATATCATCTGCATTATTCTGATAGCAAGTCAATGCCCTGATTGGGTTCTATTACTGAAAGAGATCTCACTTCATTACTAGGCAGGATATCCTATATTTGTACACATCATTTATATTCAAGATATCAAACTTTATCTTTGGTTGCAATTTCATTAGTTGTAACTTCATTCATTCAGGTTTTGCCTTCTATAATTATAGGAATATATTTGCAATAGTAGAAAACAGGATGCATATATAAATATACTCATTTATTCCTTAAAAGAGTTACATGTATTAGGTAGTATTGACAGCTCCTCACTTAAACATTAACTATGATTATTTACTCTTTCACATAACACCATTTTAAATATGTTAAGTATTTGCTAATCATCCCCACTTTCTCCAATCATTTCTCATAGAATGGTTTTTAGATACTTTATCACCTCGTTCATCCTATTGTGAATGTACTATATTTTGTCCTATCCT
Organism: Sciurus vulgaris; assembly: GCF_902686455.1. NCBI lineage: Eukaryota > Metazoa > Chordata > Mammalia > Rodentia > Sciuridae > Sciurus > Sciurus vulgaris. Next base: position 9,831,004 of record NC_136471.1, on the reverse strand, counting down.
TCTAATGTGTAGTTCTTAGAAATAACCATAGTTTTCTAGGTATGGTTGAAACACCATATAATTACTTAAACTGTAATCAACTCTTATTATTCAATGATAGATTAGCCCAAAATGTATGCTATTTAGTGTAAACACAATGTTATATATCATGTTTTTACTGGGAGAAGAAAATAGCTTAGGCTAATGTTCTTCACTTAAAGAAGTTGGCACTCCTTTTTAGAAAGTAATACATGGTTGAATGGGGTGGTTTCAATATTAAATATGCATTGGCATAACCATAGTATCCTACTTCCTGCCTGTTAAAATAATAGATCATCCTTTCCAACTCTGTCATTATTTAGGTTCTAATCCGCATCTTTCCTTAGAGCCTTATATCAATCAATCTCTCCTTTCCTCTTTCTGTGTTTATCATCTTTTTGTCAATTCAATATGTCCACATCTATACCAACGTAAAAGTCTGAACTACTATCATCTCTCATTCAGACTGTACCTTTAGTCTCGTAACTGGTATATTCTCATATTCTCCAGATTTGTCCCATTCTAGTGATTTCCCTATATAGGAGAAAAAGTAATGCTTCATAATTACATATCAGAAAATATGACCCCCCTGTATAAAACCCTCTGTTTCATTATTATACTTAAAATCCAAACTCTTCATTCTGACCTAAAAACAATACATGATATAGCCTGTTTTCCTCTATGATTTCTTTTTTGTTTTAGATCCCTATTACTACTATATGGCCTTAGTTTAGTTATGTAATCACTTTGAATGTTAGGTTTCTCTCACTCTCCCTGTTTGGTTTTGTTTTTCATAACAGGGATCAAGTCCAGGGCCTCATGAAGGTTACGCAAGACTATCAACCCAGCTACATTCCTAACCCAAGTTTCTCATATATAAGTGACAGTGATACCTGCCAAAACATAATGTTGAAAAGAAATATATAAAGATAAAATCCTAGAGAAGTTTCTACAAGTCATCACTGATTCAATAATTAAAATGGAAAAGAATATAACTTACCATGGTTCAAATTATAATTTTTAGAATTTGATGATGTGAAAGTGATACACATTCAGCAGAAATCATAATTGGAATTTTTAATCTTCAACTTTCCTCAGGCTATTGATATATATGATACGCTCATGAAATGTTGGGTAGCAGCAGCAAAGTTCCAAAGCAGTTCGTCATATTATCAAAAGGTAAATGACTGCTATTCTGCAGTGTTAAGTTGGGTGTTTAATAAGATAGTGTGTTAAACGCATTTCTGACTTAAGATATTTTTAAATTATGATGATATTACAGAGATGTAACCCTATCATAAGACAAGAAGAATCTATTTGTGTATGTGGGTGTGTGTGTATATTTGTGTGTATGTGTATAGATATATATGTAAATATATATACAAACATATGTACTATACATGCATATACATGCATGTATATATATGTGTGTGTATGTGTGTATGACTAATGAAAGGGAATGTCATCTAGACTTCTATTAAGCATAATAGAGAATAGATATTTGTATTCTTTATCATATATATTCCTTTTCCCTTCAATAACATTAAATAGAAATTTTTGCCTAAACCAATGTCACAAAGTTATATATCTGTTATCTAATAAATGTTTCATAGTTTTAATTTTTACATTTAGTTATTTAATCAATTTTGAGCTGATTTTTGTTCTATATATAATGAGTCAAAATCCTTTCTTTTGCGCATGGACATCAAGTTGCCTCAGTACCATTCGTTGGAAAAAACTATTATTTCCCCATTAATTGATTTTGACATCCTTGTTCAAAGTCAGTTGACTGTAAAAAGTGAGTTCATTTCTGGACTCTCAATTCTATTGTATTGATTAATATGTCAATTGCTATGCTAGTGTCATGTATTTTGATCACCGTAGATTTTTGGTAGTTTTTGACAGTGAAAAGTGTGATTCCACCAACTTTGTTATCCCTTTTCAAAGTTATTTTGGTTATTCTGGATCCCTTAAGTTTTCGTCTTAAATTTATGGTTTGTCAATTTCTACAAAAAATAATGATGTTAGAATTTTGATAGGGATTATATTGAATCTAAAGATCAACTTGAGCATTGTTCTTTGTACCAGTTTCTTTTCCAGCCATGAATATAATATATCCTTGCATTTATTCAAATTTCATTAAATATATTTTAGCAGGTTTTCAGTTTACAAGTATTGAACTTTGGACAGTTAAATTTTTGGCTAAATGTATTATTCTTTCCAATGTTTCTTTATGTATAATTATTTTCTTAATTTACTGTTTTGTGTTATTCAGTGTTCATTGAAATACAATTCAGTTTTTTATTGTGGTCTTGTATTCTGCAACTTTGTTGAACAAACTTATTAACTATAATATTGTATGTATGCATGGGTGTTTGTATATGCATGCGTGAATTTCTTAGAGTTGTCTATATATACAATCATGTCTTGTGCAAATACAGACAGTTTTACTTTTTTTTTTACAATCCAGATACATGCTATTTTATTTCATTACATTGCCTAATTTCCCTGACTAATGTCTCCATTTCAGTGGTTAAATTGGGGGTAAAAGTAGCTATCCTTGCCATATTCATTAATGTAGAAGGACAGGTATCAGCTTTTAATAATTATATATATTATGTCTGGGGTTCATGATAAGAAATAACAAAGTATTAATATGGGGGAACTCCTTGAACTTGATATCTTTTCAGTATTATATTGATGTTATTTTTTACTGTCATTGATATTATGAATTTTATTAATGGTTTTCCAAATACTGAAGTTCTTACAATTTTAAAGTAAGTACTCCAAGTTCAATACATATTATTTTCATTGTATTGTTGAATTCAAATGTCAGTATTTTATATTGTATCATGTATTTCCATTATGTATGATCATTAATACAATCTCATTATAGTTAAATGATTGTTTCAATGTCTCATAAAAATGTTATCAGGGTTATACTAGCTCTGTAGGACATATTGGAGCAATTTAATTCTTTTTCTATGTTCTGAAAGATTAAGAGAATAGAAAAGTATCTATTGTTTGAAGAAATGAAATGCCTCATAGATGAATTTTTCTAAACTCAGGGTCTTTTAGGAAGGAATTTATTTTTACACTTAAAAACTTTCTTTCAGCTGTGTGCAGTGGCTCACACCTCTAATCCCAGTGAGTAGGGAGGTTGAAGCAGGAGGATGGTGAGTTCAAACCCAGGTTGAGCAACTTAGTGAGGACTTAAGCAACTCAGAGAGACCTTGTCTCTAATAAAATATTAAAAAGGGCTGGGGATGTGGCTCAGTGGTTAGGTGTCCCTGGATTCAATCCCTGATATCACTCCCACAAACAAAAAAGTCTTGCTTTTAGGGCTGGGGTTTGTAGCTCAGTGGTAGAGAGTACTTGTCTAGCATGTGTTGGGTACTGGGTTTGATCCTCAGCAACACCACATAAAAATAAATAAATAAAATAAAGGTATTGCGTCCATCTACAAGTAAAAAAAAATAAATTAAGAAATCTTGCTTTCATGTGTTTGGTCTTTTTAGATTTCCTATGTTTCTCTGAGTTGATTTTGGTAATTTATACTTTCCTACAAAATTATCAACTTCATAGTTTCCTACATTTTTCGTGCATGTATATTTTTTATTCCTTGGGTATTTAATATATTTTGTTTTATTCCTTTGCTTTCCTTCCCATTTGTTTGTTTTTTAATTGGATTTTTATGCTGGAATTACTTATCTTAATTTTATGATCCTAAATTCATTAGTCTTTATTTCACAATTTATTTCTTGACTAAAATAAAATAAATTTTGATCTTATGTAAGTATATAAATTTCTTAGTGGGATGATATTCAAATTTGTCTTTGTTAATCAGGTCAACATGAAATTATTCAGTACTTGATATCATAACCAAATGACAAAAGACCTGATAGCAATGCAGTCTACATTCAGGTAAAGTATCCAAAAGCAAACAATCAGCTTTTTGATTGTGCAATGTCCAATTCTGGAGATTAGAAAGACATTTACAACCCTGGACCGTGACTGCCTGCACCCAACATTTCCAGAGTCAGTGACCACCTGAGACCCATGCAGATTCAGCTCCTGCATTCTGACATCCCGCCTTCTTTGGAGACTGGTGCAGACATTTTGAATTATCCCTGAGGGCATGACCACCATCTTTTGATGGGGCAGCTCCTGTCCTGAGACACCTGCAGGAGACTGGAGACCATTTGACAGATACCATGCTTGCATCAAGATAATGAGAACTGAGAGGTTTGAGTGGTGGAGGACTGTGAATCACAGATTTTTTAAAAATTGTTTATTTTTTCTTTTTTCCTCTATTTTCCTTTTATTTACATTTCCTTGGAGTCTCTTTCTCATTTCTCTCATGATAAAGACCAGCTTCTTTTGATCCTGCACTTACTTTTCACTTGATCAGGTACCTCTATTACCTAACTACTTATCACATTAGCAGTTACATGCTACACCCCTCCTCACTCTCATTATCCACCACTGGAAGTGTAGACCTCATTGCAGGTCTATTAGCTATACTGTAGATAAAAACCAAACACATTCTATCTGTTTATTACAATACATTTAATATCTTTATAGGGGATATCTGGTGTATGGCTGCTTATTGTTTGTATTTGGTGCCGGTAATACTGATCTCCCCTTCAAAGGAGAGGTATTTGAAACCTGCAGGGTGACAATAAGCCTGCAGGAGGGAAGGTATAGTACCTCATATCTTCACTGCTAGAGGGGAATATACAGAAACAATGTGAAAAAACAGGGGAAGGAAGTGTCCCTAGCAAACCAACATACTATTTTGAGAGAATTCAATGACAGCATGGCAGTAGGAATGACAGAAAAAGAGTTTAGAATGTACATATTTAACATGATCCATGAAGAAAAGATAAGAGAGCAAATGCAAGCAATGTATGATCACTGCAATAGACAGTTAAAAAAGCAAATGCAGGAAGCAAAAGAGCACTTCATAAAGAGATAGAGATTCTGAAAAAACCAAACAGAAATACTTGAAAAGAAAGAAACAATAAACCAAATTAAAAACTCAATAGAAACCATCACCAACAGAAAAGACCTTGTGGAAGACAGAATCTCAGACAATGAAGACAAAATATTTAATCTTGAAAATAAAATTGACCAAACTGTGAAGATGGGAAAAAATCATGAATAGAACCTTCAAGAATTATGATATATCATGAGAAGACCAAATTTAAGAATTATTGGGATTGAGGAAGGCACAGAGATACAAACCAAAGGAATGAACAACTTGTTCAACAAAATAATATCAGAAAATTTCCCAAACCTGAAGAATGAGATGGAAAATCAAATACAAGAGGCGTATAGAATGCACAAAATTACAACAGATCCACAACAAGGCATATTATCAAGAAAATACATCACATAAGAATTAAAGATAGAATTTTAAAGGCTGTAAGAGAAAAGCATCAGACTATATATAAGGGGAAACAATATAGATATCACCAGATTTCTCAGTTCGGACCATAAAAGTTAGAAGGGGCTGGAAAAATATATTTTAAGCTCTGAAGGAACATGGATGCCAACCAAATATCTTATACCCAGCAAAACTAACTTTCAGATTTGATGATGAAATATAGTCTTTCCATGATAAACAAAAGTTAGAAGAATTTACAAATAGAAAATTTGCAGTACAGACCATTCTCAGCAAAATATTCCATGAGGAGGAAATGAAAAACAACAATGTAGGTCAGCAAAGGGAGGAGCCACCCTAAAGGAAAAGTCAATCAGACGAGAAACCAAGCCAAGTAAAAAATAAAAAATAAGCCAACATGACCAGTAATACAAATCATATCACAATAATAATGCTGAATGTTAGTGGCCTAAACTCATTAATCAAAAGACATAGACTGGCAGATTGGATTAAAAAGAAAGACCCATCAATATGCTGCCTACAAGAGACTCATCTCACAGAAAAAGACAACCACAGACTAAAGGTGAAAAAATGGGGAAAAACATACCATGCACATGGACTCAATAAAAAAGCAGGGGTCTCCATCCTCATATCAGATAAAGTGGACTTAAAACCTAAGTTAGTTTGAAGAGATAAAGAAGAACATTTCATACTGCTTAAGGGAATGATAAACCAGCAAGATATAATGATTTTAAATATTTATGCCCCAAAGAATGGAGTGGAGTATCTATCAAACAAACTCTTCTCAATTTCAAGAATCAAATAGACCAGAACACAATAATATTGTGTGACTTTAACACACCACTGTCACCACTGGATACAGCCTCCAAACAAATACTGAACAAAGAAACTATAGAATTAAATAATGCAATCAATGATATAGACTTAACGGACATGAATAGAGTATTTCATCTATCATCAAGCAAATACACTTTCTTTTCAACAGCTCATGGATCCTTTTCCAAAACAGACCACATGCTATGCCACAAAGAAGTCATTAGTAAATACAGAAAAACAGATACTACTTTGTATTGTATCAGACCATAATGGAATGCAATAGGAAATCAATGATAAAATAAAAAACAAAAACTACTCTTACACTTGGAGACTAAATAATATGCTATTGAATGATGCAATGATAACAGGGAAAAGACATCAGGGAAGAAATAAAAAAAAATTCTTAGAGGTAAATTAGAACAACAACACAACATACCAAAATCTCTGGGACATTCTAAAAGTATTATTAAGAGGAAAACTCATTGCATTGAGCTCATACATTAAAAGAACAAAAGATCAACAACTAAGTGACCTAATATTAAATCTCAATGCCCTAGGAAAAGAAGAGATCAACACCAAAAGTAGTAGAAGACAGGAAATAATTAAAATCAGAGCTGAAATCAATGAAATTAGAGCGAGAGAAATAATTCAAAAAATTGACAAAACAAAAAGTTGGTTCTTTGAAAAAGTAAACAAAATTTATAAACCCCTAGCCACACTAAAGAAGAGGAGAGAGAAAACTCAAATGACTAGAATTTGTGATGAAATAGAAAAGATCATGACAGACACCATTGAAATACATAACATAATTAAAAGCAACTCTGAAAATCTATTCTCCAACAAAATAGAAAATATCAAGGACATAGACAAATTTTTAGAGACATATGATCCTTCCAAACTGAAACAGGAAGACAAATACAAGTTAAACAGATCATTTTCAAGCACTAAAACAGAAGAAGGTATCAAAAGCCTACCAAGAAAGAAAAGTCCGGGACCAGATGGATTCTCAACTAAGTTCTAAAGACCTTTAAAGAAGAACTAATGCCAATACTCCTCAAAGTATTTCAGGTAATAGAAAAGGAGGGAAACCTTCCAAACTCATCCTATGAAGATAGCATCATTCTGATACCGAAATCAGACAAAAATGTATCAAGGAAAGAAAACTTTAGACCAATATCCCTGATGAATATAGATGCAGAAATTCTTAACAAAATACTGGCAAATTGTATAAAAAATATTAAAAAGATAGTGCACCATGATCAAGTGGAATTTATCCAGGGTTGCAAGTTTGGTTCAACATCTGGAAATCAATAAATGTAATTCATTACATCAATAGACATAAAGTTAAGAATCATATGATTATTTCAATAGATTCTGAGAAAGCATTTGATAAAATACAGCAGCCCTTCATGCTTAAAACACTAGAAAAAATAGAGATAGTAGGAATATACCTCAAGTTATAAAGGCTATCTATGCTAAGCACACAGCTAACATCATTCTAAATTGCGAAAAATTGAAAGCATTTCCTCTAAAAACTGGAACAAGACAAGGATGCCCTTTTTCACCACTTCTATTAAACATTGTCCTTGAAACACTAGCCAGAGGAATTAGACAAGCCAAAGAAATTAAAGGGCTATGAATAGGAAAAAAAATCTCAAGCTGTCACTATTTGCTGATGACATGATTCTATAGAGGATCAAAATAATTCTACCAGAAAACATCTAGAAGTAATAAATGAATTCAGCAAAGTAGCAGCATATAAAATCAATACACATAAATATAATGCATTTCTGTTCCTAAGTGATGAATCCTCTGAAAGAGAAATTAGGAAAACAACTCCATTCACAATAGCCTTAAGAAAAATGAAATACTTGGTAATGAATCTAACAAAAGTGGTGAAAAACCTCTACAATGAAAACTACAGAGCACTCAAGAAAGAAATTAAAGAAAACCTTAGAAGATGGAGATCTCCCATGTTCTTTGATAGATGGAATTAATATTGTCAAAATGACCATTCTAATAAAAACACTATACAGATTCAATGCAATTCCAATTAAAATCCAAATAACATTCCTCATAGAAATAGAGAAAGCAATCATGAACTTCATCTGGAAGAATAAGTGACCTCGAATAGCCAAAGTAATCCTGAGCAAGAAGAGTGAAGCAGGAGGTATCACAATACCAGATCTTAAAATACACTACAGAGCAATAGTAACTAAAACAGCATAGTATTGGCACAAAAATAGACAGGTAGATCAATGCTGAAGAATAGCAGACACAGAGATAAACCCACAAAAATATGGATACCTCAAACCAGACAAAGGAGCCAAAAACATACAATGGAGAAATGATAGCCTCTTCAACAAATGGTACTGGGAAAACTGGAAATCCATATGCAGTAAAAAGAAATTAAACCTCTAGCTCTCACCCTGCACAAAACTCAACTCAAAATGGATCAAGAACCTCAGTATTAGACCAGAATCCCTGCACCAAATAGAAGAAAAAGTGGGCCTGAGTCTTCATTATGTTGGCTTAGGACCAGAGTTCCTTAACAAGACTCCCAAAGCACAAGAAATCAAAGCAAGAATCAATAAGTGGGATGGATTCAAACAGGAAAACTTTTCTCAGCAAATGATAAAATTAATAATGTGAAAGAGAGCCTATAGAGTGAGAGAAAATCTTTTCCACACACACTTCAGATAGAGCACTAATCTCCAAAACTTTTAAAGAACTTACAAAACTTTACAACAAAAATACAAAGAACCCAATCAATAAATGGGCCAAGGAACTGGACAGACAGTTTACAAAACAAGATATACAGTTGATTAATAAATATATGAAAAAGTGTTCAACATCTCTAGTAATTAGAGAAATGCAAATTAAAACAACTCTAAGATTTCATCTTACTCCAATTAGAATGACTATTTTCAAGAACACAAACAATAATAGATGTTGGCACGGATATGGGGAAAAAGGCACACTTTGACGTTGCTGGTGGAGTTGCAAATTGGAGCAGACACTCTGGAAAGTAGTGTGGAGAATCCTCAGAAAACTTGGAATGGACCCACATTTTGACCCAGTTATCCCATTCCTCGGTTTATACCCAAAGGATTCAAAATGAGCATACTTCTGTAACACAGCCACATCAATGTTTATATCAAGTCAATTCAATAGCTAGATTGTGGAACCAACCTAGATGCTGTTCAACAGATGAATGGATAAAGAAACTGTGGTATTTATACACAATGGAATATTATTCAGTCATAAAGAAGAATATTATGGCATTTGCAGATAAATGGATGGAGTTGGAGAATATCATGATAAATGAAATAAGCCAATCCCCCAAAACCAAAGGCCAAATATTTTCCCTGATATGTGCATGATGATACACAATGGGGGCTGGGGGTGGAGGGAAATGAGTGGAAGGAGGGGATAAGGATGTGAAAGATGGTGGAATGAGACAGGCATCATTACCATATGTACGTGTATGATTACAGGAATGGTATGAATCTACAATATACACAACCATAGAAATGAATATTTGTACTCAATTTGTGTACAGTGAATCAAAATACAGTCTGTAAAAATAAAAAAATAATAAAAATTAAATAAAAGGATGTACCATTAACACTGTACTTTCTTATGTTAAAAATAATCAATTGTTTTCTTTAAACATCTGTTTTTGAAAGCTTTTTTCATATTTTGACAGAAAATACATGTTTTCATTTACTAAGTTCCTTAAATGTAGATATAATTGTGCCCAGTTTTCAAAGAGAATTTCTTTTAGCTATCTATTGAGCAAAACAGAATATTTATATTTCATTTTCTTTCAAGACTTAGTTCCATGTGCTTTTCAAAAAGTACAGAAGTAATAAAACACATAAATACCTTTGAAATTAATCATGTACAAATGAAAGTGACATTATTTCACTTGAGCAGGAACTTGAGAAGATTGATGTTAACTTTCTCAACTAAATCATTACAATAGTTATTGCTGCAGTTGCCAGTATTTTCTAAATTTCCTAAAATCTCAGGAAGAAGATTATTAAATCTTAAAAAAAATCCATTGTAACTTGACCTTATTTGAAGGGGATTTAGTGTCAATATTTAAACTAATGCTGGCAGCAGAGTGAAGAGGATAATATTCAAATATGTGAATAACTACACACTCTCTGAATTTCATTTCTTTAACATGTCTATGACTGACAATATAATTTTTTCTGATGTGCTTGTGAAGTGCAGACCCATATCAGTCATTTAAAAGAGTTAAAAATATATTTTTAAAAAATCTTGGTGAAGGATGGATCGAACTTTTATTTGCAAGGTTAAAAATGATAGAATTGTGTTTAAGTGCACTGAAGATTAGCACACAAGCCACAAAATCCTGAAACAATGGATAATAAGAAAGAGACACTTAGACAATTTACTGAAAGAACAAATTACCTCAAAACTCCATTTTTAAACTAACATTTCCCAAAGGTTTATGCAGAAAACTCCATGTCAAAATGACTTTAGTACTTGGAAAACTGCAGATTCCTGGAACATATCTCAGATTTAGGAAACGAGAATATGCAAATGTGAGTTCAGAGAACACGTATTTTAACAAATTTATTAGTTGATTCTTCTTAGAATTGTTATCAGCAGTAAAGTAATCCAGTTTTTATGAATCATTTTTGTCCTTGCCTAACCTTTTCTCTTGCTTGCACCTCTAAATCAGTTGTCAACCTTTGATGATTTATTGAGGAAATAAAATTATATTGAAACAGCCACAGTGTTAGGCACTAGGGATAAAAGATAATTAAGTTATAAACCCTGTCCTTAAGGAGTATAGCCATGTTATAGAGCAATTAATGAAAACAGTCATTTTTTAATAAAATAAGGCTTTTATTATGATAAAGTCTGCCCTTTGGGCTATGAATGGGTCAAGCAGAGTAACCTAACCTATCCTATGGTGTGCCCAGAGAGGATTATTATACCTTATTCATAAAGAAAGTCAATGATTAAGCTAGGCTAAATTTAGGGCAATGATACTCAAGGCAGAGGAAATATTGTATGAAAAACAATAGTGACAAAAAGGGCTTCTGCTTGCCTGAATATAAAGATCACTTTTGTTCATATGTTCCATGAAAGATTGGTAAGCAAAAATAATTCTAAGGTCATAGTTAAGGGAAAGGGTGTAGAACAGTTCTATACTAGGGAGTCCTATTAGGAGAATCTTGCAATAATCCAAATGAAATAGACACCTGTGGAATATTACAGAGTCCAAAAATGAATACAGGCATCTCTGGTCAACTAAAGTTTGGCAAGTATACCAAAAATACACAATGGGAAATACTGAGAAAATAATACATCTTTTAAAAATGGTGTGAGAAATCTAGATATATGTATTTTCAGGAATAAAGTTGACCATTATCTCAGATCATGAATAAAAATTATCTCAAATCAATTAAAAACTAAATCATAAAAAAACTAAAATCATAAAACCACTAGAAGAAACATAGAGAAAAGCTTCCTGATATTGATCTAGGCAATGATTTTTTGGATGCAAAGGTAACCAAAAAAATAAATTAAAAGATAAATAGATTTTCAAAGAACTGAAATACTTCTACACAGACATGAAAATAACCAACAGAATGAAAAGGCAACTTTTGGAATAAAAGAAAATATATAAAGCCATGCATTTGACAATAGATTAGTAAACCAAGTATATAAGGAATCCATGCAACTCAATAGCAGAAAAGGAAATAAAGAACAATTTTAAAGATGGATATTATGATTTGGATCTGGAGTGTACCTTCAATGTCTCATATGTCCCCAATATAGCAATGTTCATAGATGGAGGTTTTGGGGAGTGATTTGATTGTGAGGACACTGATCTCAATTCTTCATGAATGCATAGATAGATGAATGAACTACTGGGATGTATAGTTTTATAGGTAGGTGGGTCATGGTTGGAGGAAGTAGGTCATTGGGAGTGTGCCCTGGAAGACTTTATCTTCTCTGCAGCCCCTTCCTCTTTCTCTCTGCTTCCCAGCTGCCATAAATGGAGCAGCTTTTTACTACCAAGCTCTTCTGTCAAGATATTCTGCCTCACTTCAGATCCCAAGGAATGGAGCCAGCTGACCCTGGATTGAAACCTGTCAGACAGAAAGCTGAATTAAATATATTCCTCATTTAGATTGTTCTTGTCAGGTATTTTGGGCACAATGGTAAAAGCTATCTAACACAAAGGCAATGGACCCATATAGACATTTCTCAAAAGAACAATTGCAAATAATAATAGATACATGAAAAAATCATTACCCACTAATAACCAGGGAAATGCAAACACAGACCATCCTTTTAGAATCATTATTATTAAAAATATAACAAATAACAAGTTTTGAGAATGATATGCAGAAAAGGAAACCCTTTCCACTGTTGGTAAGAATGCAGAGATTGATAAAGCCATAACGGAAAACAGTATGATAATTTCTCAAAAGTGTGATACAACAAAGCTACCTTTGGATAAATATTTCTGTTTTAGTTATCATTTTTGCTGCTTCAACCAAAAGAAATGAAAAGAAAAATGTTATGGGAGGAAAAGCTTATTTTGAGGCTGATGGTTTCAAAGGTTGTAGTCCAGAGACAGTTGGTTCCATTATTCTGGGTCCAAGGTGTGACAGAACATCATGGTAGAAGAGTGTGGCTAAGGAAAGTAGGTCAGGACATGATCACCAGGAAGCAGAGAGAGAGAGCCTAAGCTCAAACAAATACACCCCAAAGGCACGCTCACAATGACCCACCTCCTTCACCCACATTCTACCTGCCTTCAGTTACAGTCTAGTTAATCTCTATGGGTGCTGATTCAGTTAAAACTCTCATAACTCAATTATTTACCTTCTCAACCTTATTGCATTGTCTCACACATAAGAATGTGAGGGACACCTCACATCTAAACCATAACAATCATAACAAAATTAAATCAGCGTTTCAAAGAGGTATGTGCACTCATGTTAATTTCAGCATTATTCATAATAATTGAGATTTTGGAAGAACCTCAATAGTTGAATGGACAAAGAAAATCTGATACACAAACACACACATACATATACAAACACAATAGAATGCTATTCAGTCTTAAAATTTAAAAAAGTTCTGTCACTCATGATAATATAAATGAAATGAAGGGCTTTACACTAAATGACACAGATGAAATTCAGAAAGACAAACACAGTTTGGTCTCACCTATTTGAAGAATTTAAACAGCTCAATTCATAGACAAAGGATAGAATGGTGATTACCAATGTTTGAGTATAGAGGGATATGGCAAGATGTGGACAAAGGAGGAGTCATGTAAAAAAAATAAGTCATATATACAAGTATGTGGCCATGGTTAATAATACTGCACTATATATTTCAATTTTCTGAGAAGATGTCTTAGTTTTTATTACCACTCAAAAAACTATAAACATGTGAGGTAATGGATATTTTAATTAGCTTTATTGCAGTGGATATTTAACCATGCATGAACAAACATCAGTTCATCAATTTGTACAACACAAATATATGTATTTTGAAGTCACATTCATCTCAATGATGGATAAAATATAATCCAGATCATAGAGGAAGCAAAATATTATCTACACTGGAAATACAGCTTTTTACCCATAGGTAGAATGGCTTTAAATTCATGATGTTGGATGAGATCATGCAAGGAAGAATGAGGAATCCAAAATAGATCTGAATCTAAGTCAGAAATGTAGAAGACAACAATATTTTAAAAATTATACTATTAAGAAGAGCCCTAAAAGAAGGCAAATATTAAAGGACTATAAACTATGGTAGAACCAGGAAATTACAAACAATATGGTTGATAAAAGGACATTTCTTTTAAGAGATGTATTCCAGATAATAAATATATATGCATATTATCTTATTATAAGTTCCAAAGATTATGGAAGTATAGAACACTGTTTATATTTGTTTAAGCATGACCTGTAAAATACAAAATTATGTACAAACTTCTATAATCTGCTTTCATTTATATTAACATAATATTTGTTCTTGTCCCACCACCTCTTTCTCAGGGTCACACTATTAAGTAATATAGCCATTCTCATTTTGGGGAAATTTTGCCTCCAAGGGGACATTTGGCAATGTCAGCACATATGTTTTGATGTCACAGCTGAGATAATTTTCTCTTTATATGAAATATAGACAATATAAATATTCTCTATATGAAAAGGAATATATCAGAAATAGGGCTGGGGAGATAACTCAGTTGGTAGAGTGCTTGCCTAGCAAGCACAAGGCCCTGGGTTCGATCCCCAGCACCAAAAAAAAAAAAAAAAAAAAAAAAAGAAATAATCTATGCATATATAGTCACTTGAATTTCTACAAGAGTTCCAAGATCACTAACTGGAAAATGGTGTGGGAATGAATGTAATCTCTTCCTTGTTTTATTTTATCAAATGCTTTTTCTGCATCTATTGAAACAATCATATGATTCTTAAATAAGTGTATTGATATGGTGAATTACATTTATTCATTTTTGGATGTTGAACCAACCTTGCATCCCTGGGATGAAACCCACTTGATCATGGTGCACTATCTTTTTTTTTTTTTTTTTTTGGTGCTGGGAATTGAACCCAAGGCCTTGTGCTTGGGAGACAAGCACTCTACCAACTGAGCTACATCCCCAGCCCCACTATTTTTAAATATGTTTTTGCATGTGATTTGCATGTTTGTTCATCAGGGATATTGGTCTGAAATTTTCTTTCCTTAGTGCATCTTTGTCTGGTTTTGGTATCAGGGAGATACTAGCTTCAAAGAATGAGTTTGGAAGGGTCCCTCTGTTTTCTATTTTATGTAATACTTTGAGGAGTATTGGAATGAGTTTTTCTTTGAAGATCTTTGACTGAGCATCCATCTGGTCCTGAATTTTTCTTGGTTGGTAGGCTTTTGATGGCTTCTTATATTTCATTGCTTAAAATTAATCTGTTTAAATTTGTATATTCTTCAGAATCAGTTTGGGAGGATCACACCTTTAAAAATTTCTCAATGTCTTTGAGATTTTCTATTTTGATGGATATAGATTTTCAAAGTAGCTTCTAATTATGTTATGTATTTCAATGGTGTCTGTTGTGATCTTCCCTTTTTCATCATGAATTTTAGTAATTTGAGTTTTCTCTCCCCTTCCCTTTGTTAGTGTTGCAAGAATCAATAAATGGGATGGATTCAAACTAAATAGTTTTTTTTTATCAAGAAAGGAAATAATCAATATTGTGAAGATAGAGCCTAGAGTTGGAGAAAATCTTTTCCACACACATTTCAGACAGAGCACTAACCTCCAAAATTTATAAAGAACTTAAAACACTTTACACCAAATATACAAAGAACCCAATCAATAAATGGGCTAAGGAACTGGGAAGACACTTCACAAAAGATATACGGGTGATGGACAAATACATGAGAAAGTGCTCATCATCTCTAGTAATTAGAGAAATGTAAATCAAAACCACCCTAATATTTTCATCTAACTCCAATTAGAATGGCTATTATCAAGTATATAAGAATTAATAGGTGTTGACGAGGATGTGGGTAAAAAGGCATACTCATACATTGCAAATTGGTGCAACCCCTCTGGAAAGCAGTGTGGAGATTCCTCAGAAAACTTGTAATAGACCCACCTTTTGACCCAGCTATCCCACTCCTAGGTTTATACCCAAAGGACTTAAAATTAGCATACTATAGTAACGCAGCCACATCAATGTTTACAGCAGCTCAATTCATATTAGCTAGATTGTGGAACCAAATGAGATGCCCTTGATTGATGAATGGATAAAGAAACTGTGGTATATATACAGAATGGAATATAACTTAGCCATAAAGAAGAATAAAATTATGACTTTTGCAGGTAACCAGTCAGAGTTGGAGAATGTCATGTTAAGTGTCATAAGCCAATCCCATAAAACCAGAGGTCGAATGATTTCTCTGATAAGTGGTTGACGACACATAATTGGTGGGGCAGGGGGTAAGAGAAGAATGGAGGAACTTTGGATTGTGCAGAAGGAAATGAAAGCGGGGGGCAGGGGTATGAAAGATGGTGGGATGAGACACATCATTACCCTATGTACATGTATGATTACATGAATGGTGTGAATCTATATTGTGCACAACCATAGAAATGAAAAGTTGTACCCCATTCGTGTACAATGGATCAAAATGCAGTCTGTAAAATAAAAAAAATTAAAAAATAAAAAGACATTGAGTTGATAATTTTTCAAGCTGGGTTGATAATATGTAGGTGTCATACTATTATATCTTCCTCTGTTCATGTTTCAAATATTTCTACATGATAATAAAATATTTTTAAAGAAGGTAGGGAAAAATACACATACATGCATATGTATATATATATATATACATATATATATTCAGGTCTTGTAGGCAGAATATTGTAAAACTTCATTAGACAATATTAAATCTTGCCAAATTTGATGAGGAAGATAACATAAATTGGAAGGTTCGATATTTTAAAGATGTTGCTCCTACCTCAATTAATCTTTAATTTTAATTAACTCCAATCAAAATTTAGCTGGTTTCTAATAGAATTTGGTTAACCTAAACTTTATATGGAAATTTAAAGGGAAAGGTATAATCATGACAATTTCATAAACGAAAGAAAGTAGGATGATTTGTCTATTGATATTTTGTTTAAAGGTATTAAGGCAGTACGGAATTTATGAATGGGTATACATGTTGACTGATGCAAGTAAATAAAAGGTCCAGCAAAAGTGTATAGTATACATATGTGTTGGTCAGCCTTTCATCACTGTGAACCAAAATACATGACAAAAACTTAGAGGAGGAAAGATTTATTTTGCCTTATTGTTTCTGAGGATTCAGTTCATCATTGACCAGCTACTCCTCTGGGTCTGAAATAAGACAGAACATTATGAAGCAAACACTTGGTGGAGAAAAGTTATGGAGGAGGAGGGAGAGGAAGAGGAAGAAATAAAGGGGGTAGAGAAAAGATAGACCTTTCTAGGGCACATTCCCCAGTGACCAACTTCCTAGAAAACACATCATGCCTAGAATCTAGAAGTCTAAAATTGGACTGTGAGCAGAACCACACTCATCTCCAAAGATTCTAGGAGAGGCTCCTTTCACGTTTCTTTCAGTTTCTTGAAGTCATCCTTGGCTTCTGAAAGCACTTCAATCTTTGCCTCCATATTTACATAGCTGTCTTCCTTTGATCTGGGTTTATGTCCTTATTTCTTTCTACTTATAGGAAGACCAGTAGTATTGGCTTACGATCCACCCAACTCCAGTATGTACTCATCTTAACTAGTTACATTAACAAGGACCCAATTTTCAAATAAGATCTCATTCTGAGGTTAGGGCTTCAATGTATTTTTTTTTTGCAGGGAACAAAATTAAACCCATCAAAGTGCTTCACAAATATATGTTGAATAAATACATGAATGAATTATTGAGAATGTAAAGGCCCAATCAGCTAAAACTAGTCTGAGTGTTATTTATAGATATAAATGTATTCAAAGAAATAAAAGCAAGAATATTATTAACACAAAATTAGGAAAATGTTTACTTCTCAGGATGAGAAAGGATGTTGCAGGACCGGGGTTAATGGAATTCTTAAAAATTAAACAGTTTTATATATATATTCTTTACAAAGCAATAAAATGTATACACATTTCTGTGTGGTTTATTTAATATAAAATAGCTAGTAATATGGGGAACAGAGAACAAATTAAGGAGAAACTAAAGATAATCCATACTTTGTCAATTCTGATTGGGACAGACACTTACATTTAACTTGGATTAAAACAAACAGTCAAGCAAACAAAACTTTCAGATGACTTCTTTCTCCCTCTAAGGAGATAGATATTTTATAAACCAACTCTGGACTGATCATGTAGTCTGGGGAAAGGAGACATGGAAAAGCAAGGAATATAATTTTGTTTTGACATGGAAAGGAGAAGTTCTACCCTCCCCAGTCTCCATCCCTTTCTTCTTCTCATTCTTTCTCTCTTCCTTCCCTCTATTCATTCATACTTTATAGCACAAAGAACTTTATAGTAGCCAGAGAAAACTGTACTATTTATACAAACAAAGGAAATAGATGAATCAACATGGACATGTGGATATCAATTTAAATCTTCCTGAGTACTATAAGAGAAAATATGACATTATGGATTAAATAATAAATGCACTAAAATATCCCAATAAGTCAAAAGGATCCTAGTCCCAAGATTAGTTTGGTGGTTATAAGACATAAGGACTTTGCATTAGCATTTCATATGTATGTTGGTCTTTCCATCAATATTGTAAGATAACTCTCATGCTTCTAATATAACATTTTCATTGAAGGGAATCAGGAGAAACATTGACTGGACTATGATATTGGTACACATTGCCCAGGTGCCATTCATATGAAAAGCACTGTACATTACAGTGAGCAGAATCACACAAGAAAGAATAACTGCACCCCTAATACCAAAAATATTTCTACTAAGGACCAATAAAATTCATACTCTGGGGTTAGGCAAAGGACACTTGACTAAAGTGATGATTCTTTCAGCAGGAAGAAAGGGGATGGCTGGAGAGTAGAGAAATGTAGTGACTACAATAGTCCACACCAATGTTTCATTTAGCAACTAAATGAGTTACTTAAATAAGCAGTTTATAATTTTATTATGTCATTTCATTGTCAAAGAAAACCTGCAAGAAAATTTAGTAACCCACTTTATAGGTGAGAAGACTGAGAATTAATCTACATTCACATAACTAACAAGTGGTATCATCCATTTTCAAACTCAGTGTTCCCAGAAACTTCACCTTTGTATCAGAAAAATAAGACAAAACCAGATTTCCATGCTCATGAAGCATACACAGTGTAACAAACATCTCTGACCTTCCTTATTTAAGTTGATAAGTGACCAACATAGAAAAATCCTTCATGTTCCATGGAATCTAGTCTGTCATTGATTCTTTCATGAATGATGATTATTTAATTCGTAGGGCCATCCCTGAACCACTTATCACTGGCTTCAGAATGAATTCCCATATCTAGTTCTGCTTTAGATAGCCCACATTTTCAATATCTTGTGTAAACAGGGTGCTTTTACAACTGACATTTGGGAAAAAAAACAGTAGATAGAACTTTTCATAGCCCCAGAATATAAAATATGTTCTAATACTGTATATATCAGTAAATTACATTTCTAGTTTGTCCTCAATCTCAAGAAAATCCTTAGCCAAATAAACTAGCAAGCAAATAAATCACTTTAATTATCATAAATGGCAGTTTCCCCAAATTCATTTTTGGCAGTAAATAGCTTCTATTATTGACTTTTGCAGGAGTAATTTAAGGGGAAAATATTCTCAGTAAAATTGGGGATGCCTGGCTGTGAACTGCTATTCCTCATGTATGTATGTATATTATACTCCACTTTGATTCTTCTACCATGGAAATGTGAATTTTCAATTTTAAGGCGCTTAAACCAATATATTTATTATGAAATTATCCATTTTATAAATTATCTTCTACATCGTGCCTCATTGGATAAATTTAAGATTGTAATTTTCTATAGTGTAGATAGAATAAATGGCTCAGATGAGAAAAGTTACTGCTTTTATAGAATTACACTATTATGCCTAGTATTATAATGAGATGAACTTTGCTTCATTTTTCCAGTGAAATTAAAATCTTCCCCATCAGGAATATTTTATACATAATGATAATAAGTTAATCATGGTATATGTCTTGAGTGATTATTACAGCATGAGCTTCAAAATCATGATGATCTGCTTTAAATCCTAGCTTTGCTAGAATGGCTAGCTGTGTAAAACTGGGAAAATGGTTCAACAATTCTGGGCTTGAGTTCCTTATTCAAAATACAGATACTATCCCAGTTATTTTAGAGTTCCTTCTGTCTGTTGAGTAGCAAACGTAATATCTGGTACATCACATGCATTCTATAAGTCATGACTTGTTATGGTTTACATGTGGATTGTCCCCCTAAAATCTTGTGTGTTAAACAATGCAGGAATATTCAGATGTAAAATGATTAGATCATGAGAGCTGTAACCTCATCCATTTGATGGATCAATAACTTGAACGGGTTACTGGGTTATAACTGTAGGCTGGTGATGCATTGAATTTGTCACTGAGGTGTGCCCTTGTGTTCCTGATTCCTTACATGCTGTCTGCATCCTGACTGCCATTAAGTTGAGAAGCTTTCCTTCTCCACACCCTTCTTCTATGATGTTCCACTATCACCATGGTCCCAGAGCAATGGAGTTGGTCAATCATGGACTGAACCTCTGAAACTGTGAGCCAAAATAAACTCTTCCTCCTCTAAGTAGTTATTGTAAGGTATTTCAGTCACAACGATACAAAACTGAATTACATGGTAATCATTAATAATACCTTAATTTTAATATCATAACCATATACTCTTTTAGAGTCCAGAAGTGTTTTTTGCCTTGGTACAGTATATGACCTCAGTTAACCACATTCATGCCCCACTGGATGTGGTGACCAAATAATTTGCCCAAGGATAAAGGTACATGAGGATCAGCAACAAGTGGGGATGGTGAGGTGGAGATAGATTTTAAAATATAAATAGAATCCATATGATTTAGTGATTCACTTGAAGAGTGGGGAAGCATCAGTAGTTAAGGATTATGCCTGAATTGTGATGTTTTTGTTATTCAGTAAATGGAATGCCATTGATAAGGAAAGGAATTATTCATTCTAATTAGTTGTACATGACAATACAGTGTATAATGCATTCTACTATCATGTACAACTAATCAGAATGAATAAAAATTTAATACAAAATTTTTAAAAAGGAGAAGGTTTAGAAAGATATTTTCAGTTTTAATTTTGAGGTGTCTGTCAAACATTGAAAAACTGACATCTAAAATGCAATTGACTAAAGAATCTGGGGTTAAATAGAGAATTTTGTGATAAGTCTAGAAAATAGTAATTATTAGTATAGCTGTAACAGCTCAGACAAGTGGTATAGATGATATGAATCTGAAAAAGGGTAAAGGGTAAGGAAGAGGACCAAGAAAAGCAAAGATCTCCATGATTGTGTATCTGACTTCTCATATAACAGATACACACTTTTTTATGTTTATGTTTCATCTATAATGCAATACTCTTTATTCTCTGAGCCAGTGTATATACTATTTCTTCTACCTAATGTGTACTTCCTACCTTCTCAATTACTCCCTCCTGTTATTCTTTAGCTAATTTATTTTCATTTTTACAGGGCTCAACTTAGCATCAATACCCTGAAATACCCTGTGTACAACAAATCATGGTAGTTGCTATGGTCTCTTTCACCTCCTCCCCTCAAAATTTATATTTTGAAGTCCTGATACCTAGTACCTTAGAACATGACTCCTTAGAGATAGGGTCTTTAAAAGAGGTAATTAGTAAGGACAAATTAAATTCCTAGGATATGTCTTATTTCAGTGTGACTTGTAATTTATAATAAGTAAAGATTGGAACACAGACACATTGAAAAAAGATGAGGTGAATTCAAAAGGAGAAAATGGTCATCTACAAGACAAAGAAAAAGTCATCATGAAAAACCAACTCTACTGACACCTTGATCTTAGGCTCCTCACCTCTAGAACTGTGAGGAAATAATTTTCTATTATTTCATTCATCCATTCTGTGATATTTTGTTATGATACCTATAGATGAGTAATGTGTATTATAATTGCCCTACATAATTAAAATGAATGCATTGTTCCATTCCTAGAGAACATCAATATTTAATGAACATAGGGAAGAAAGTGTGGTATACCTATAAAATGGAATATTCTGCAGCTGTCACATGGATGAATTTTAACATGGAGGATGTTATTATAAGTAAAATAAGCCGGTCACAGGACAAAAACTGTGATTCCATTTTTATGAGGTTGTAATTATCAAATTCATAGAAATGCCTATAGTTAACAATATGGCATTGTATACTTCATAATTTAAGAGGGTAGATCTCATTTTAAGTGTTATTATTACAAGAACAAAAAAACTCACAAAACCACAAAGGGACACAAGAAAACTAACAAGGACATTGATTATGTCTATTGTTATATTTTACTTTTTATTTATTTTTTGTTTCTGATTCACACATAGATACCAATGTGATATTTTTGTTTGTTTGTTTGTTTTGGTACCAGGGAATGACCCAGGGACACTTATTACTGAGTCACATCCTCAGCCCTTTTTTCATATTTTATTTTGAGACTGGGTCTCACCAAGTTGCTCAGGACCTTGGTAATTTGCTGAGACTGGCCTTGAACTTAAGATCCTCCTGCCTCAGCCTTCTGAGTCACTGGGATTACAGGTCTGTGCCACTGTATCTGGCTGCAATGTGATGTTCTGATACATGTATACAAAGTGTAATGATTTAATCAGGTAATCAACATATTTATCACCTTAAACATTTATCAATTCTTTGTGGTAGAACATTCAAAAGCTTCTTTTCTATTGATTTTGAAATATATAATACATATTGTTAAGTAGAATCATGTTACCAGGCAATAGAATACTGGAACTTATTTCTCCTATCTTACTGTTACTTCAAACCCACTGATGAATCTTCCCTCTTCCTCCTTCATCCATTCACTCAGTCCATGGAAACTCCAACCCAATACTTTATTTTCAACTTCTTCGAAATTTACTGTTTAGATTCCAAATATGAAGGAGAACATGTAGAATTTGTCTTTGGTGCCATGATTATTTCACTTAATGTTATGTTCCTCAGGATTATGCATGTGGTTACAAATTACAGAATTTCAACCTGTGTTTATTTTTTTTTTTTTTGGTTCAGTAGCATTCCATTCTGTGTGTATATGTATGTATGTGTACATGCCACATTTTCTTTATATATTCAACAGTTGATGAACACTTGATTCTATCATTTGACCATTGTGAATGAATGTCATTTCCTTCTTAACTCAATGAAAGTATATTGAGAATTTAGGCCTTCTTATTGAGAAAAATATAATGAACAGTGTTACCTACTATTTGGCAGACTGTAGGAATGGGTTCAATAAATTTTTATATATAAGACACAGTTGCTCAATGAAGCTCCCAGATTTCCAACTAGGGTTGCCAGATAAAACATAGCACTCTCAATTAAATTTGAATTTCCAATAAACAGGGAACAGTGTTTTGTTTATTTAGTATACATCCCCAAGTATTACAT
Organism: Sciurus vulgaris; assembly: GCF_902686455.1. Lineage (NCBI taxonomy): Eukaryota > Metazoa > Chordata > Mammalia > Rodentia > Sciuridae > Sciurus > Sciurus vulgaris. The sequence goes on along the minus strand of NC_136471.1, from coordinate 9,807,526 downwards.
AGGACATATTTATATTTAATAATTTATCTGAATTTAAAATTTAACTGATTTTTCTAATGTTTTTATTTGCTAAATCTGGTATTGTTAATTCTATTTTTTACATTTAGAAACATTTTAAACCCTGAGGGAAAACATGTTTTCATCTTTCTGGAGTTTTTAGGTCCTAGTAGTTTCATTTGGCTCTGTATCTCAATGTGAGCATCTAGGTCCTCCTTCAATTGGGAACCCTGGGGCTACATTTCACCCGGTTCAGCCTCCTTAACACAACATTCCACAAGAAAACAGGTTTTCTAGATACTAGCTCTGGTCATCAGAATATGGACTTTAAAACAAAGCAGAATCTACACACCCAAGGAAATCTACAAACCCAGTATGTGAAGAAATTCTGTAGCTTAGATGACTAAATTATTTATTAAAAATAATTGCACTGAATTTCTACACAGAAGTTCTAGTGTACTATATGCTCATGTCCAACAAGAAGGAGTCTAAGATACTATTTTAAGAATTTTGTTTGCCAGTGGGGACAGAAAGACAAATAAAATATAGTCTCTGCGTGCCAAAGCAGTGGACACTTGTAGTGAGTATAAATGAATCAGACAAAGGCAAGCATGTAATATTTTGTAATTCATTCAGTCAACAAATATACATATGGAATGTCTATAATGTGACAGGCACTATTCTGAGGGGTAAGAATGCAGCAATGATAAAAACAAAAATCCATCTTTACAAATACACAGGTAAGATGTACAATGCAGGTGATAAATGCATTGGTGAAAAAAGTTAAGCAGGGCAGTATGATATAGGATACCACAGGATGGGCACATTGCAATTTCAATTAAAGTGTTTATAGAAGATCTCACTAAGAAGATGGCATTTGATTGAAGACTTAAAGATATTGAATCATGTAAGTATCTGGGGGGGGCAGACAGTTCAGAAGAACAAAGGCCCAAATATGTAAGTATGCTCGGTATGTTCAAGAATAATCTTGAGGGTAGTATCATTAAAACAGTAGAAATAAGGGGAAGATAGATGGGTTTTAATTTGAAGGCCTCTACCTGATTCACTTTCTATTTTCCCCTTCTTTATTCTTTTCTTTATTGAAACTCATCATCTGATATGTATTTAATTTTTCTTATTTATTTGTAGAATGAGAAGATATAGATTTTGTTAGTGATATTGGCCCTTATAAACACTTTGCCTTTTACTCATCATAAAATGAGGAGCCCTTGTAGGGCTTTAAGCAGTGAAATGCTCTGTCATGTTCTAATAGGATCATTCTATTTGCTAAAAATAGATGATGGGGGGAAACCAAGACCCTGAGAGACCAGTTAGGAGGCTAGGAAAATAATGCAACTGAATGGTAATGTTGCCTGAACCAGGGTGGTAGTAATGGAGGTATTATAAAATGGTCAGATTTTGGATATATTTGGAAGGTAAATAACAACTGAATTAGATAAAAGATTAGATGTGGTCTATGAGAGAAAGGGCATAATCAAAAATGACTCCCAGAGTAGGGATGTTGGATTATAGGATTTGATATTAACCAAGATGGAAAAGAATATAACTAAAAGTGGTTTGGGAAAAATATCATGTCTACAAATGTAAGCATCAGGTGGGCATTTGGACTATAAAAGGGCCTGATACAGAGAAGTCCAAGTTGCAGATAGAAACTCAGGAGTGATCAGCCTATAGATAATATCAAAGCCATGAGTCTTGGTGATATTCCCTTTAGAGTGAATATCATTATGGTAGGAGTGGGGGAGGTCCAAAGACTGAATTCTGGGGCAATTCTATCATTAGAAAGACTAGGAAGGGAAATGTTTGCAAGAATTTGGGGCCATCAACACAATCAAATCCTGTGGACAAGACCACTAGAGGAGACAAGAAAATAACAACTGGATTTAGCAATAGGGAGGTCAACTGTGTCCTTGAAAAGAATAGTTTTGGTAGCATGGCATTTATTAGAGCCTGATTGATATTGATTTTATAGAGAATGAGAATAGACAAATTAGGCAATAGCTAGAGGGTAATAGGAGTCAAGAGAAGGTTTCTGATCAGCATGCAAAATGAGGGGACAATTTAAACAAAAAATGAAAAAAAATACTTTACATATTAACTAATCAGTCCTTTCAAAACCCAATGGAACAGATTCTGTTATTAATTCCAGATAACATATGAGAATGATCATGGTGTAGGGAAAGAGTGATAATTCTGATCACAGAGATCAGACATGTTTCACTTGAAAGTGAGAAGTTAGCAGGATGTTGGAATGAGACAAATTTCAATATACAGGAAAGTGGGGAAATTTTATATGCATAGAATAGGTTGGAAAATAACTGGAGATAACATGACACATATTTGGATTTGAGCAAGTAGTCAGCTAGTATATTAAAAGTACGTACAGAGATATAACAAGTGATAAGATGGAAGTTGCCAAGTCCTCTTCCTTCATGTTGGAACCTACAGAAGGAATCAACAGAGTGTATTATTGGAATCATTAGTCCTTTAGTGTGTGGGTTCCATTTGATGATAGTCACTCTGTTTCCAGGATTGACTTTACCCCATTGTGGTTTACATATGAGGTGTGCCCCTAAAGCATATGTGTGAAACAATGCAAGAAGGTTTAGAGGTGAAATGACCGGGTTATGAAAAATCTTAACCTAATCAGTAAATTAATACCTTGATAGGGTTAACTGAGTGGTAGCTGTAGGTAAGTGGGGTGTGGCTGCAGGAAGTAGGTCACGGGGAGAGTGTCTTTGGGGTTTATATTTGTTCCTGGTGCTGTCTCTGCTTCCTGGTCACCATGTCCTGAGTTGCTTTCCTCCTCCACACCTTTCTGTCATGATGCTCTGCATTGCCTCAGACCCAGAGCAATGGAGTTGGCTGTCTTATTCTGAAACCATGAATACCAAAGAAACATTTCCTTCTGTAATATTGTTCTTGTCAGGACATTTGGTCAAAGTAGCAAAAGAAAAAAGTCACTAAAACAACCCCTGACACAGCTGTGCCTGATTTTATTTATTAGGTTTAATCAATTGCAAGCACATCTTCTGCTAGTACTCCAGTTTTAACTCTCTGGGTTATAAGATTTAGCTTTGGAACACCAGTAGCATTAACTAGTATGCTAACCAGTAGAACCCAGATTTTTCTTAAAGATAAATGCATCAACATTGAACTTGGACAATTCTAATGACCAATCTCTAGAGATTATGATGGTTTATCAATCATCCTTTGTGATGCCATGTCATATCGCATCCCATTAAGCCAGGTGACAGCAATCACTGGTTTTATTTTTGATTTTGCTATCACTTTAATTTATTAGTAGAAACACATGTCATATTGAGATAACCCACTTTAATCTAGGTTCAACTAACAGAATAGTTTGACTAACTGTACTTGCAGATTAGTTTTCACTCCTACCACTCACGTATTCATTGGAACAATTGCTACATAACCAAAAGCCCCCTTCAACACTGGTGGATAATATACACTGGCTTCTACTGGCCCACACTGTTTGCTTCTATAGGAGATACCTCAACATCCACTACAGCCACCAGGTTCTCATTTGCCACAACAACAAACATAGCTGATGTAAGTTGGTCTATTTGTATAACTTTTGGTTTTGAAGAAAGTAACCACAAATATCCAGAACTGTTTCTACTGCTTCTTTTTTAAAAATATTTTTTAGTTGTAGATGGACACAATGTCTTTCATTTATTTATTTTTATGTGGTGCCGAGGTTCAAACTCAGTGCCTCACACATGCTAGGTAACCACAGCCCCTCTACTGCTTCTAATATAATTTCAACTACCTTCTCCAACACAGGTGCCAAACTGTAATATAAACTCTTTTTGTGAACTGATCAGAAATCAGCCTCATTCCCTAGGAATTACTCTATTAAGTATCTGAGAAGTTGGATACAAGATACTGAGAGCCCCAAGTGGAAGACAAAGTAGGGACTGAAATAGTTAAGCAAGGAAGGGAAAAGTTGAAAGCTCCATTCTAGAACTCACATGCAAGATAAGAAAGGATGAAATCAGTGAGGTGACAACTCTCACTGAGAAAAACCTCAGCAATAAGAACTGAAAAAGAAGAAGAAAGAGAAAAGTGGGGGTGAAATTATGCTTACTAAGGACCAACTACATGATAAGCCTTCAGTAAAACACATAAAACTTCATAGCAGGTCCAAAAGGCTGAAAAATAAGAGAAATTAAGTAACTCACCTAAGATTACATTCTTGTCAAGTAGTTGCTATGGAATGAATTGAATACCCTTGCAAAATTCATATTTTGAAGCACTAACCTTCAATATGATTGTACAGTTACTTCTTGGTATCCACTGGGGATTGATTTCAGAACCCTCAGAGAGACCAAAACCCACAGATGCTCAAGTACCTCATATAAAACCTACAGAGAACCTACACACATACTCCCATAATTGAAATCATCTTTAAAATACTTATATTACTTAATATAATGCCAAGGTTTTATATACAGTTATTAATTATGCTTTAAGGAGTAATTACAAGAAGAAATATCTGTAATATTGAGTAAGACACACTTTTTTTCAGAGGATTTTCATTCACATTTGATTGAACTTGTGAATGTAGAACCCGCAAATATGGAGGGTCAACTGTATTCAGAGGTGGGAACTTCAAGACATCCCTAAGTTCAGATGAGTTCATGAGGGTAGAGCTACCATGATGGGATTAGTGCTCTTATAAGAAGAATATGACACACCAGAATACACACATGAGTATACTATCTCTCTACACCATCTATATGCAAACCAGGAAGAGAACACTAACCTTAGCCCAACCAGGTGGGCACACTGACCTTGGACTTCTTAGCTTCCAGAACTCTAAGAAAGTAATTTACTATTATGTGAGTATGGTAATTTGTTATGGCAGCCTGAGAAGACTACTATAGTAAATGAACTGGAAATGTCAAGGTCAAGTTCATCTCAATACAAAGTAAATTTTCTTTCACTTACAGTTTCAACTTGCACTTTTAGAAGTTGAATGATTCACAAGGACTCCAAAAGAAGGCTTGAGGCCAGATATAAGTTCATCATTTGCTTTTGTCTTCATAAAGCCTCATCACATGAATATAATTCTTCACCAAAATTTGTTAAACTTGGTCTTCTGACTAATTTTAAAGCTTTCTAATTCTTTCTTGAGTCCTAACAATTTTCATAATGGTATGGATAGATAGATAGATAGATAGATAGATATCTAACCCCCTGAACTCTCACATTCCTTTTCTCCTTAAATCAATTTACCTTGCTAAATTTTGAGTGGAAAGCCTTCTACTGCACCTTCTACTTTTAAAAGCCTAACTGCTCCCTGATTCAGTCTTGAATTCCTAAGCTTCAAAATCTGCCATTACATCATAACCCAGCTGAGCATGGTGGTGCACACATGTAATTCCAGTGACTCTGGAAACTGGGGCAGGAGGATTGCAAGTTGGAGACCAACCTCAGCAACTTAGTGAGGCCAAAAGGACTTAGTGAGATTCTGATTAAAAAGAAAAGAAAATATAAAACAGGTTGGGGATTCGCCTCAGTGTTTTGAGTGTCCCTGGGTTCAATCGCTGATATAAAAGAAAATAAAAGCTCATAGCCCATATGAGCTCTTTTTCTTTACTGGTACATCTAATACCATTACCATTTCCATTTCTCCAAGTTCCTGGAACATCTTCTGGTTACAGTTTTTGTTCAGACCAGATGTTAGTCTGGAGTTATAATTAACACTTCTGTCTAGGAGTGTTGTGCTGTGACTGCATATTGAAAAGATATGCAGAACTGTTAAATACCAATGCTAAATTATTAACCCAGACCATATAGAAATAAATATTTATGAATCATATCTAAGCATCTCTACTATCTTTTTAAAAATTTTCCACATGATTTTCAATGTATAGGAAGGATCAGAAACATTGGTTCTCAGACCTTGGATGATGATGTTACTGGCATAAATCCCAAGCTACTTGAGGGCTCTAAGATATGAGTCCAAAAATTAGTGAATCACAAACCAAAAAGTGATACTGCTGTTTTAAATGGACACAGATATATCACTGGCGGGATATAAATTTACCATATTATTTGAGTCAGGATATTTTTCTATCAAGTATTATCTTAATGAACTGATATTGAATACAATTAAAATTATTGAGGGCTATGAATTTTGACATAAAAAGTTATCCTGTCATTGTAAATTATGTAGACCTATTTGCTACTATGGTAACATTTTCTAAATATTTTGGATTCAAATACATTTGGAAACAGTAGATTTGACATCCCCACTTTTAACTTTATAATATGCAATAACATATTAAGAGCTCTCAGAAACTCTGCAATAAAAATAATAATCTTAACTTTAATTAGCATTTCCAAACTTACACAGAATCTTTTCTCCATTCCCAAGAACACATAATAATGCCCCAAGAGACACTGTTTTCCCAAGATTTTTCCATTCCTCAAACTAGGATCACTACAGAAAGGAGGACATAATGAAACCCCAGTTGCTTACTTTCAAAGAGACAACTTTTGCATGTGCAACAATTATTTGTACAATGAATTATATACTTTCAAATGTGTTTTTCAAGGTTAAGGAGCTGAATTCTTGTTTTTTTTTTTTTTTACTTTTTAAAAATAAGATCCTGATAATAACTGTGACAATTATAATAACTAAACTTATTTAATGTGCCAAGTGCTATTCTAAGCAATAGACATTACCCCCTAACACTAGGAATAAGTTACTGTTGTTATCATCCTTTTTGTAAAGATGAGAAATTGAGCCAAATAGAGTGCATGAAATTTGCCCAAGGTCATAAAGCCAGTAAGTAACAGAGCTGTGTTTTAATCTCGTCTATAACTTCAAATACTATTCTCTAAACTATTTATACTCTACATACACAAAATATATAAAAATGTATTCAGCTATATACTGGGAAACACACATTTCTAACTATAAAAGACCTAAAGTTTTCGATGTACTGACACAAGTTTAGTCCTATTGCAACCTGCAAATAGATGAAATGCTATTTGTTGAAAGTTATTGATGGTACTTTCTACTTATATATAAAGATGAAATCCCCTGTGCTATAATACTCTCATAAAAATAAAAGCAAAGAATTGGAATAGACTTCTGATCTGCAAACTTTAAAAAAAATCATTGATGACTTTGTTGTATGATGAAGGAAACTTTCTCTAGCTTGTTGGAAATCTGTATTTCCATTAAAACCTAGTTCAATACTAACTGCAGAATTTCCTTTGTGTTGGAAGAGCAAGCAATATTAATATTTATACTACTTATGAAGTGCTTTTTTTAAACTATAATTTACATTTTTAAGTGCTGGTTATTGAACCCAGGAGTGCTTAACCACTGCACAACATCCCCAGCCCTTTATTTTAATTTTTATTTTGAGTCAGGGTCTCACTAAGTTGCTTAGGGCCTGGCTATGTTGCTGAGTCTGACTCTGAACTTGTGATCTTTCTGCCTCAGCTTCCCAAGCCACTGGGATTGCAGATGTGCACCTGGCTTAGAATTTACTCTTGATATGTCAATACTGTGTTCTATAATTTTTTTTAATTTAACATGTTTTTACAGAGGATAAAGCTGAAATTTTCAATTGTCTTATCACTAATTAACTCTTTTTTATAAATTAAGAATTTGAAAATAGTGTTATAGAGTGAAGGGGAAACTGTGCATAGTTATCTAATATGCCTTCTCTGTCAACTACTGGGGCATCTTCCTCATTAGTTCAAATTTTCCTAGAATCATCTATAGATATTTTAAATAAACACATTTTGGGGAGTTGCATTGGTTATAGACAGTGACTACATAATTGCCTAATAAAATGTTAAAATGCACTTACTCCTTGGATATTCCAGTCAAGATAGAAACTCAAACTCATTTATTTCATGAACTCATTCTCAAATCTAAACAGAATGACAAATGTAAATCATAAGTGTAAGCATGAAGGCATATGTTCCTTAGGGTATTATAAAGAGATACTTCTTTGGAGGAATAATTGACAATTTGCATGATTTAAAATTACTGTTGACAAAGAAAAATGGTTATAATATTTTAGTTATTTTCCTTATATAAATGTTCATTTTTGTATACTAGTTTCATGTATATAACATAATAATCAGATTTCATGTACATAGTTTATTGTAATTTACAGTTTATAAGCTGCTCTGCCAAGGTTACTTCCATTGGTCATATGTCATAAAATAAAACAAGAACAATCTCTTTTTGTACTATGTAAGTGTGTGTTAACTTAAGATCATTACTCAAGATACAGACCAGAATCCTTAGTATATATTAATCTGTATAAAATACTTTAAATGTACATGTGCATATATATACAAACATTTCTGGAAGCACATATAAAATAATTTTAAAAAGACAGATTGGAAATAGGATTGAAGAGTTTTATTACAAAGGAAATTTTACATCCAAAATTTCCTTAGGCCATTTTGAATTTGTTATCACAGGCCTGTGTATTTTCCATCTAGAAATGAGTACCTAATGAAACATATTCAAAATGAAGACTGGATTGATTCTTCCCTGGAAAGCTTCAGTTTCCTCTTTTTCTTCCTTCAGGTTGTTGCCTCTACTCAGTAAACCTCTCTTTGAGAATTTTATTTAAAACTACAACTGTCTCTATGAAAGTTCCCATATTGCCAATTATGCTCCCTTCTTTAGTTTTTACCAGAGCACTTATAACAATCTGAAAACTATAGATTTTATTAATTTTACTTGTTTATCATCTACTTCCATTCCATACAAACATAAACTCAGCACATCAGGTTAGATACTTATATTTTGTTTATTCTGCATCTCTAAAGTTAAGGCAATGCCTGACAAATTATATGTGCTCAATAATTATTTGTTGAATAAATGGATGAATAAAAGGTAATAATACATTGCATTAATTTTCTAGGGCTGCCATATCAAAATACCACAAATTGAATGGCTTAAAAAAACAAAAATGTATTGTCTTACAGTTCTGGACAATAGAAATTCAAAATCAACACATTGGCAGTGTTCGTTCCTCCTGAAGGCTATGAAGAAAGGATGTGTTCCTGTTCTCACTCATCCTCTCTGTATGTGTCTTCACGTCATCTTCACTCTATGAATATCTCTGTGCCTCAATTTCCCCTTTATACAAAGACATGGGTATTGGCCCACTGGAATGAACTCTACCTGATTACCTTTGTAAAGACCCTGTCTCTAAATAAGAACATAGTCTCAGTTATTAGGTATTAAGATCTCAATAGGAATTCTTTTTCTGGAAGGGGTGTACTGGGGATTGAACTCAGGGGCACTCGACCACTGAGCCACATCCCCAGTCCTATTTTTCATTTTATTTAGAGGCAGGGTGTCACTGAGCTGATTAGCACGTTGCTTTTGCTGAGATTGGCTTTGAACTTGCAACCATCCTGTCTCAGCCTCCCCAACGGGCATGTGCCACCATGCCCAGCTCAACATGAATTTTGAAGGAAACACAAATCAACCAATGACATACATCAGTGTGTTAATAGATTTTATTTGTGATTTTCTATATTTTCTGTCTTAAACACTGAATATGCTTACATATTTGCCATTGGAATTTATAACAAAAGTTTATTTTCATTAAAGTAATGAAATTCAAGATAAATTAAATAGATAAATAGCACAAAAAATTGTCAATGGCTGAAGAAGAGTCTTCAAGGTTATTCTTTCTTTTCAAAAAGAAATTTTGGTAGTTACCTCCATATTTCTAAATGTAAGGCATAAATTGGTATTTGTCAATGTATCAGATCTAAGTATCATAAACTTCCAATTATGATAAATGGAGATTCAGCACATTTCTATCATCTACCTCTTCTTCTCATTCTTCCCAGTATAATCACAACACCTAAATCATGATTTGTTACCTTTGTGACTTCAAATAATGAACTGGAAAATAGGCTTCATTTTCCACCAAATAAACTTTGTCTTTACCTGTTCCTATCTAACAATCACATGTTTTATTATCTAAAGCCAAAATGAAGATACAAAAAGCAGTGTATTCCTCAAACCCCTGTGTATGATGTGTAGAACCCTTCTGTAAATTCTTATGATAGGAGGTATACTCCCTATGAAATATCATGAGTATCTATGTTTAACCTCTAATCTTAGTATTGTTGAAACTGGTGTTAGAACTTTTCATCAATGTGACCACAATACCAGACAAGAATAACTTAAGAGGAGGAAAAGTGTATTTTGGCTTATGATTTTGGAGGTTCAGTCCATGGTCAGCTGTCTCTATTGTCTGGGTCTGAGACGAAGCAGAGCATCATGGTGGAAGGATTTGGTGGAGGAAAGCTGTTTAGTTTAAGGCAGGAGGAAGCAGAGAGAAAGCAAGAAGCCTGGGAAAAAATACAAACACCAAAGGCATACTCTATTGACTTATTTCCTCTGGTCATACCCCATCTGCCTCATTACTATTCAGTACAATAGATTTTTTAAATTATTAAACCCTTAAAGGAATTAATCCACTGGTTAAGTTATGACCCTAAAAATCTAATTATTTTACCTCTGAATATTCCTACATTATCTAACATTAGATTTTTTGGGGACACCTTATATTTATACCACAACAAGACTTTTGAATAATGTATATGCTTTTCAGTGGGATAACCTTCTCCAAGGTAGTCTACTATTTTGTTGTGCCATGTGTTCTACTGTTGGACATTTATAAATGTTTCTATTGTGCCATCTATGCCTCTTTCATTTGCATTTGGTCATATCCCTGGAAAATACCAGCATTTTGCTGCAGTTTGGTGTGGTTTCTCTGTCACACCTGCTGCACCATGGTCATTCTGAGCTTCTGTTCTGAAGTATTTTCTTCTATGCCCACTGTTGATTAGACACCATGTCTTATGACTTTAGTGAATAAGAGCACATCTTCTAGTTCCTTCCTAAGAAAGGGTTCAGGAGAGGTAAATGCACAATTCCTCCAATATCTGAATGCCTTATATTTGAATATTAGCATGTGGTTGGATACAGAGACAAAAGTTGAGTTTGATATTCCCTCAAAACTTTGAAGTCATTGGTACCCCTGTCTGATAGCATTTTTGTTACTTGGAAGAAGTCTGATAATAAGTGTTTCATCTACTTTGTAATATGACCTCCCTTTTTTGTCCTCTCAATTTTTTCACTGTGTACTGAAATCTCATCATGAATCTTGATAGCTTTTGCTCTTTTATTTGTTGGGTGTTCAATAGACCTTTTCAATTTGGAGAATTATGTCTGAGCATTCTTTGTATCATTTTGTATGTTCCTAATTTTCATTTCCTATGTTGTATATTTGTAGAACACCTATTACTTTGATGTCAAATTGACTGGACTAATTTTTATATTTTCATTCCTAAGTATGTTTTTGTCTATTTGGCTTACCTTCTGCGAGTTAGCCTTAGCATTATACCCTATTCTTCTACTGAACTTGATTTTTTAAATATTTCATTTATCACATTTAGAATGTCAAGAACTTTTCTTCGTTCTGCTCTTTTTTGATAGCATCTTTTTATTTTATTGAAGACTATAATAAGACACATTGTCTCATAACATCGTATCTATGTCAAACAAAATTCTAAATGTTTCCCCTACATTATCTCATTTAGTTGTCACAAAAAAAAAAAGTGAGTAGGGCATGATGACACACTCCTGTAATCCCAGCAGCGTAGGAGACTGAGGTTGAAGGTTTGCAAGTTCAAAGCTAGCCTCAGAAAAGTAGCAAGCCCCTAAGCAACTCAGTGATACCCTTTTGAGAGAGAGAGAGAGAGAGAGAGAGAGAGAGAGAGAGAGAGAGAGAGAGAAATATCTCCTTCTTAGAGATTTTATGGAAATAAAGGTTCACAGAGTTAGAGTGTCTTCCCCAGATCACATAACTGTTCGACAATGGGGACAGTTTTCAAAACTAGGGCATAGTGTCCCACAGGGTGTGTTCTTATCACCACACATTTGCACTATTTGTTACTGACCATATTTATCTGGACCTCTTCTTCTAGCCTCCTTTTTATGGGATTGAGAATGGAAGTCAATTGCATGTGTATTATTCTGGGTTCTCTAGAGGAATAGAATCAACAGGAAGTATGAGAATAAAAAGGGATTTATTATATTGGCTTACACAACCAGAAGCTAGATAGTCCATAATAGCCATCTACAGGCTGTACAGCTGGAGGAACCAGTAGCTGCACAGTCCAAAAGAAGGAAGCCCCAGAATAAGACGAATCAACAGTGATACCCTAGTTCAAGACCAAGGCTTCTGGAAACTCCCTGGAGAATCACTGGCAGAGTCCACTTCGGAAGAGTGAAGAACCTACAGTCCAATATCCTCAGAGGATAGAAGCAGCAATCAAGAACCTGTTCATGAAGTGCCGAGCTTGCATCTGCTTCTGCTTCCTGTTCTTCCAACATTTATTCCATGCAAGCCTTCATCCTATTGGACAGTGATGCCCACACTTAGGGCACTTCAGTTCACTATCCCATATGCCAATCATTCCTAGACATACTCTCATTGACACACCCAGAATCCTCTTACTCATTGGTATCTCTTAATCCAATCAAGTTGACAATGCAAATTAACCATTATAGCAAGTATATTTTTTCCTCTGCCTATGCCTTCCCTGGTGCCAGTAAGTCCTAAGTGTTGCATGGTTTCCATGGAGTACACTGACTCTCCTGATGTCTCTTCTACAGGTACCTTCTCCATCTGTTTTCAATCTCTGCCAAATGTGTTGTGATTGCTAAACCTCTGATGTTTCCTCTTCTGGAATCTTTGTTCATTTTTATAGGTACTTTTGAAAACTCACTTACCATAATTTGAATGTGGAATCTACCATCTACGTTAGGAAGTCCACACCAAATGTTTCTTTTTACTCCATTATTTTCACTGACAACTGGTTAACTTTATGAAATCTTAAAGTCAGTGATTTGAACCATTATTCTAAAGAAATAAATTTATAGTTCATTTGATTGTTTCTTTCTTATAAAATGGTTTATAATGGATAAAGAATTCAACTAGTTTTAAAAATTTTGCTATTTTTAATATTTTAATCTTTTCAACAATTACCATGAGAGGAGAATTAGACATCTTAGGTCTAATGACAATTGCATTATTCTTACTCTAGAAATACATAGAAATTAATTGTGGTTTAAAGAAGGAAAATCTTTTTAAAAACAAAATTTGTCCATTTTGTCCTACTCAGAAATATCACTTGCTTTTTGTGTTGTTGTTTCTTGGCACACCTCTAAACTATATTTTAGATCATGGGGTTTTGTGCTGCAACAAAACATTCCCCAATGTCATTAGAGTGCTAGAAAAAAAATAAGAACCACATCAATCATAAATAAAACAGATCAGTGTTTACATATACTTGAAAAGATAGCAAAAGAAGAAATATAATGACAATCGGTCTAGTTACACCATTTTCCTCCCTAAAGTTCAGGAAAATTATTATCCCAGTTATTCACATTATAAGATTTAAAGTGGTTTTATGCTTTTCCACATGACCTTCAAGTAAATTTGATACCAATTCTGCTTCTAAACCCAAATCATTTCTCAAAGTAAGACATAAAAATGGCCAACAAATATATGAAAGCAATGCTCAACATCATTAGCCATCAGGAAATGCAAATTGAAACTATAATGAGATTCCATCTCATTTAAAATGACTATTATAAAAACAATAACAACAAATGCTGGTGTGGATGTGGAGAGAAAGGAGCTCTGACAGTCTGTTGGTAGGAATATAATTCACTACAGCTGTTATATATAACAGTATGGAGGTTGATCTAAAATCTGAAAATAGCTGAGATTGATGACACAGGTCTGTAATACCAGCAACTGGGGAGGAAGAGGCAGGAGGGTCACAAGTTCAAGGCCAATCTCAGCAACTTATGGAGATTCTGTCTCAAAATAAAAATGACCTGGGATGTAGTTCAGTGGTGAAACACCCCTAGGCTCAATCCCTAGTTCCCCATATCAATCAATCAATCAATCAATCACTAAAATTATAAAAACTGAAAATAGTTATGCCATATGATCTTGCTTTCCCACATCTGGGTGCATATGTACAAAGGACATGAAGTGGGAATACCAAAGTGATACCTGTAACACTCATGTTTATTGCAGCATTGTTCACATTAGCCAAAAGTGGAAATAAACTATGAGTTCACCAACTGATAAACAGTAAAAGAAAAGTGGCATATTTATGACAAAAAATACTGTTTGGCCATAAAAAGGATGAAATCTTGTCATTTGTTATGTGGCTATACCTAAAAATGTTATGTTTAATTAAATAAGCTAGGCACCAAAAGATAAGTGCACCATGATTTCTCTCATATGTAGAATATAAAAAAGATGTTCAGGTGGGGTATTGTACAGTAGGATGAATACACATAATTATAATGTACTGTACATTTCAAAAGTTAAATGATCGAATTTTGAGATTTTATTGCAAAGAAATTGATGTTTGAGGAGATAGATAGATAGATAGGTTTGCCTGATTGAACATAACATAATGTACACATGTATCAAAACATCACATGATACACCACAAATATGTACAATTTATATGTTAATTAAGATAATGTTAAAAATGTCTCATTTCTAGAACAAAGAAATTAATCCCAAACCATACTTCTCTTTTCATATCAATATAACCTTACAAGTCAGGCTGCATAATGAAGAATGAGGAATGCCTAACCTGAAACAGATTTTACTGTAAACAAGAAATAAACTCTTCTGTTGAGCTACTGAGTTTGGAGGTTTATCTGTTTCTGCATCATAGCCTATACTAATCTGATCAATGCACCCTGTATTGGACCAATTCAGCATTTACAACTCCATACAACTACTTCCAAATATGATACTTGAAATAATTAAAATCATTTATGGAAAATATGGACGTAGTTGCAAGGCATAATTTTTTTCATTGAATGTTATTCACTTAAAAAGGAGAAAAATGATGCATATTATAAACCGGCAAATTTGTCTTCCTAAATAAATTTTTTATTGAATTTTCTTTGAGAGACTGGAGAATAAAAATGTTGATAGCAAAAAAAGTGTGAAACTGTTTTACTATATTTCAACATTAACCTAAGTTCAATAATTGTATTTTCCAAAATAGTAAGATATGTTAAGCACTAAGAGATGCACTGGAACTTCAATCTTATTCCATTAAAATGTTGGCTATATAATCAAAATTATTGCATAACAAACTGAAAGTAAGATTTCACTATGTTTATTTTTAAATTTAAGACAAAAACTGATTTTAAGAGAACAGTATGTAAAACCAAACATTTTTACAGTATAATTAATTCTATTATTTTTGTGATTTAAAGTAAATTTCGTTAGTAATTTTCTACATCTATTTTCTGACCAAAACTGTATGATTAAAATATTTTAAGATAATAGAAATTGCTTTTTACCCTTATACTAAATATCATAATAAATGCTGTTTAAGTAGTCTGTTATATTTCTTAACTCAATCACACTGATATATATTCTGTTGCCCCATGAGAGATTGTATTAACTAAGCACAAAATAATTATCATGGTAGAATATATCTGATTATTTTAACATTATTTCAACTCAACACCTTAATGAAGTAACTGATCCTGCCTTCAAGTTTATCATGAAACCAATTTTAAGTGTGGTGGTTTTACATTTCTAGTTATCTTTTCTGGTATCATATTAATTTCTTTGCCTATTTCTTCTCATCTTGGCAAATGTACCTTTTTATGATAACCAGAAGGTCTCTTACTATGTGAAATACATGTTTCTGCATAAAGGCATAATATATTCATCTGTGGTGTTCATTTTTACATTCTATTATTTTTTAGATCTTAGAGTCCCTATTTTGTCTTCCTCTGACCTTGCCTAAAAGTATTTTAAAATCATTGTCTATCTTGATTTTTGTTGTAATCATTCTGTAATTCACATTGTCGTAACTTTTCCTAGTTCAATTTCACTTTATTTATTTTTAAATGCTTTTCCTTTTCAAAGTACTCACTGGCAACTAACACAAGTAACCCCCGGCTTTTTGCCATCCAATACACTTCCATTTCTCTTATAAATTTCTTTCCTTGTGCTTCTGTGTTCATTTATTCATCCCATTCATATTCAATGAACATTTCAAGCTTCATTCACAAGGCACAGAGGTAAAATTAAACATCTTTATTATGACCCCACTCTTGGTAGCACATTAATTCTATTTGCATGGTTACTGTGATGCATAACTATGATTTCTTAAATGTACCATGCATGATAATATCTTTCCTTCAGTGCTTCTTAAACTAGGTCATCTTAATTACTAGCTATAATGCTCAAAAGTCATAGCTATAGGAAAAACAACTATTTTTACAGTTTCCTGCAATCAACCCTTTCCTGAATATCTCCGGATTTATTCTCTACACTTTCCCCTGAATATGTTTTAGTTGTTATGGTTTGTACCTAGGATGTTCCTCAAAGTCCCATGTAATCAGAGATAGGACTTTCGGGAATTGATTGGATCACAAGGGCTATGAACTCATCACTAGACTAATCCATTAATAACTGAATCATATACTAGGTGGTGGGAACTAGTTAGAGGAAGTAGGTCACTGGAGGCATTGCCCAGGAATGTTTATCTTCTCTCTGGCCCCTTTTTCTTGCTCTCTCTGCTTCTGGATCACCATGAGTGAAGCAGCTTTCCTCTACCATGCCCTTCCTCCATGATGCCCTGCCTCACCTCAGGCCAGAGCAGTGAAGTTAGCAGCCCATGAACTTAGACTTCAAAACCCAGAAGCCAAAATAAACTTTTCCTCTTCTAAGTTGTTCTTAAGAGTTATTTTGATTATGTTGATACAAAGCTAATAAACACAGTGGTCATCTGATTCATATGAAATATTATACCTTTATACATACTATCCCTACTAGCTGGCATTCCATTCTCTCATTTTCCACTTGATTGAGTCATTCTCACCATTTAATATTCAAGTATCACCTCTTATGGAAAATGTTTCTTTTTATTACCCTATGTCTCTGACATGTTCCCTTTGTATTCACTCTCAGTGCATCTTGCATCTTTCTATCACAATGCTTATTATCACCCTGCACTATATTTTCCCCCTTATCTGTCTTCCCCATTAGGCTGTATACTCTTTCAGAGTAGATACTGGGCCTTTATCACTTATCCCTAGAACCTAATCTAGTATATGACTTACATGAAATACTTAAAATATTAAATCATTGAATTCAGTTTACTTATTCTTTACTTAATTTGAAAATTCAATGCCATCACTATCCCCCCAAATAGTAGTACATTATTTAATTCTTAAAGTAAATTAGGCCATATTTTATTTATTATTGTAATAACAGCACATAACATAAATTCACCCTCCTATAAGTGTGCACTACAGAATTATAAACTATATGCACATTTCTGTGAAACAAATTTCCACAATACAACTAATATTTCTGAAACTTTGTACTAATACAACAGTGACTCTCCATTTACCCAATCTCTCCTCCAGTCCCCATAATCATCATTCAACACTGTACATCTATGATTTTGACTATTTTAGTACCTCACATAAGTAACATATTGTGGTATTTGTCCTTCTGTGACTGGTTGATTTCATTTGGCATAATATCCTCCAAGACCATTCATGCCATTGCATATAGCAGGGTTTACTTCTTTTTGTATAAAGCAGAATAATATCTTATTGTATGCATATACCATGTTTTCTTTATCCATTCTTCTATCAGTGAGCATTTAGATTGCTTCCATCTATTGACTACTGGGAATGATGTTGCGATGAACATGGATGTGTAAATATTTCTTTGAGAAACTGTTTAAAATTTTTTATACATGCTCAGAAATGGGCTTGCTGGTTCATATGATAGTTCCATAGCAACTACATCATTTTAAAATCCCACTGAACCATGCTTTTTCCATATAAAATTGTTTTACTTTTCCTAATTTTTAAAGACTTATTTTAAATTAACAAACAAAAATTGTGTACATTTACAGGGTACAATGTGGTGTTTTGATTTCTGTATATGTTGTGAAAAGATTAAATCATAATAATTAACACTTCGCTTTATCAAAATCTTTTATTTGTAACTCAGTGGTAAGAATATATTCTTTACGAAAATTTCAAATACAAAAAACATTATTATCTGTGATTATCTTGTAGTACATAAATTACTAAAACTCTTTCCTCTACTCTGATACTTTGTACCCTTTTTACCAGTAACAACAAGTCTAATTTTTTAACCATATGGATTCTACTTTTCTCCATTTCCTTATGTGCAGTTTCATGTTTTGAAATTCATAACTGATGCTGATCACAAAGACATACAAAACCTGAACAAGCCTATAATAAGTATTAAGATTGAATCAGTAATAAAGTTTACCAACATAAAACTCTCACACCTGGATGGCTTCACTGCTGTCTTTAAACTAATGTTTAAAGAAGAATTAACACCAATTGTTTCTAAATTATTCCACAATGAAAGGGGAAAAGTTCTTCCAAACTCATCCCATGAGGCCATTATTATGTCAATAGAAAACCCACAGAAGAACACAGAAAAAAATGTACCAATACTCTTGACAAACATAGATGCAAATATCCTCAATGAAATATTAGCAGAGTTCAACAGCAGCAAAAATATAATTCATCAGAATCATGTGGGCTTTATCCCAGAGATGCTAGGATGACTCAAATACACAAATCAGTAAACACAATATAGCATGTTGGCAGGTTAAAAGGCAAAAAAAATCAATGATCGTCTCAATAGATGCAGAAAAAACATTGCATAAAATTCAATATACTTTCGTGATAAACCCTCAGAATAAACTTGGTATAGAAAGAATTATCTCAAAAAAAAATCAAAGGTTATATTTGACACAGCTAACACTACAGTGAATGGAAAAAAGTTGAAAGTGCTTTCTCTAAGATCTGGAACAAGATAAATACGTGCACTTTTATCATTCTTATTCAACATAGTACTGTAGGACTAAGCCAGAAAAATTAGGCAAGAGAAAGAAAAGGCATATGAATAGGAAGGGAAAAAATCAAATTATTCCTATTTGTACATGATACACTAAATATTCTCTAGAACAGATAAATGAATTCAGAAAAGTTATAGGATACAAAATCACCATAAAAATTGATAGCATTCATACAATACCAAACATGCTAATAAAGAAATCATGAAATTAATTGTATTCACAATATAAACAAATTTAAATACCTAGGAATAATTTAGTCATGGAAGTAATGACCCCTAATAATAATTATTATTATTAATTATTATATTTAAATATAATGATAATTATAAAATGAAATAAGAATAAAAGACATTGAGGAAGACACACAAATAAAAATGAGAAGATTCCCTATGTTCATGGATTGGAAGATTGGATATTGTTAAAATGTCTATATTACCCAAAGCATTTTATAAACTCAGTGAAATCACCATTAACATAGCAATAATATTCTATATAGGAAGAGAAGAAACAATCCTAAAATCCTCATACATACAAAAGATTCCAAATAACCAAAGCAATCTTGAGCAGTTTGAAGCTAGAGGCTTCATAATTTCTCACCCCAAGACATACCAAAGGTCCATGGTAACCTCAACAGCATGGAGTGTCATAAAATTGAATGCATAAAACTAGAAAAAATAGACATTCCCAAAACAAATCCATGCATTTACAGCCAGCTAATTCTTGATGAAGGTGCCAAAAAAGTACATTGAAGAAAAGACAGCCTCTTCAATTCATGGTGCTAGAGAAACTGGATTTTTTAATATATTTTATTTTGATTATTGGTTCATTTCAGATATACATGACAGTAGAATGTATTCCGGCATATTATGCACCCATGGAGTATAACTCATTCTAATTATGATCCTATTCTTGTTGCTTTACATGATACATAGTTACCCTGGTTGTGCATTCAAATACAAGGATTAGAACGTTATGTCCTTCTTGCTCCCCTCCCCACACCCTTCCCCTTGTTCCCCTATGTCTAATCTAATGCATTTTTATTCTACCCCTCCCTACATTCTCTTGTGATGGGTTAGTGTCCACATATCAGAGAGAACATTCAACCTTTGATTTTTGGGGGATTGGCTTATTTCACTTAGCATGACTATCTCCAGATTCATCCATTTACCAGCAAAAGTAACAAAGTCATTTTTATTTATGACTGAGTAATATTCCATTGTGTACATATACTACATATTCTTCATTCATTTGTTGATGGATACCTAGGTTGGTTCCATAGCTTGGCTATTGTGAATTGAACTGCTATAAACATTGATGTGGCTGTGTTACTGTAGTATGCTGATTTTAAGTCCTTTGGGTATAAACCAAGGAGTGGGAAAACTGGATCAAATGGTGGTTCCATTCCAAGTTATCCACAGAATCTCCATACTGCTCTCCAGAGTAGTTGCACCAATTTGCAATTTCTCCAGCAATGTATGAATGAACATTTCCCCCTTCATCCTCGCCAACATCTATTGTGGCTTGTATTCTTTTTTTTTTTTTTTTTTTTTTTTTTTTTTGTTGTTGTTGTTGTTGTTTTTTGTTTTTTTTTTCATATTTGATAGCAGCTTTTTTTATTGGTTACAAAACCTAAGCCCATATACAAAATTAAGAACACATTTAGATGCCTCTTTTGAAAGAACGTTTTAGTCTATTTTAACTGAGTTAAAAAAAAATAAAAACAATGCAATTTTTAAACACTGTTTTGAAAACTTAAAAGTGCAGCAATATACTTAGTTTCCTTTATCTATGAAATGGTGCAATTCCAATTCAAAACTGGTAAGGTCACAATAAACTGAATCAAGCAAATGCATACATTTGTCTGCACTACTTGATGCTAATGTTCACTTAAATGTTAGTTTGCACTTAAAACACAAGAGGAAATAGGAATCATCATAGTAAAGGCCCAATTTTATTCTCAGTGTGTGCAAAATTTGAAAGGTAACTGTCAGTTAAGTATGAGAGTCTGGAAGAAACTAAGTTGAAAGGGGGACAAAAAATTCACAATATCCAGACAATTTGTACTTCATGGGTTTCACCAAAGTTTGTGACCTTAATTTGATTTGATTTTGTTATTCCTATTTTTAGTGAACACCACACAGTTTGAAAAATTTAGACGATAGTGTCTGAACAGGATGCAGTTACCATATGAAGCTTTAACTCAAAATTTGGATAAAGAAAAAAAGGCACAATGAACTTCAACTCAATTTTATGTGCACAAGAGTTGAAAAATCTGAGCCACCTTAAAGAGAAATTGATTCTAAAATTTATAAAACCTATAAATAATCAGAGGCCAAACCACTATATTAAAACAGATTCTCTAGCAAGTAAAAATCTTGCAGTTTAAACATACGCTTGTATCCACTTTAGATACAAGACAAAACTCACTCTTTAAAGTGGCTCCACCTTGGCAGATACATATATTTGTAATGAATGCACACCTGCTATGTATTGTTTATCAGTGAAAACACCCCAGTTGATTCACAAAGCTCTGATGGCATCTGTCTCATCTTCATCACAGTAAATACACCCCCCATAACTAAATGAGTTTAGATATTCTATCCCTTCACATCAATGCATTGGGGAATTATATCCAGTAAACAAGAGCAACAAAACCATTTCTGTGACAGCACAAATTATTTAGTTTAAAAATTTTCAAATCCATATTCGTTCATTAATAACTGGGTCAGACAATTTACCAAAAGCAATAACTTTACATAGTAATACCAGATTTTGCAGAACTACTTAAAGATCACTGCAAATCAGGTTTATGTTAAATAACTGCAGATTATTCCTCTATACAGATCCCTGTTTGAATCCTTTAATATGCACAGATGCTTTTAGAGTAAGATCTGAATGAACTTTCCCAATACTCAGAATGAAGTCTTATAACACTTCTAAATAGTTGCTGGTTTGTTGCCAACCACATTATCAAAAGCACTGGTTACTAAGTAAAAAATGTTTTAAGACTAAATTACAGTAAACATGAAAGCTCCACAGTTTAAACCCAATAAAAATCAACCATATCCAATTATCAGATTAGAACAAAAATATTAACTCCTGAAAGCTGAAAGCAAGATTTTTTTTTAAAAAAACATCACCAATGAATATTTTAGACCTTTGCGGTTTTGTTTTGTTTTCCTTTGTAGAGAGGGACTCTTGCTTTCAACTTAAACAGAAGTTCAAGTCTGTAACAGGTTGCAGCTCAGGTAAAATACCATGCACAGCAACATCTCTAGTAATAAGAGAAATGCAAATCAAAACCACCCTAAGATTCCATCTCACCCCAATTAGAATGGCGATTATCAAAAATACAAGCAACAGGTGTTGGCGAGGATGTGGGGAGAAAGGTACACTCATACATTGCTGGTGGGGCTGCAAATTAGTGCAGCCACTCTGGAAAGCAGTGTGGAGATTCCTTAGAAAACTTGGAATGGACCCTCCATTTGACCCAGCTATCCCACTCCTTGGCCTATACCCAAAGGATCTAAAATCAGCATACTACAGAGATTCAGCCACATCAATGTTCATAGCTGCTCAATTCACAATAGCCAGACTATGGAACCAACCTAGATGCCCTTCAATTGACGAGTGGATAAAGAAACTGTGGTATATATACACAATGGAATATTACTCAGCCATAAAGAATGACAAAATTATGGCATTTGCAGGCAAATGGATGAAATTGGAGAATATCATGCTAAGTGAGATAAGCCAATCTCAAAAAGACAAGGGACGAATTAGCAACTTAACAATAAGTGGCTGAAAAGATCAGGTTGAGTACCTTGTACAACAGAATGTAATACCACCATTTATTGTCAGTAAAAGATTCTCAAGTGGTTCAGGTGGTTCTAGATGGTTTAAAAAACATTCTGATAATGGCTGGTGATGAAGCAAGCACAATAGCTGAAATAATTGAAGAATGTGGAGGGTTGGAGAAAATTGAAGTTTTGCAGCAACATGAAAATGAAGACATATATAAATTAGCATTTGAAATCATAGATCAATATTTTTCTGATGATGACATTGATGAAGATCCTAGCCTCATTCCTGAAGCAACACAAGGAGGTACTTACAATTTCGACCCAACAGCCAACCTTCAAACAAAAGAATTTAATTTTTAAGGTCAATTGAGTGCAGCATTTTTCTCATGTTCAATATGAAGCACCACCAGATGGCTACCAAATGATAAGAACAACAGCAACAAAAGGCTCCAAAACACATGCCTCTTCGTTTTGATGCTTCTAAAGCAAGCCATGTCTCAGTCACTTTGCAGTTGCCAAAAGTCACTCTCACATGGACTGTAAATGCATATGCATGATTTCCTAAACTGTTTTAGAATTCTTAACAATCTCAACTACCCTATATTCCCTGGTCCCTGGTGCCATGCTGACAACTGCAGTCTCCAGTTTAAAATATTCCATAGTGGTGGCAAGTCAGCTGCCCGTTGGTATTCCTTTGGAAAATGGTGCACTGTGGATCAAGACACTTTGGTATGATGCATATTCACATTGGAAGACTGAAGAGGTGCAGTATGATCTGAGCCTCCGTCATTGTCCTCCACAAATATATTTTCATATTCTTTATGTGGAAGAATAGATTTTAAAGTACAAGCCAAATGATTTTCATTGGTGGAACTGACACAAAAAAAAAGTAACTTAAAAACAAGAAACTTGGTTATTGATTAAACAGATAAGTTTTAAAAAACTGTACTTCATCTACCAGTAATTGATGTGTTTATTATCTGCCTCAGAAGCCAGGGTTGGAGGAAGAACTTTAGATATGGATGGTAATGCTTTCACCATTATACCTAATTTTTGAGAACAGCAAGCCCTATTTGACCACTCACTTCAGCCTGTGTGTTCCTGCTGTTTTGAAGTGGCTTGTATTCTTGATAATTGATATTCTGACTTCAGTGAGATTGAATCTTAATGTAGTTTTAATTTGCATTTCTCTGATTGCTAGAGTTGATGAACATTTTTATATATGTTTCTTGCCATTCTTATTTCTTCTGTGAAGTGTCTGTTTAGTTCCTTATCCCATTTATTGATAGAGTTATTTGTATTTTTGGTACATTTCGAGTTCTTTGTATATCCTAGAGATTAATGCTCTTCCTGAGGTACAAGAGGTAAAGATTTTCTCCATTCTATAGACTCTCTCTTCATGTTCTTGCTTGTTTCTGTTGCTGTGCAGAAGCTTTTTAGTTTTATACAATTCCATTTGTTGATTCTTGATTTTACTTCTTGGGTTTTAGGAGTCTCATTGAGGAAGTCAGTTCCCACACCAACGTGATGGAGAGTTGGGCCTACTTTTTCTTCCCATAAGTGCAGGGTCTCTGGTCTAATACCTGGGCCCTTGATCTGCTTTGAGTTTTGTGCAGGATAAGAGATAGGGGTTCAATCTCATTCTGCTAAATGTGGATTTCCAGTTTTCCCAGCACCATTTGTTGAAGAGGCTATCTTTTCTCCAATGTTTGTTTTGGCACCTTTGTCTAGTATGAGAAAACTGTATGTATGTGGGTTTGTCTCTGTGTCTTCTATTCCATTGATCTTCATGCATGTTTTTGTGCCAATATCATGTCATTTCTGTTACTACAGGAGAAACTGGATATTTTCAAGTAAGAGAACAAAACTTTACCCTTATCTTCACCATATTAAAAAAAAAATTCTAAATGAATCAAATACCTAAATATAAGACCTAAAAATTTGAAATGAATGGAATAATACTCAAGATGCAAAATAAATTTCTATCAGAATTTTTAGTCCACTGGCCTTCCATGTAGAATTTGTACTAACCAGCTGCCATAATTCTATGAGATAATTTCTTCAAATAAATCAATAAATTTCTCATTTTCTCATACTAACTAAAATGATTCATACTTCTATAATAAGAGAGAGAATAAAACAAAAAAGATAGTTATAGTCACTCTGTATTTGCTAAAGATTTTTAAAATACAAGAAAAACCACAATTTTTCCACTAAGTAAATAAATTTAAAAATTGAATTATATTGTAAAAGTTTTCACAAAAATCAATACAATGTGATTCGTCAGCATAAACATATTTTTTCTTCAAAATATGTTGTTGTGAAAATGGAAATATAAGCCAAGATCTGAGAAAAGTACTTGCAAAACTTTCAACAAAATACTTGCATACAAATAACCCAATTAAAGTGGGAAAACATTTGAATAAACAAATATTTAATCAGAAATTAATAAACACATCACATCAGTAGACTAATAAAGAAAATAAATATGCCCCATAGGCACATTAGCCAGGAACAGTGTTGCATGCCTGTAATCTCAGCAGCTTGAGAGGCTGATGCAAGAGGTTCAAGAGTTCAAAGTCAGCCTCAGCAACTTAGCAAGGCTCTACTGTAACCAGCTTAGCAAGACCTTGTCTCTAACTAAAATATAAAAAAGGACTGGGAATGTGGCTCATTGCTTAAGCACCCCTGGGTTCAATCCCATTACCAAAAATAGAAAAATAGTTAAAGCACATCATTAGTCCTTAGGGACAAGTAAAACAAAAGCACATTGTGATATCTATATTCTTGTTAGAATGTCTAAAATTTAAAAAGACAAAGATATTTATCAAGAGTTTGGTGAGTCTCTGGAGCAAGTGGATACCTCATATGTAGCTGAGACATTGTCTCATATATAGACAATGTAAACTGTGATTACAACTATACAAGAAACATCAGGTGGCATGAATAATGCCCATTTAAGCATTGTCCAAATTCCTAAACCCCAGAAACCTTGAGCATAATAAAATCACTATTTTATGCTAGGAAATGTGAGGTAGCTTATTGCTTAGCAATCAATCCTTGCTGGATTACTCTAAGGATTGTCATGAATAATGAATGAAATCATTTCATGAAAGGGGTTTGCTAACTCAAGTACTATGAACACCTAAGGCATCCTTTTAATATCTACTGCATTCATTGTTGGTAACAGAGGTCACATGTCATGATCTATTTCATGTATGCACATTGATTTTTATCTTCCCAGTTATATTGTGAACTTATTAAACCAGGGTCTTGGTCTTATAATACCTTTGCACAGGCATTAGACTAGGGCTGGTTACAAAATCAATAAAACCTTTCAAAAAGTCTGTTGTATTTATATGTAATATTGAAAGAGGTCATTAAAAATTATTTGATATATTTTCAAAGTACCTATTTAAATTTAAATAATTTTGTTTTACAAATTCTATTCACAGATATTTACTCATTACTATATGTCATTCTCTATTTGTTGCAAAAGCTGCTTCAATTAATCTACTTAATAATTCTTAACTGATTTAAAAAATAAGTTTAACCAAATGGCCTATCTTAATCATTCCTCTTTTTAAAGAATATGTTCTACCTTCTATAGTATATAAACTGAGAATTCTTTTCACAATACTTCTTTTTAAATGTTCTAATTAAGTTTCCAAAGCAGTACAATATAAATTAATTAGTGAAAGCCAAAGTCCAGTGTTATTTTTTTTAAATTACTCTTTTAACTTTTATTCACAAACTTTTTACCCACATGCTCTCTAATTTTTACTGTTGACTTTTCTTTATCATCTTTTTGGGATTTTGAACTCTTCCAGTAGTTTATTCAATCTTTATTTCTGCATAAACCATATGAAAAACTGCAATTAAGTGCAAACCACTGCAAAATATTGAGTTGGAGAAAACATAATTCCATTGGAAACTTGACTGCACCCACACTAGACTCAAGCTATTTAATTTAAACTAGTTCTTTCCTGATGCTCAAAATCCTTCATCATTTTCCTTATCTCTTGTTGACTTCCTATCACCTCCCCTATAGCTTTTGTCCAAATCTCTCCACTCTGCTCTCAGGCCCCTAGAAGGAGCTCACATAGCTGCTTACTTTACTAAATGGAAGCTATCCAGAGCAAGCTCCTTCAATCCCTTCATGCTAATTCACAACTTCTATATATATTTACTCATTTTTAAAAATCTTCCTAGATATTTAAAAAAGAGCACTTCCTTTACCATGTTAAGACTAATCTCGCCATCTCTAACTGGGAATGTGTTCATTCCTGCTTCCTCTCGCAACTTGTTCTAATAGTTATCCCTCTTTATGGCCTTTTAAATCTTTGGTAATTAACTTGAGTTTTTTGTTTTGTTTGTTTTTTGTTTTGTTTTGTTTTTGTTTTTGTTTTTTTTCTTTTCCCTAAAAGCATGCTAAGATTTTCTGATCCTTAAATAAATGACCTTTGCTTTAACTTTCCTAACACCTTAATTAGTCTTCTATTTTTTCATTATGCAAAAATGTGGAAGATATCCATCAAAAGAAATAGACCTGGCCTCAAATTTTTAAACCACCTAACCTACACAGGCTTGGATTCCATATGAGTATACCAAGAATAATAAAGGAGAGCTGAATACTTTTTAAGTAATAGTGAGGGTTATCCCATTATTCCAACTTCTGACCCTATTCCACTTCGCCTCTGCCTAGGTTTTCCTCTCATTCTAAGTCCTATACCTGTCCTGTGGACCGAATAACTTTTTAATTCCATCTCTGTTTTTTCTAAGAAATTTCTGACTTCTCTCATTCATTCTTTGGAAAGTAGTATTCTGCAAACTAACTTCCTTTGGAGAAATTGTTCTAAAACAAGTAGGTAAAGCAGCATTTCATAGTTACCTGACTTGAGAAAGAAAATGTTTCTGTAACAAAATATATGTAATTCTGACTTATGTGATACAGATACTTACTACCATCTATTTTTATTGAATATTAGTAGCTACGAGGCACTAATCTAAGCCCATTGTAGCATTGCTTCAGTTAATTCACACAAAATCCTTTAAAGTAGGTTTCACTGGTATCTCAATATTATGTAGAAGTAAACTGAGTCACAGAATTATCAAAGGCTTTGCTCAAGGTCATGCACAGTTGATTCATGGGAGAGAAGGGATCCTAAACAGCTTACCTCCAGAAGCTATGTTATTCAGGCAAACTTTCTAATGAGTTTGTACACAGCTTAAGGAAAAGCTCTTAACTGCTTCAATCATCATTTAGTATGCTCCTTTCAAAACTGTAGAACATCTCCTGGGAGCTTCACATTCAAAGAAGAAAATAACTAATAATCAAGTCAAGATCTATCTGGGTTGCCTCTTCTGCTGATTGAATTTCATAATCAATATTCTCAAGTGATGCCAACATATCCAAGTGTACCAAGCAGAAATGAAGTCACAAGCACCATGATATTAAATATACGGTGTAAGTATTTTAAGACTCAAGAACAATGGTTTGAGGATTATCACTAATTTTTAAACTTGACAACTTTCACCATAAATTAGATTCATTTAAGTGGCTATGTAAATCACTGATCTCTTCCTCAAGAATATTTTTAATATGCAAATTAGTCACTGATATAATTGGATCAAACAGAACTACTGATTGAAAGAGCATTTTTGCAAAGACCCAATGGTAAGTAACTATAAGAGAAAGCCCAAAACATTCTAGAGAGATTTTCTTTATTCTATTAGTTTTATTGAGTATAATTCACGGCCAAAGGGAAGCCTGTTTAGATGTTTCCTAAAGAAGAAAAATTAATGATGAAGTTCCTGACTCACTCAAAATAATCCCTTATGTTTATATGGTACTTTATGTTGTGTAAAGAATTTTTACTTCCTTTACTACAATTAAAGTTTTCAATTTTTCTGGGGTGAAAAAACTCTAGTAATTTTTCTTCCTATTTTTAACTTTATCTCTGTTTTGCCTGGATATTCAGAAGTACAAAGTTAAACTAAATTATCAATTATGAAAATAAGCTTCTTATTCCTTACCTTTATATTGTTCTGACTTTTCCTCCTCAATTTTTTCATTTAAAAATATTTACCTGTCTAAAGTGTTTTTATTTTAAGCTCTCACAATCTCTTTGGGAAGTATGTGGAATTTAAATTCCAAGTGAATAAAATGATAGTTCCTCCTTTTAGCTACATGGTAAACTTAAGGACTAATTAATAATCACATAAAAACCAATCTAATGCCACAACTATGCCAATCAAAGAAGCCCTGCTCATTCACAGTGTTATAGAAAAGAAAAACTCAGAGCAACATGATACACAAAACAAACAAACACTTAAGCCATATTAAGATAATTTCATGATTCACATTTTCTGCTACTGGTTGTCTTAGCTATCTATATGTCATAAATATATTTCTGTGTCAGTATATGTGTATCTACTTTTTATTAACTGTGACAGGGGCCAGAGAGATATGAGTGGTGGGAATTTGAGGTTAAGGGAATGATTCTATAAAATGGGCCCACGTTGGTGACCCCACATATTTTGTTTTCCAAGAAGTAATTTACCCACATCCCTGCCTGGCTCAAGTGGACAGGATATGCCACATTCAGAGAAAACTACTTGTTATCTGCAGGAGAAATGCAGGCCAGAAACAATGTGGATCAGAGGAACCCTGAGGGGGGGAGACTTTTGTGACCCTTTTCACAGACCAGATCCTGGAATTCAGGGAGATAATAATTCCTTCTAACCATAAAACCTGTAAGAATGTATGATAAATATTTTAATTACAATGAGGCAGCATGGGCCAAAGTTACCTAGAGTTGCCATGGCAGTAGATACTTGAAAGTCTGAAGTCATACTGTTGTCAGTCAAAAGTCAAGAGGTGAACCTGTGTGGGACTCTCTGGAAACTTCTTTAGGATCACCAATAAAACTGGAGTGCAGGTGAGGCACAGTCTCTCTCCCCTCTAAGAAAACCCACTCTCTCCCTTGAGAGTCTCCCCTGTTTTCCTATCCTTTCAATAAACTCATGCCAGTTTTTCTGAGTAACATGTCTGAAATCTTTCTGACTTGATTGCAAGTTTGTAAAGGTGGCGGGATCCTTTGCATTGCCTCAGTTTCTTGGAAGGTAACTGTAATACTATCAGATCCCCTCCCACATAAGAGGAATCCTCTCTTCTCACTTAAATAAATCCTACTCCATTTACTCTTCCCTTTCCTTATTGTCCATTCATTTTCTTCTTCAAGTTTGTGAGACGAACCCAGATAGAAATTGGCAAGGTCTGCAGCTTTGACAAAACCCATTTGCCAGCAGAAGGGGGAATCTAGTTTCATCTCAAAACTGTGGTTTTAGGGGGAGCAAGATCCAGACCACAAAAAAGGAAATTAGTGTAATTTAAATCAAGAATGAAAAATGCTTGGATATGAGGTCACAGAGATAGTCTGTCATAAGATCATACAAGGCCCAACAGACCTATACAAGGGGTATGAATTCAACTCTGAGAAAGACAGGAAATCATTGGAAGATTACAAGAAAATAAAGAACATTGTCTGTGTTCTAGATGATGGTTGGAGTATACACCTGGAGGTGGACTATAAAACAAGGGCAGAATCAGGGGAACTACTTAGGAAGAAAAATGATATTGTTATGAACCAGAATTGTGCTAGGACACTTGTTAAATTCCAGGTATATTTTGAAGATAAATCAAACATGATTTGCTGACAGTTTAGATATGGAATGTGAGAGAAAGAAGTTATGCAAGGCATAGACACTCAGAACTCCAGAATTGGTATGGGGATTATTTTAAAATAGAGATGAGATTCAATAGATGCAAAAAGAAGCCTTTTCAGATCTTGCCCGTTCTGACTAAAGGCAGAAACAAATGCCATGAATACTCTCTTTCTGGGCAACTTCACTTATTTCTGCCAGAAATCTCTGAACTAGTTTTTCCTGCCAGGAAGATCCTAGTACCTGCATAAACTATCTCAAACTCTCTTATCTCCTCTTTGTTCCTCTAAAATCCTACTTGTCTCCCCCTAAAAGCAAAACAAAATGAAAACATTTGATCTCCTCATAAAAACATTTTCTTTTTCACTCTACTGTTTTTCCATAGAAATGAAAAATTGTACCCCATTTGTGTACAATGAATCAAAATGTGTCTGTAAAAATAAAAAATATTTTAATAAAAAAAATTTACAAAAAAAACATTTTCTTCCCTTTAGTTTCCCCTATTAAGGTAGATTTTTAAACTCATATGTAATTAATTAGTGAGTTTGTATGTGTGTGCGTGTCTGTGTGTGTGTGAATTCTCATATGCATATGAATAAACTAACTTTTCTCTTCTTAATCTGTTGTCAGTTTAATTTGAAGATCACCCAACTGTGGAACTGTAGAGGAAATATATTTCCTTTCAAAGACTGCAAGGTTTTTAGTCTAAACAACCTGGAAGATAGTGTTGCATCATAGACTGCCAAACATAAGTTCAAGTAGGCTACATGTAACAGGTTAAAAGCTCAGGTAAATTTGAAATGTGTATTAAATATCCTGGTAGAAAAATCAAGGAAATAATGAGAAGCAACAAATAAATAACAATAGATGAGGTAGGAGGATGTATTCCTGAACTCGAGTGAACAAAATGATTCACTGATATTGTAATTGTGTACAATGTCACTAATAGGTCAAGTGAAATAAAAATTGAGAATGAACCAATTAATTTGAAAATGTGTCACCCACAAGTGACCTTGACAGACCCTGTTTTAATGGAGTTATGATAGTAGATGCCTCTGGAGAAGGAAAAGCTAACAACTCTTTCAAGGAGTTTTACATTAAAACAGAATAGAAAAATGGAGTAGCTTAAGAAGGATGAGTACAATGTGTGTGTGTGTGTGTGTGTGTGTGTGTGTGTGTGCACATGTACATGTTTAACAATGAGAGAAGCAATAGAATACTCACTGCCAGGAATGTTCCCCAGATAATGAAGATAAATGAAAAAGAAAGGAGGAGAATTGTTGGAGATTGCCTTGAGTTGGTAAATGGAGATGAAACTAGTGCATCACTGGATAGGAACATGAAAACAGAGCACAATGGCTACAGTTGTGATGGTGAGTTCTTGAGGAAACTCAGTTCTTATTACTTCAATTTTCTCAGTGAAAAACATAGTAAGGTCATTAGATCAGAGTCATGATGAGGAAAGAGGAAGTAGGGACTAGAGGAGAACATGAGAATGGACTGAGAAAG
Organism: Sciurus vulgaris; assembly: GCF_902686455.1. NCBI lineage: Eukaryota > Metazoa > Chordata > Mammalia > Rodentia > Sciuridae > Sciurus > Sciurus vulgaris. The sequence goes on along the minus strand of NC_136471.1, from coordinate 9,775,454 downwards.
AAATATAGTATGATTCTCAGGCGTATTAAGGACCTAATGAATTTGGTTGTCATTTATTTAAAATGAGCATTAGCAGTAATATGTTTTTCTTGGAGCATGTTGATCTTAGAAAAAAAAATCTATACATTTTCTAATCCTTTCTAATTTTACATAAAGAAAACAAAAATCTTCATATGGTGGGACAGAGGACATTCAGACTCCAATAGTGGTTTTTCTTCTAAAATCATGCCTAATACACTGAAATATCTAATATCATTTTCAAACTGTTGGAATTTTACAGTTGTATGGGATCATTTTCCTCCTGTTGATTTCTTTACTCTTTCCCTTAAATGTTGCAGGACCTGCTTAACCTTGATTACATATTCAAATTTCAGAATGAAACAATGGATATATACAAGATCTGCTACCTAGGAATGATACAGTGGATTGTTTTTCTTGCTTTATATTGACTAGAGTCATATGAGACCATTAGACCAGAATGAGTACTGTTTCATTATAGAGAAGTTCTTTAACTTCATTGCATACTGGACACACTTGGGAGGCTTTTGAAAATTTTTGATGCAGGTATTGCCCCCAGAAATTCCAATTCAGGTAACTTCTTCCATCTAAAAATGCATATTACAATGCAGATGAGTGTGATCTAATTAAAGGTACATCTGCAAACTCTTTCAAATATTAATAATAAACACTTCGACATGCCTCACGATTGAAAACAAAGTAAAAAAAACATACGTTGGACACAATTTTAGAGATTACACCTGATAAAATGTGTCTTAAGCATCTGTGTATTTTAAAAATTAAACACTACTTTTCTATATCATTACTGTCTGCCAATTGGAAATTGATAGAACCTTGTGATTGTCTTTCAAGAAATCTATTTTAGGTCCTAGAACTGGTAGTAGATAGTTTTCCATTACTGTAACAAATACCTGAGAAATATATACTTCAAAGGAGTGGTTTAGTCAGACCAAAAGACCTGATAATTAGAGCAGAAAAAGTTTATATGTCTCATAGTTTCAGATGTCTCAGTTCATAGACAGTCAACTCCAATACCTCTGGCACAGAAGCGAAGCAGAAAACCATGGCAGAAGGGTATGGAGGAGAAAAGCAACTCAGGACATGTCAATCAAGAAGCAGAGAGAGCTCTCCTCACCAGGGACAAAATATAAACCCCAAATGCATGCCCCCAGTGAACTACTGCCTCCAGTCACACTCTATCTGACTACAGTTTCCACCCAGTTACTCCCAATCAGGGGATTATTCCACAGATTAAATCATAAATCACATAATCTAATAATTTCACCTCTATACATTCCTACATTATTTCACACATGAGCTTTTGGGGGTGGGCACCACACATCCAAACTGTAACAAAAAGGAAAGTTTTATTTTTTCTCATGGTTTCAGAGATTTATGTCCATGGTTGGTTAAATCTATTGTTTTTGAGCCTTTGGAAAGACAAAACATCATGACCAGAGCACATAGTGAAGCAAAGCTGTTCACCCTTTGACAACCAAGAAGCAAAGAGAAAGGAAGTAAAAGGGTCCTGTATCCCCTTGAAAAGCATGCTCTCAGTATCCTCACTTCCTTCTATTAGGCCCTAACTCCTAAAGTCTATACCACCTCTCAATAGTATTACATGCTAAGAATGAATCCTTATAAAACCCAAATTGTAGCAGGTGTTTTACAGATTGAGTCTAGAAGAACTCTGTAGTCACTTGTCTTTCATTTTAAAGGCTTGAAAATGTTGTCCTGACAGTTGTACCACAGTTTATGTCTGAAAGTCTAGAAAATGTCAAAAGTGAGGGAAAGGAGTGAACTTGTAGATTTCTGGGAGTATTTATTTAAGAAATGTTATGAACTGCTGGCTGCAGAGTTTCAGAGAAATTAGTGTCAACAAGTGGTCTGAATCACTGATGTCTGAGGAATGGTGAACACCTTTATTCTCTTTTTTTGAGGGTGCTGGGGATTGAATCCAGATGTGTTTTACCACTGAGATTTATCACCAGCCCTTTTAAAATTTTTTGAAATAGAATCTCACTAAGTTGCTAAGGCTCTTGAATTTCCAATCCTCCTGCCTCAGCCTTCAAAGTTACTGTGATCAGAGGCATGTGCCATGGTACCCAACTTGTATTCTTGTTTTAAATGACTTAGGTTGAAAAATTCTGCAGTCTCAGGGTTCTATTTATTTGTAGAAAATATTTTTCTTTCATTTCTTCCATTCTTTATTTTGAAGGTAAGAAAGATCTGACTTTGCAGAAGTTGTTCATATGTATGTAGTTGTGCCTATATTTATATTTATAGTGTGTCCATCATCCTATTCACAAGCAGTCTTTAACTCAAGAGGGGAATTGATTGACTATTTCCAATAATATGCTTATGTTTGTAGCCCAATGTATCTGTGAATAGCTTCTTGGGAGGCATTCATACCTACTGAGTGTGTGTCTCTGTCACTTGTCTATAATATAAGAAAATAGACTCAAAGATAGATTTATGATTATAGAAGGAAAAAGTAAATTGGTAACAAGCTAATAAATAGTCATCATAAAATTGTGCTATGAAAATTTATTTGAATAATTTAATATACTTAGTAAGAGCAGAATTATATTTGGACTCACATAATAATTCTGTGAACATTGCCGGGGCACCTGGCTCTCCTTGTAGTGCTTGACAGAGTTCCACTCAAGGATGATTGTAGAGACTCATCCTAAAAGGATTGTATGCCAGATATATGCCTCCCTAGCTTGGATGTTATTCTGTGGAGCTTTCCTAATAATATATTACTCACTTCAGTCTGAGGATCTTGCTAGAGGTGATGGGAATAATTCTACAAATTTCCAGAAAAACATTACGGAGACAAAACACATGTTGAAACCCTGTGATGTTAACCTCACTACAGGAGAATGTTTTTATTATGTTAAAAATCAAACACTGCATTTACTGGCATAGCCAGAACCTGTTGGGGTACAGAAATTTATATATAACAATGTTTCCCCAAGTTCTAAGCACAAAGCACCTCCCACAGTAGCTACTAGATATGGACTAGCTTATTTTATCAATGGCAAGCCCTGGTACCCTCCTAAAGGCCAGCCCTTAGAGAAGGTAGATATAGATCTCCCCCTGTCTCCTACAGGGTGGTTTAATCCAGATGATGGTTTTGTTTATGTGTGGTGGTAAGGTAAAAGAATAAGGTTTCACAACATTCCTTCCTTCCTACAAAGATTATGTCACCCCTATAATAAACGTTGGTACATAATAACCATTGGGACCACTGCCCTCCTGTAGCCCTTAACTCAGCAATTTAGATATTAACCAGAAGGACCTAGTAGAGATGGTCACATGAGATTATTTGTCTATCGCTTTACCGCAAAAATAATAAAAATAGTCTTAGGTCATATAGAGTTTAGATATTAAGGAAATAAACATTGTATTAGCTCATTGACATAATTAGATATTTTTAAAATAATTGTGATTAAGGATAATCTGTAAGGTTACTGTTTTCTCATAATCTTTCGGTAAAAACAATTTCTGCCTATGCTTTGGAAACTTCTTTGATTTTATTAATCATAAGCCTGTCATCATAGCCTGAAGAAAAATGTATATAAACCCAGCCTTCCCCAGAATAAAGTGGGATTGATTGCACCAGAACTAGAGTCTGTGTCTTTCATTCTCCATCCATCGCCGACGCTGTCTCCCCACGCCCCGTTTACCAGTGTGGAACCCATCGACTCCTGTTAGGGCTGGACCCCGGCAGAACATATTATTACTAATCACGGTAAATGCTTGGACATAAAAAAATATTTTGATTATTTCAGTTTATAAACACTTAACATGCTTTCTCTGTGATTTCATCACACCATAGAGGTTAATACAAGCTGTGACAGTATAGATCTCTCTAAAAGCAAATCCTGATGAGAGATATTGCCTGCAAAGACTTAATTTTGAAGATGATTTCAGGAAGCACTGTGAAAGAGTAGGGAACATGTACTCACTCCTGAGCTACTGACTCCCCAGAACATCTGGTTGACCCCACAGACAAATGAACGTGCTCCAGAGGCGAAAATATGACCTCAGGCTAAGAGATAGAAAAAGCTCTCTACATGCACAAGAACTCTGTACATGTGGTGACCTCTAGAATAGAACAAAGTGATATGGAAAAGGCACTAAAGCATTTGCACACAAACTAATATTTAACTTTTTGTAAGATTTGGGTTTGTCTTTCTTATAGAAAGCCTGATTAATTTGAACTTTCAAAGTATTTCAACACATTTATGACAGCTAAGTGAACATTGTTTATATGATATATTGAAATATAATTACTATGTTTTTAAATCAATGATCATTTCTTAAGAACTTTAACAATTTCTACTTTCACTGTTCATTTAAATTTGTAAATGTCATTTCTTGGACAAATTTTTAATACCAATGATATTTGTGTTGCTCTATTGTGTCAACTCAAATATAATTTCCAAGTTCATCAAATAACGTTAATGGTTAAAACTAATATTATATTGACTTAATTGATAAGAAAATGTCAGGGACATCATGCAAAGCCTTTACTTATTTATACCTGTTTATTTTGTAAAGTTCTAATTAAGATGGAAAATTCATTTTAACTTATGTGTTGCCTTATAAAATTAAATATATTTTGATGCTAAAGATCAGGATTTTCAAATAATTCTGCCATTGAATTATTGTCATCTATATACTCACATATACATGTATATATTAATAAGTGGAAGTAATTCATGCATTAGAGAGAGGAAAGATTTGACAGATTATAATTCACCTAAAGTGTTCAGTCTTCTTTTAATAAAAGATAGTAAGTAATGTTTTCTTAGTCCTCTGTGTAATAATAATAATAATCCCATATGACAGATACTGTTTTTGTGTATATTTAACATAGACATTGTTTATGTTGCCATTAGAAAGACTGCTTTTCACTATTATACAAGTTATTGGCTGTTTGTCATAGAAGTTTTTCATCAGTTTGAAGGTCCCTACTATCCCTGTTTTGGTGAAATATTTTAACATGAATGGATTCTGAATTTTAGCAAATATTTTCTTCATGGGAATATGTGCTTTTTTAATTTAATTGTTTTAACATGGTAAATTGCAGTGATTTAATTTTTTTCCTTTTTATCTTATGTAATTCTTTTTGATACTGGGGAACAAACACAGGGGAGTTTTACCACTGAGTTACATCCCCAGCAGTTTTTTATTTTTATTTCTAGGGACTTGTCAAGTTACTGAGGCTGACCTCAAATTTGTAATCATCTTGCCTCAGCCTCCCAAGTCACTGGGATTACAGATATGTGCTACCATGCCTGGTAAATTCATTTTTAAATGTTAAAACAATGAATTCTTGTGATTAGAACCTTCTTGGTCACTGATCATTAGCTCTTTATATATAGTTATTTATTTGATATCTTATTAAGGATATTTTTTTTCTGGATCCATGAGGGATAGTGGTTTGAATTTTTAAAAATTTTGTAAGCTTCAGTATTAAGGCATATTATTCATGAAAAATATTGAGAAATACTCCATCTTCTATTTTCTGAAAAAAAATATGACTTGTGTTATTTCTTCTTTAAATGTTAGATAGAATTCAGCATCAGGGTTTCTTTAGGGATAGTTTTCGATGAATTCAATTACTTCAATTAATATAAGACTATTGATATTTGCTTATTAAGATGTTAATATTTGTTAATTTTTAATTTTTGTTATTTTATGAAGGATACCAACTTGTTACCATAAAGTCATGATATTCTCATATTATTCTTTAATATTTATAAGAGGTCTGTGGTAATGAACATCTTTCCCATTCTGGATATTGGTGATTTGCATTCTCTCAACTTTTTCCTTGATTAGTCTAGCAAAGTGTTTGTCAATTTTATTAACTGTTTCAAATAACCAGCTTCTGGATGTGTTAATGTTCTTATTTTCTAATGTTTTATGTTATCCTGTGTTTTCTACTCTTATTACTATTTTCTTTCTTGCTTTTGATTTGGTTTTACTTTGCTCATATTATTCTAATAATTTTAAGGTGGAAACTTAGATCAGTGAATTAATTTTCCAATATAATCAGTTAAAGGTATCATTTGTTTTCCAAGTCCCCCATTTTTTTTTTAGTCTCACAATTGTGATATGCTGTTTTCATTACCATTTTGTTTCAAATTTTCATAATAATTTAATCTTTAACCCTTGAATTATTTAAAATGATATTTTTAAATTTCTGGGTATTTTAATATTTTGACTTACCTTTGATTCAGTAAGGATAAAAATAAGCATATATACCTATATATAAATACACACACATATACACACACACACTGAATCACTGGATACCTGGGTATGATTTCTATCTCTTTAAATCTGTGGAGATTTGTTTTATGGCCTTGTCTGTCTTGATAAACACAACCATACATACTTGAAGGGAATGTATGTTCTATTGTAGTTAACATTATGTTAAAGTGGCTAATATTACTATTCAGACACTCTATGTATTAATGGATGTTTTATCGAATGCCATTAATTGCTGAGAGAGAAGAATAAACATCCTTGCATTTATAGTATGTTACGATTCTCTTTAGTTCTGTTAATTTCTACCTCATACATTTAAAGGTTATTAAAAATTGCATACTTATTTTTCAGTTACATCTTCTTGATGAATTGTCCTCTTTATAAATATGAAATGTTCCTCCTTTTCTCTCCTTTTCTCTTTGATACTGGGGATCAAACACAGGGGAGTTTTACCACTGAGTTACATCCCCAGCACTTTTTTATTTTTATTTCTAGGGACTTGTCAAGTTACTGAGGCTGACCTCAAATTTATAATCATCTTGCCTCAGCCTCCCAAGTCACTGGGATTACAGATATGTGCTACCATGCCTGGTAAATTCATTTTTAAATGTTAAAACAATGAATTCTTGTGATTAGAACCTTCTTGGTCACTGATCATTAGCTCTTTATATATAGTTATTTATTTGATATCTTATTAAGGATATTTTTTTCTGGATCCATGAGGGATAGTGGTTTGAATTTTTAAAAATTTTGTAAGCTTCAGTATTAAGGCATATTATTCATGAAAAAAATTGAGGTTGTGTTGCAACCTTTTATTCTTATTTCTTGCATATCATACCTTTTCTTATATATTTTACTGTCTACATAGCCCTGTTTTTAAATGTTTTTATTGACAATAATGTAGTTGAATTTTGTTTTTCAATTCATTCAGAATATCCCTGTATTTTTAAAAAAATCTTATTGATATATTATTCACATTCCATGTAATTCCTTCATTCAATTGTTTGGGTATGTGGATATATATAATATGTATATATCATTTGTCATTTTAATCATTTTAGTGTACAATTTGGTGATAGTAATTATATTCATAGTGTTGTGCAACCATCACACTATTGATAAAACTTTTTTATTGTGTCAAATAGAAACTCTGTAACCACTAAACAATACCCCCCTATTTTTCCCTTAACCCTAACTCTGATAAAATTTACAATTTCATGACTCCAAGAATTTACCTATTTCAATGTTCATTCATATTGTGGCATGTATCAGAATTTGATTCATCTTTATACTTGCATAGTATTGTTTTATATTAATGTATACAACACTTTTTTATCTATTCATCTGTTGATGGAACTTTGGATGGTTTCCACCTTTTGGCTATTGCAACTAACATTCTAACACTGCAGTAAATATTGCCATACCAAAAATTCGTTTGAGTACCTATTTTAGAATCTTTTGAGTGTATACCTAGGAGTATAATTGCTACTCTGTAGGGGTATTCTATGAATAGCTTTCTGGGAAACTATCAAATTCTTTTCCATTTTGCATTTCCCAAACAATGGACAAGGTTTCACTTTCTCCAAGTCCTTGCCAAAATTTATTTTATTCTTCTTCTTCTTACATATATGTTAGTAACTGTGAAGTGGCATCTCACTGATGTTTTGATTTACATTTTCCTAATGGCTATGATGTCAAATATGTTTTTGTGCTTATTGACAAAATGTATATCTTCTTTGGTCAAATGTCTATTCAATATCTGTACCCATTTTTTTAATTGGGTTATTTAGCATTTCTTGTTGAATTGGAGAATTTCTTTATATTTTCTCTATATCAAACTCATCAAATTTATGACTTCCAAATGTTTTCTCACATTCAATATATTTTTCCCCTTCTTGATGTCTTTTAACATAAGCTTTTTTTAAAAATTGGATGATGTACAATTAATCTACTTTTTTGTTGTTACTTATGTTTACAATCTGATATTAAAGAATCCATTACTGAATTGAAGGTCATGAAAATATTTGCCTACATTTTCTTCTAAGGACTTAATTTTAGATCTTATATTCAGTTCATTAATCTATTTTGAGTTATTTTTTACATATGATAAGAAGTAGGGTTCCAAGTTCTTCCTTTTGTTCATGGATAGCCAAGTTGTCATCCATAGTATGTAGCAGCACTATAATCAGTTACTAAAGTTAAAAGTTATCAGTGCAATTTAGATATACACTGACTCTCAGGGAAATGGTTCCCTAGTTTCATGAGAAAATGTAAGCTAATAGAAAAGGTAACATATTCACTTCTTGGTTACTATAATTTGTAATAGCTCAAATAAAAATAAATGACAGTATTGGTTTCAATCCTGATGTTGGATAAAGTTCAAATTTTGGTGAGTCTGAATTTTAATCATTAGCCTTAAAACTAGGCAAAAATTCAGTTCAGATAAAATAGATTTCCTCCATGAACTCTGGTCCTAAGACAGTATTTGTAGGAGGAAGAAAAAAATCTCTAAGGAAACTGGAGAGAATGGTATGAAGGAGAAAGATTTGTCTCATGTTTTAAATTGGTATCATCATCTCCCTGAAGAAATTCTACTAAATTCAATTGTGAGAATGACAAATTAAGGAGCAGTATATTTTGATTTAAAATTTTCAGAGTAGAAAAGCATATTTGATTTCTTACAGGATACACAGTTCACTATGAAACTATCACAAATGTTTGATGATCCAAACATATAGCCGGTTGTTCCTGAAGGATGAGCCAGCTCATTAGATGAGATTAAAGCTATTTTAAATTTGGTATGCCTTAATAAGGGGACTATCCTATTCTTTTTATAAATGCCAAGTGGAATGCCCCAGATAAGGCAGCTACTATACTTTGTATGCAACCATGTGGGACTGACTTTCTCATAACTGAATACACCATTAAATATACTCATTATCAAGTACATGATAAATTCTGTGTTCAAAGGGCTCCTTTTTCATGGGCACCACATGCAACCTTTCTGCTGCAATATTAAGCAACAGCCTGGAAAGGCTTATTCATTTTTCTGTTTCAACTACCTCACTTGGCTCTTACAGATGCTAATATAAACATAAATTAATTGACAAAAGAATTTAGAGTTACAGGGGAAGAAAAGGGACTTACTTCAACAGGGAACAATTTTTTAAATGGTTATTAAGATAGTGGGTAAATAAAGCAAATGTTGATAGGAGTGGAACAAAAAATGAATATAAAGGGAAAAGTCAAAGGACAAGTTCAAGTAGGATATAAATCTTTAGATGAGTATTAAATGAACAAAACATTGCTAAGGCAGGAACAAAGTTCTTAGTATACCAGTATTAAAGGTTGAGTGGATCAGAGAAACCTATTTCTTGTTCCTCAAACATTTAGAGATTTAAGTAAGTCTATATATCTCAGGAGAAATTTAAAAAGCCAGAAGGCAAAAAGTACAAAGTGAGGTGCCTCCTTTGCCTAATTTTTGTATAGATGCATATTAAGTCAGGTTGATAAACACATCTCTTATGTAGTACTATAAAATCAAACTGTGTTGATGAATTCTGAGTGGAGGCTACAATTAAGAACATAAGAGTTAATGGGATTAAGATGAAAATTTGGAGAATTGTTTATTTGAACAGATTTTAAGTGAAAGGGATGTGTATTATGTCTATCTGGGAGACTTTTTCTTTAAAAAAGAAGGCACATAAAACTGCTTTTCAAGAAATACTAGTTGGATGTGCTAAATGGGAATGAAAAGGATCACGTGAGCTCACATATTATGGAATAGAAACTACAGTGCTGGCATGGGCAAATTATCTTGTGATAGTTCTAAGAAAAGCTTAGACTGGGGCTTATGAGTTTCCTGGTGACATCTATTAGAACTTTGGATTGGACAATTTACATCTGAGTGACAATTATCATCCTTCTTTCAGATAGTAATTGAAACTTCCCCTATAATTGAAGGACATAAATAATCTTGTGTCAGAAGTGTAGCTCAGTGGTAGAGCATGTGCATAACATTGTGAGGTCCTGTGTTCAACCTCCAGAATATTAGAGAGAGAGAGAGAGAGATATAGAGAGAGAGAATGAATATGAATGTTAATAACCTTAATACCTGAAATACTCATTATGTCTTGTATGATGTAAGAGAAATTCTCTAATGGGGATAACAATGCCCAGAATAATCACAAAATAAAAATTAAACTGTTTATATAGGATCACATTCCTAGGTGACTGCATGGAGGAAATACAAGCTTGACCAGATGGTTAGGGAGAAGGACAACAGAAGACAGGTCTACTAATGATATTCCCATACGAGACATGGTTTGAAGGGATTACTACAGAAATTTGAGGGTACATTAAATTAGGACCTATCAAAATCCATCAGAACTCCCAGAGCTGGACCGTAACTGGAACATTCCGTGTGTTCTCTAGATCCATGGAGATGGGAATGCTGCATCAGTGCAGCATGGAACTGAATCTAAACATATTCCCCTTGTATTCTCTGAGGCATAAAATCCCAAACGTTCAAGTAGGCACAAACTTTCCTTTCTCCTATGGAGTTGGATGTTTGAGCCATTTCTTAGATACCATTACTTTATAATTTCTTCACTGTTTTTGTTTCACTGAGTTCTGTAGTTGAGATAGTGAATTTCCTCCATAGTAACATGTGTTAAAGGGCGGTTCCCCAGCTTATGGCACTATTGGGAGTTAGTGGAATCTTTCAGAGATGGGGCCTAATGAGAGGGAATTAGTTCATTGGAGGCATGCTCTAGAAGACGATTTTGGGACTTTAGCCCTTTCCTTTCTCTTTATTTCCTGCTACTATGATGATCAGCTTCTTCTGCCAAACACTCCATGCCTTTATTGGCTGCCTCACCACAGTTCCAAAGCAACAGGACCAAGTAATCATGGACTGAAACTTCTGAAACCATTAGCCACAATCAACCTTTCCTTCTGATAAGATGGTTTATCTTAGTACTTGTTACAATAATAGAAAGCTGACACACTAGGGGAATAAATTAGACTTAGGTAGAGGGTTAAACAGAAAATTAAGTAAATTCTACTGAAATCCTCTTTCTTGGTGGTTTATTAAGCCTACTTGAGTAGGTTTAATTAAAAAAAAAACTATAAAACCTTCCATCACCCTTATACCTATATATCCTAGCTTCTGTTACTTATGAGTCTTTTCCCCTGTTCTCTTGTTCTTATCTCTCCTGGTTTTACCTCTCCAACTACTCTTTCTCTATCTCTTTTTCAGTTATATTCTCTTCTACATGAATATCCAATATTGAAATTCCTGGAATCTCAGATGTAGGTAATCATTATCTATATGATGCTGATTTATACATTGATGTGTCTAGTCTCTTAGCACTAAGCCCAAATAGACATTCTCATGTAACATCACTTTCCTGACAAATGCTTCATAGCACCAAAAACTGAAAATAGTCTAGAATAAATAATTCTCTCTCCCTGAGCTTGCCCATGTCTAGTATTCCCTACATCAGTGAATGGCATCACCACAAATTCATTTGCATATCCCAAATCTGAGGAAACATCTTTTAATACCTGTTACTCCCCTGCCCAACCTGTTACTGTACTCTGTTACTTTTATCTTGTAATGTTCTGGAAAATTAAACAGAAATGTACATTAAACTCACATTACTGCAAGTTTTGAGGGTGGCAAGATGCTGACTTCAGAAAACTAGATTAAGACAAAGTTAATAAGTTTTTTCTGTTTTTGTGTTTTCATGTTTTGTTTTGTTTAGTTTTGGTAGTGGGAATTGAACTCAGGGGCACTAAACCACTGATTCTCATCACCAGCCCTATTTTGTATTTTCTTTAGAGACCAGGGTCTCAGTAAGTTTCTCAGGGCCTCACTAAGTTGCTGAGGCTGGCTTTGAAATCAAGGTCCTACTGCCTCAGTCTCCTGAGCCACTGAGATTACAGGCATGTGCCACCACACCAAGCTTATAATGTTCTTTTAATGGGTTTATTTCTTTCTGTTTCTACCATCATCATTTAAATTCAAGGAATCATCATATCTTACTAATAATAGATAATTATGATTAGTGTCTAGATGCATTCATTCTGAATCCAGTACACCTGGATTAAATTTCCATCTTTACTACTTATTACCTGGATGACTTCCACATACTGCCTCCTTTTCCTTATCTGTGGAGTAAAGAAAGGAATTATATTTATTCACAGGGATATGGATACATATGAGTTAATATATGTAAATCATTCAGTAAATCTTCAATACTGTCAGCTATTATCAGTGCTTCTACACTCATGAACCTACCAATATTCTTTTCTTATATTATAACCAGAATTAATCTTGCTCAAAATACAATTTTGATCACTTAACATAAATGTTATTTCCTCCATTAAAGAGGAGTCTGCTATTATTTAAGAGTACAGGAGGAAATCATATCAGAGCCTACAAAATCCCACATAGTCTAGTCTCTATATGCTTTTGTAGCTTCATTGTACAACATTTCCCACTCCCCCACCCCAATCTGTGCTAATAACTCTGCTCCCTCCTGCCTTAAGACTTTTGTATGAACCATTACTTCTTCATGTAAAGTTTATTCCTCCCTTTTTGCTCATATTCTATATCTCAGTTCAAGCATCATATTCTAAAAATTCTTTCCTAACTTCTCTGAGTATATTAGATTGTTTAGGGACTAATTTTTCCAGTTGCATTGCTGGAGCTAAGAATACCCATTTTCCTCCTAATGAATGATCCTTCATTAATATAACATAAACATTGGGAATGAATAGTGTCTATACTGAGATGTTGCTTCCAACTTTCCAACATCTTATGGAGAGGAGAAAAGATTATTCCCTATATAAATACAAGATTTAAAGTTTACAATTCTATTCTATTTCACATAGAGTTTAGTATATATTTAAAAAGAAACAAGAAAAGAAGATGAAACCATTCTTACAGTTTATGGTTTCTAGAGGAAATGGCCTTTCCTTGTCTGGTCAGAGGAGGATAGACATTGACTGATCTTAAAAATGTAACATGAATAACATGGACAAAAGGCCTTAGGGAACCTTATGAGAGATGTCCAATATTCCTGTCTCTTACAGTAGCAGTTGAGTGGTTTCCTGAGTCAAATTAAGTGTGACCAGAAAGCAGAACTGCATTGCCCAGGAAAAATGAAAACGATAATCTATATGGGTCTGAGTTTCTTAGGTATACATACTTACTAATCCTTTTTCGGTGGAAATGTGAAAGGGGAAGTGAGTTGAATAGAGGAGAGAATACAGACAGACAAATTAACTATATATAAAAAATGTTTGTCTTGCTAATTCATCATCTTAAAACTCATATCATAATCACATCATCAAATTAGCCTAACATTACAGACCATTCCAAGCCCCAATTAAATCCTAGGCTTGGACAATTAATGAGGACTAATGGAAGAAATATCATTTTATATTCATCATGACATTAGTACTAGTCTCTCCCACTGGGGTACAATCCCACTATGTCTGAGCCTATATCTCACATTTACTATTGAATCTTCCAGACCTTACACAATATCTGGAATATCATAGGTGCTCAATAAATATTTATGGAATGCATAAATGAATCCATGAACAAATAAAAATATATGGCAAAAATGGCAAGGTAAGGAGTGTGGCTATAGAAGCTGAAAGGTAGAAAATTATGCCTTTTTTAACTGATTTATGAAGGCAATAGAATAGGTTTACCATGCTTATAAAAGAATGTAATTTATGAGTTTCTTTATAAGAATACTTAGACACTTTTATCTGGACACTTTCAAATTCTAACTTGTTTTTCACCAAAAAACAACTTAAAATCCACCATAAAAATAGTATGCCACATTCTACTGCTAGACTGACCATGTAAGAAAGAGAAACATGTGAATGTGCCCTTTATGTGGATTTTCAGTAGAGAATGAAATATTGCTTTGTGCCTTCCAAATCTCTCTGTAATACAGTACTGACAGATCAGGAAGTTAATTCATAACCTTCTGACTTGTTTTGTTCCCCAAAATCAAAGAAATAAGAGACTTGTCTTTAAAAACATGCCTGAATCATCCAGATATCTTTATATATACTTGTAAATGGTTCAATTCCATTTTGTCTTAGCTATTTCTTTTTATTGGCCACCTATATATGTAATTAAAATAGTCCATCAGTGTTCTGACATTAACAGCAGCTTGATACAGCTTTCTCTTTCAAAGGAATAACATCGCATTTGTCAATCAGCAATACCTCAAGGTATCTTTTAAACTTTGCTGAGCAGAACATACAATGAACTACACATCACCCATATCTATAGATTAAACATTCAATCAAGAGCTACTAAGGGCTAAATCATTACAAGAATGGCATAGCTTGTACACCACAATCCTGTTGAAGTTGTTCACATTTTTCTAAGCTTGCAGTAAAGTTCACCAAAGGGAAAGAAAGAATATGCCTATCATTTTAGGAATAGAAGGCAAAATTGTACATTTATGATGACTAATAAAAATGATGATTTTTATTCCAGAAAAAAATTAATTATATAAAAATTTTTAATAGATAAAATGTAGGATAATGCTCAAGCGTTCAAAGATTTCTGAATTATAGAAAGAAAAATGAATATTCAAGAACCTGGGATTCATTTATTTTTCCTGTCACTAAGACTGAAATGTCTATTACTATAGTTTCTAACTTTGGTTATCAAGTGGTTTCCTAAACTGAAAACTTCTAAAATTCAAATGTGATATGATCAAGTTAGCATAGCAAGTTACTGAGAACCGCTGCTGTTTGCCTACGGGCTGCTTCAAGTGGCTCCAGTTACGGAGGAAAACCACAGCTTCTTTGCCTGGCTTGCTCCAAGCGGTTCGGTGCAGCTGCTTGCTCTTTTTGCTTACCTAAAACCGCCGCTTCTCGCGCTTACGGCCCGACCAGCGGGACAGAAGACAAGTACACTTCAAAAGTTCATCAAGCAGCTGCCCCTTTATTCCAATAACACCCTCAATATATAAGCAGTCTCATTCATAAGCAATTGTAACCAGATATGTCCATCCAATCCTGTTAAAGGTCAAGCGATAAGGAGCTCAAGCATACATGTAAAGTATATCTGTCCACGCACTAGGCGGCTGAACTGATTATCATACAGCCAATTGTAAACGCGTTCTGCCTTTCTCCGGGCATAATCAGGATGCCGTTTGCTCTCTGCCAGTCGCCATCTTTGGATGCATGTGGCATAAACCTGGGCCCCGGGTTCTGCCCACCACAGCAAGTAAAACACCAGCACACATAAAGAGTGTTATGAGCATCATCTTATTTATCTTTCATAGAGCATAGAGATAATGCTGAGATAGGTGGTTTCTGATAAGCAAAGGGTCTGAAGTACATACCAAGCATGTAGGCCATTAGGGAAAAGAGGACAAACAGTAATAGGCTCTTGGAATAAATATAACAGCAGACATGTATAAAAGGACAGTTGACCTCAATGATAAACGTAGATCTTGTTCCTGCTAGAAGGTAGAGTTTAATCTTTGACCCCACTAAACAAGGGCTTAATTTAGTGACCCCCTTCCCAAAAGCAAAATATGGAAATGGGGATCTAGTAGCATTATGGTGGAGAAACATGACAAAAGATATCTTTACTGGATAATGAAGGTTATTATTCTAAGTGATGAGTGATTTTGATGTCACATATTACCTGATATAATAGGAAAGGCACTTTGTCTTGGTTATCTTCCTCCAAAATCCAATCACTCCTATCTAATCATGAGGGAGACATCAGATCAACAAAGGGACATCATACATATACTTGACCAGTCCTTTTAAAAACTGTGGAAGTCAGAAAAACAAGGGAAGATTAAAAGAATGTCACAGCCAGGAGACAACCAAAGGACATAAGATGGCTACATGCAATGTGCTATCCCAGTTTGGATCCTAGAACAGAAAAAAAAAAAGGACATTAGATACAAAATTAATGAAATCCAAACAAAGTATAAAAGTTTATTAATAGTGATCTTAGTTGATTAGCTATGATAAATACATTGTGATGATATGTTATTAACTTTTGTAGTGCTTGGCATATAGAACTGTGCACTACTTTTACAACTTTTATGGAAACCTAAAATTGTTCCAAAATAATAAAAATGTTTATCTTAAAAATAGTGCTAAAAACATTTTTGATTCTTTGCTACCATCATTAAAATAAATTATAAGGGGTGTTTATTTTGAAAAAACATGGGGTGGGAACAAAATTAAGAGTAGCTGATGAATGGTGCAGACTTTGCAGTGTGTTTGCACCCATCTGGGTAGCTTAAACAACAAATTTATTTTTTCAGAATTTTGGAGGTTATAAAATTAGAACAGGTGTCAGCAGAGTTAGTTCATTCTTAGGTAGCTCTCCTTAACTTATAAATTGTCATCTTCTCCTCGTGTCCACACATGGTCTTCTATTTGTATGCCAACTCTAGTGACATCATGTAAATCCAATTACTTCCTTAACATTCCATTTCCATATATGGTCACATTCTGAGGTGCTAGGGATTAATATTTCAATATTGAAATTTTCCAAGACACAACTCAGTGTCTAACAGAGCCCACTGGACTTAGTTAGAAACTACACTATTTTTGTTTACCAATGAGACCTTGGGTGAGTCAAATTGTGTCAGCCTTTTCATTCTTCTTTTAAAAATTTCTAAAATAGACATAATAAAATTTAATTGCAGGATTTTTGGGAGACTTAGATAATATTCAGGCTATTTTTTCAATCAGTAATTGTTATAGTTTTTATCTGGAATGTTCCCAGAAAACTCATGTGTTGAAGGTTTGGTCCCCAAGGCACCAGTGTTTAGAGGTGGGGCCTTTGGGAAGGTGATTAGAACAAAAAGACACTAACCTCATTAATGAATGAGTTCTTTGATGGATTCCTAATTTAAATTGGCCATTGGTAAGTGGTGGAATCCTAGTAGGAGGAGCCTCTTTGGAGGAAGTATGTCATTGGAGTTGTACCCTTGAAATTTGATTTTGTCCCTGGGCCCCTTCTATTTTCATTCCATTTCTTTGTTTCTGGGCTGTTATGAGGTGAGCAGTTTTTCTGTGCCATGTATTCCTATCTATAATGTTCCTTCTTACCACTTTGCCAATGGCAATGCAGTCAAGTGACTGTGTTAGTCAGCAGTTTTCCCTTACTGTGACCAAAATATTGGATAAGAACAACTTTGATGAGAAAAAGTGTTTTTTGTTGTTTGTTTGTTTGTTTGTTTTGGTTCATGATTTCAGAGATCTCAGTTCATAGCCTGCTGACTTCTTAGCTCTGGGCCCAAGATGAAGCAAAATATCATGGTGGAATGGTATGGCAAAAGAAAGATTCTCAATTCATGAGAGCCAGATAGCAGAGAGATGGAGGCACCGGGGACAAAATATAGACACTCCCCTTACTTTCTCCAGCCATACTACATTTGCCAACAGTTACCACCCAGTTCAATATCCTTTCAAATTATTAATCCAATAAATGGATAATGATTAGGTTATATATCTCGTAATCTAATCATTTCACCTCTGAACACTGTTCCATTATCTAATATGAGCTTATTTTTTATCCAAACCATAATGGTGACCGTGGTCTGAAACCTCTGAAACCATGAGTCAAAATAAATCTTTCCTCCTTTAAGCTAATTTGTTAGGTATTTTTTCCACAGTGATGGAAAGCTCACTAATGTCATATTTGATACATCAATGTCCATTTCCTGTTTGATTTTTCTTATCTCCATACCTTTTGTAAATGTACTCCTAGTATTCCTGCTCTTTAGTAAACTTGTTGTGTGATCTCAAGCAGGTTAATTGTTCAAATCTTAGTCTCTCAACTTTAAACTCAAAATATTAAATTAAATGACCTTTGAGATCCAAACATTGAAAACATCTACAAGGTACCTGGATGAAGTGATAGAGGTGAGTGAAACAGGGAAGAGAATATATAGAAAGAATAAACAACACTAACACTCGTGTTGCCAGATTCATTGTCCTAATCACAATCATATCATCATATCTGCCTAGCATTACAGACCACTCTATGGCTGTATAATTCCTTTCCTCAGAGAATTAGACAACTCTAGAAGCAGAAATGAAGAAGGCTGCCTTTCATTAGAGTTCACATTTTAGAGAAATACTATAGTTTGAGTGTTCATGTCCCCCTAAAATCCATATGTTCATGCATATGTTCTCTATTCATCAATGTGATATTATGAGGTAGCATGTTAGAAGGTAATTAATTCATAAAAATGGAGTCTTTCTATAAGAGTTTGGGTCTTGCACATCATTATAGGCAATCACTCAACCACTGACCTATACCCCTAGCCCAAGTTTGGTGCCTTTTGTAAAACTGGCTATTGAAAGCTGCCTTGACCCTTCTGCCATGTGAAACACTAAGAGGAGGTGCCACTTAACAAGAAAATTGGCCCTCGCTAGTACCAGTACCTTGATCTTGAACCCCTCATCCTCTAGAACTATAAGAAATATATTTTTATTTTATAAGTAATCTAATTTATGGTTGTTTTTACAGCAGCATAAATGGACTCACAGATACAAGCGAGAGACCTTACATGATAAGGGAGCAATATGACCCTATGCTCAATCAGTAAAAGTATGATCCAAATATTCATAAGCAGAAAGGTTTGAATATGAATTAATGTCCACAGTAATCAACTGTTCATTCCCTCATATAAGGATATTTAAATCACACACACTAATAACCAGCAAAAAGGACTTGCTATATATATATGCTAGTGGTTATAATTATTTTCTGGGCAAAGCCATCCAGATTCTTCCATTACTCTGAGCAGGGAAGAGCATCAAGGTAGGGACTGAAGTGGCATTTCATACCAACCCAGAAACATGTGGTCTCAATATCAACTTTAAATTTGATTTAAGGGAAATAAAAAGGCAATTTTTCTTGCACACTTGAATGTTTGGACTGAGATATATATTTGCTACATCATTTTTATGTCAAAACTGAAGGTATATCTCCCAAGAGGCCCAATAGCTAATCTATATTTATGGTACACAACGAACTATAGAGACTATTAATGATTACATGAAAAGTGAGCTTAGAGTAGGTTAGTGCTATGCAGTGAAAGACACAGCATTACTGACACACCATGGGCCTATTCTGCCTACTAAGAGACACCTGAAGTTATAGGATTTATTTCAAATACTGTCTGGAACATCAGGGCTCATATATAAGAAACGTACAAGACAAGGACCCACCTGTGTTCACTGTCAAAGAAAGAAAAATGGTTAATTACACAAGGCAGCAAATCTATAAAATATCTTAAAAATCAATAGCAGAGAAATGATGAAAGTGCCAGGATAAATTTTCACTTTTGTCTTTCTTAAAAGTAATTAAAAACCAAAAACAACAATTAAGCAAGATTTACAAATAGTGGTTCATACAGCTCTTCTCTAGGTACCTAGAAAAAAGAAGCTGGTCCCCAAGAGCCACCAGCCTTTCATTCTTCCTTGGGAAAGTACACCCTTGACAACGATTCAGCACAAGCAGCAGATAAATCCTTATTTTACCTATTGTTTCTCTTTCTAAAATTTTGAAGCAGAGACAGCATTATGACAATGTCAAGAAGCCAGTTGTAATAACAGTGTATACCCCCAAAGGAGAGGTGAAAAGCTTTCTTCCTCTAATTATTCTCATAAGGTCTTTTAAAACCTCCAAAAGAAATCTAAATTATTTTCAGGCCAGATTAGGAGATTATCACCAAACTAGCTGAGTGATAAACCAAAATCTAATGACCATCTCAAGGACAGTAAAATGCAGGACAATTTTGTGGTGGGTGGAATTATATAGGATGACATCCAAGGAATCACATGCCCTTATATGATATACTCCCTTTTCTGTGGGCAGTACCTTTAATTCTCTTCTAACCAATAAAGTATAGAAAAAGTGATGAGATAGTTATAAATACGAGATGACAGCAGCCCCTAGATGGCAGGTAGCAGGAAGGGGAGAATTCAGTCCTACAATTAGGAACTAGATTCTGTAAATGCTATTTTTTGTTATATGATGACTCCAAGGCTCAGATGAGAATTCACTGTGAGTTAAGCCTGGTAAGATCCTCAGCAGAGCAGAGGATTCTACTGCATTCTTTCCAAACTGAATATCTGACCCATAAAATTGTGAGATAATATATGTGTATTGCTTCAAGTCACTAAATTTGTCATACTTTGTTATAGAATAATAGCAAATTCATTCATACTGACTGGACCCATAACTAACTGGGCTTAAATGTATGAAATAAGAACCCTAATTTGGAACCCACTTGACTTCTCAATAAAGTCCATATTCTGGGCCAAGAAAGAAATTAATGAAAAGTCATATAATTCCTTCAGAAAACATGAGTTGCAGAATCTTACAAAAAGAAATACAAACCTCTGCACATTATGGTTTCAATAAACTTTTGTTATTCCTTCTCTTCACCAAAAGCTATGTTCTGCTGAATCTAGAAAGATGAACTTGTGTAGCTCACCCTATTTATAACAGATGGGCCTCGTACCTCCCATAACACTCAAGGCCTGGGGAAGAAGACATCACCTAATATAAACATAGCTTATAATATGCCATGCTGAATTCTAGCTTCCCATAGAAGAATCCCTTGAGTATCTTAACTCAGTCAAAGGAGATGTTAAGCATAAGAATTCTGAACCTTACCCCTATTGACATTTGGGACCAAATAGTTCTTTTTGGAGCAGGGAGTTGTCTTCTGCATTGTACGGTGTTTACCCGAATTCATGGACTCTACCCATGAGTTTCCAGTGGCATCACAATTTACAGCAACTTAAATTATGTCCAAACATCACCAAATGTCCTATAAGTGTTAGCAAAAAAGTTGTTCCTGTTTGAGAACCATTGCTTTAGTGCAAGGTCTTCTGTGAACCAATCAAAGAAAGATGGTCACTGTTGGTGCATTAAAGACTTGTCATAAGCCAGGTCATCGTCCTCCATCTTTTTCTCCTCAATATGGTAAAGTGCTCATATCACCTGCCTCTCCACTGAGTACTCTGTCTATTGGGAACTTGGGTTCTTCTTAAAATCTAAAACTCCAAAGGACTGAATGTTGCCTCCCCTCTCTTACTCAGGGTAATCATTTTATGCATCTTCTATCTTCTGATGTCCTATAGTTTTAGTTTACATACTTACCTAAATACCACATTTCCCACCCTACAACTTCCACAGATAATCTAGTCAATTACCCATGAGCCAAGCCCTTTCCCTACTCCTCTGATTAGAGTTAGATTCCTTTATGGCCTTTACCAATGGGATACTGCTAGAAGACAAGCTTTTAGGGGTTGTGTTCCCTAAGCCCAAGAGTTGAGGCCCTCTCTTGTTTTGTCATTCTTTTAGGTTTCTGTAGTTCTTACAGAAGCAAAAGCCAGTTAGACTTAGGTTGGCTATTGTGTCTCTAAACACCCAAGTCATAAGGTTAGAAAAGACAGAACTGGTGGCCTATGGTGACATATGAATTCTCACTTCTTTTATGTACACAGAAGCCAATAATTTGTCCAGAGTTGATCATCTTCTGCAGTCTACATCAAATGGACATTTATGAACTGACTTTAGGAGACAGGACATATAGAAGAGGTCAGCGTTCCACTTAATCCACAGTAGGACTCTGAATAGAAAATCTTACTTTGAAGGGAAGTTTTCTCCATAAATAATTGTCTGAATCCCAGAATTGTCTGAATAGACCTATTCCAAGTCCTGATATCATTGTCAGTGGAATAAAGGAAATTTGTATTTATTTTCCTTATTGAATAATGAATTGGGCTGAAGCTATTCTCTTTCACCTTAAGTTGGCCATCAATCCTACTGCCCTTCCCATTTGACTGGAGTGGTGAGATGAGGGTAATATAAAGAGTGAGCAAGAACTTACTTGAAGTTCCATCAACAATCTTCTATGTACCTTACACCTCTTATCATTCAATCCTCTTGAACTATTTCGAAGAGAAGTATCCCTTGATCAGGTAGAAATAAAGACCATTGCAGAGTTTTCAAAAATATTACCCAGGGTTATTTTTGATCTGAAGTGTATATGCTGCTGTTTTAATGCATCTTCCAAAGTTCATGTGTTGGAAACAATAAAAAAATATAAAAGTCTTAGGATGTGAGGCATAATAAGAGGTGGTTAGGTCATGAAGGCTCTTCCCTCATGAATGGATTAGTGTTATTGCAGAAGTGCCAAGTTATCTCTAGAGTGACATTGCTAAAAACTTCAACTTTCCCTTCCTCTCACCATCCTTGCCCTTCTGCCTTCAACCACGGGATGGCACAACACAAAAGTCCTGGAAAGATGCTAGTAGTATGTTTTTGAACTTCCTAGTCTCAAGAACTGTAAGTCAAATAAATTTATGTTAATTATAAGTTACCCATTCTGTGGTATTCTGTTATAGCAATAGAAAGGGGATTAACACACTTATAAAAACATTATAAAAATGCAAATATTATAAAAATAAATATCATGGAAGTGACTTCTCTACAACCTCAGAAAGATATGTTCTATTAATAGTATTGTGCACATATCTCCATTTCCATTTTTATACATATTAAAAGATCTATTATTAATATATTTTAGAAGCTTATACTACACACAGTTTTTGGGTTTTTTTTAATGTGTACATATAATCATATGTGTGTGTGTGTGTGTGTGTGTTTATACACACATATAGTAGACAGACTTTACCTCATTCTTGTTAATGGTACATAGTTTGCCTTTGTGTGGTTAAACCCACTCTCCCACTAATGGACATTACATTAGCTTCTATTATTATTTACTATTAAAGAATGATAAATGTCTTTGTCCATTACCATTTATGCATGGTGGTTCTTCAAAATGAATGCCCAAAAGTAGAAATACTGACTAAAAAGGTCTGAACATCTTTAGTTTTGAAATCTATTAACAGGGCTGGGAGCACAGGTCAGGGGTAGAGTACTTGCCCAGCATGTTTGAGGCCCTGTGTTTCATTCACTTCATCACAAAAGGGAAGAGAACCAAACAAAATATCTATTACCAAATTTAACTTCAAAATGCTGTGTATTTTTTTCCTTCCCCACACCCCTCCCACCCCTCTTTCCCCTCTATACTGTCCCTCCTTCCTCCATTCTTGCCTCCCTCCCACCCCCATTATGTATCATCATCCGCTTATCAGTGAGATCATTCATCCTTTGGTTTTTTGAGATTGGCTTATTTTACTTAGCATAATATTCTCCAATGTCAACCATTTGCCTGCAAATGCATAATTTTATTATTCTTTATGGCTGAGTAATATTCCATTGTGTATATATACCACAGTTTCTTTATCCTTGAAAATAAAAAATAACAGAATGGATCAAACACCATTACCCTATGTAAATGTATGATTACACAAATGGTATGCCTCTACTTCATGTACAGAGAAACAAGCTGCACCCCATTTGTTTACAATAAAAAAAAAATTTAAATGTGTATATCTACATTCTGACTGAAACCATATGAGAATATTTGATTCTACAGTTCTCAATTTGGGGTATTATCTTTTATTATTTTTTCTTGAAACAAAAAGTGAAAAATAATAATCTCAAGTTTATTCTTCATTATTTGATTATTATTGAGTCAGCATTTTTTAAAATTTTTTATTTGTTACAATTAGTTACACATGATAGTGGGATGCATTTTGACACATCATACGTAACTAGACTGTAACTTCTCATTTGTATGGTTGTACATGATGTAGAGTTATACAGGTCATGTAATTATGTATGCACATAGAGTAATAATGTCTGATTCATCCTATTATTCTTCCTACCCCCGTGTCACTTCCTCTCCTTTCATTCTCATCTGTCTAATCTACAGTATCTCTATTCTTCCCTTGACACCCCCCATTGTGAATTAACATGTACATATCAGAGAATATATTTGGCCCTCGGTTCTTTGCAATTGTCTTATTTTGCTTAGCATAATACTCTCCAGCTCCATACATTACTGGCAAATACCATAATTTCACTCTCCTTTGGGCTGAGTAATATTCTATTGTGTATATATACCACATTTTCTTTTCCATTCATCTGTTGAAGGGCATCTAGGTTGGTTCCATAGTTTATCTATTGTGAATTGAGCAGCTATAAACATTGATGTGGCTGCATCTCTGTAGTATGCTGATTTTAAGTCCTTTGGGTATAGGCCAAGGAGAGGGATAGCTGGTTCAAATGGTGGTTCCATTCCAAGTTTTCTGAGGAATCTCCACACTGCTTTCCAGAGTGGCTGCACTAATTTGCAACCCCACCAGCAATGTATGAGTGTACCTTTCTCCCCACATCCTCGCCAACACCTGTTGTTGCTCGTATTCTTGATAATCGCCATTCTGACTACAGTGAGATGAAATCTTAGTATAGTTTTGATCCACATTTCTCAAATTCCTAGAGATTTTGAACAATTTTTCACATATTTCTTGCATCTTATTAAAGTTTATTGTCCTCCTTTGCATGTGGGGTGTGTGTGTGTGTGTGTGTGCGTGCACGCGTGCATGTGTGTATGTTTTTATTCCTACCTTTGGCTCAGTTTTTTCTTTTTTAGGGTGTTATTCTTTGGTTTTGCTTAGTGTTATGAATTCACTTTATTTAGTAATATTAACTTTATGTTATATATATTACATGTTTACACCGATTTCAATAGATATATCATTGTTTATTATGTATTTTCATGCACATATTTTAAAAAATATATAAATAATCATATCTTTAAATGTTTACATATTCTAGATTTTATTTTTTCTTAGTAAGGTCTTTTACCAAAATTATGTTTCCTTCTATTTTCTTTTAATACATTTACTGTTTTTAGTTTTTTCAAGTACACCAGAATTTTTTAGAAAATATTAGGCAAAAATTGAACTTTGTTTCATTTTATATGGATATTCAATTGTCCCAAAACAATTTGTTAACTATCAGGATCTTTCTTTACTGAGTTAACATATTATATAATAAATTAACATAAATATAATTTGTTTCTAGACTATTCCTTTAATCCATGTTAGATTTTATAGCACTGCACACTGTTCAATTTACTTTCTGTCAGTGTATTTTGTCATCATAAAGGGCCAATCTCCCTTCATTATTTTTTAAGGTTTCTGAAAGTTTCCACAAATTGGTTTTCAGGTAATCTCTTGAATTCAACTGTCAAGTTTAAAATGTTTTGTCATTGTTTTGGATTTCATTGATTTTATAAACTATTTTGGGGATTAAAATTCTTAAAATAATCAGATGCCCCCAATCCAGCACCATAATATATTTCACTATTTACTCAAGCTTTCATGAGGACTTCATCATAATAATATAACTTTCCTTTTGAACATATTAATCATTGACAAGTCATGAAGTGCCTTTTTCTCTAGCTTCCACATATGAGAGAAAATGTTTGTACTTCATTGTCACTGCAATTTTATGGAGCCCACCTTTACCTCATAGATTTCTCTGCTTTATGAATTCTTCACATATATTATACAGAAATTCTAGCTATCTTTTCTAAGGACTTGTACTCTGTACTACTTATTAACTCATTTATTTCTCATAACAATTCTGTGTGGTACAAGTTATCATTATGTTTATTTCTCAGATGCGGAAACAGAGGTTTCTGGGGTTTCTGAGAACTTGAAGTGGCATTCCCAAGGTCACACAGCTAATAAGAAGTGTCTGAGAATTTTCCCCAGTCTAGGTCTAGAGTCTGCTCCTAACATTCAACTGCCTGCTTTCCCCACAGGTATTGTCTCATTAATTGGGATTCTTTTTTAAATTTTCTGCAAGGTGTACAAATTAAGTTGTTGTCCATACTGATACAGAGAATAAAGATGAATTAATCTATTAAGAATTTTCCTCTAATGAACTTTTAACTGTCAATGTTTTCCTCATGAGTATTCAGGTATGAAGAGCGGAATTAGATTTACATAATCTTAGACAAGATCTGTCTAAGTACACAAAATAAATTAAGACCTAGAGAGGGAATATGATTCCCCAAGGTCACAGAACGAGTTAGTGACAAGGGAGAAGGATTCAGTTTTCCTGTCCAAAACTCGTTTTACTGTAGATATTTGGGAAGACACAAATCATTGCACTTAAAGCTCAAATATCAAGAAGCACACTACTTTTTGGATAAGCCAAAGTATGAATGGTAAACCTTATTTTCATGAAGTAGAATGCTGGTGCTAAGAATCAATCCATCTCTAAAAGCAAAATGTGTTCTTCTAAGTATCATTGAGCTTGGGGAAAAAAAAGTCCATCTACAAAAGCTAAACATCTGTTTGTACTTGGATACCTCCCAGAAAGTGAACACTCATTTCAGTTGAGCTTTTGTGTTTTTCTTGCAAATGATAAACCTTTAGAAAATGTGAACATTTGTTCCCTTCATTATTATAGTGAAACAAAGGTTTGGAGGGGACAGAAGGGAAATGCAAACATTTTTGCAAACGTTTCCCACAGGCCAGCTGGTAGAGTTATTGGCAAAAATTACAGGCAGGACTAACCAAATGTGAATTAAAAACAAAGAAAAAGTTGTGTGTTCTGGGTATGTGTGTATATGTGTGTTTCCAGGAATCTATTTCTAATGGAATTTAGCCTAACAAATGTTTCTGTGAATTATCAATTATCATCATCACACCAGCAGTTACATGGTGCTTGTGAGGTAAGCTATTCCCTATTATAGATGTAAAGCAAACTAGTCATCTCAGTTAAAATAAATAATGTGGCAAAATGCCCATCACCATGTAAACCAACCTCCCTTTGCAGGTTCACACAATGAATTGGCCTGGAGCCAGAGAATACATAAGTGAGTAAGTCTTGTTTACTGTCCTAGAGAGTCATAACAAAAGCAAGCAAAGTTTTTCAATTAAAAGGACCTCAGTTATATCTCCACATGGAATATACAGAATTTTATATCATTTTGCTCTCCTCTTGTAATTAAACATAAGTCAGATGTACTCGGCACAATGTGAAATGAAGGTTTTGAGTTTTACTTTTTGAAAATAGCCTCAGGTTGACAGAGAAAATAAATGAGAATGTTTGTAACATGCTTTGCTCTCTGAAAATGATTTTCTTCAAATCACAGATTCAAGTATGTTATATGTCTATTCCCCAATGCAAGAAAATGAGTTTTATTGTTTGATGGCTTATGATAGCATAAAAATTCTATATGAGATGGCTGAAGAGGGAACAGTTTCTGTCTAGAATATAGCATTTTTCATAAATTAAAATTAGTATTGAATTACCATATGTGGAAATTCTAAATTGCAATAACCCTAATAAAAGTATAGAAAACAAACTGTGCAATTAGAAAATAAGACTGCTATCATTTTAAAAGATACCATTTTTTAAAAAAAGGTTTTTTTCATTTTGACTCATTACCATGTATATGAATGTATTAGACTTAGGTGCCAACATCACTATTTTCCAATACCCTGTAAGAAAAAAATGTATATAGAAGCCTAATAAAAATCAAACAGGTTTTTCTTTCTCTCCTTTTCATTTTAGTTCTCCATCATTGGAAGCATATTTTACTCCAAAATGCTTCAAAATAATTTGTGCTGTTTACATGTCACTCACAAGCGTCCTGTTAGTATTTTTGTAAATATTCACAATAGAGTTATAAAAGGGTTTAAATAATTGTTTTAAATTACCCTGTCTTATGTCAAATAGCTTAATTATACCTAATTAGGAATTTAAAATTAAAATTGCTTTTGATAATATGTAAGACTGGAGAAAATAAAAACAATAGAAATTTCACGAGAATTTAATATAAGAATATTGTTTTACACAGCATCATAGAATGTTATTTTCAACCTTACTGTGGATCTATAAACTATAACCCCAATCCATAAGTTAATAACACAAGAAAACTACACAAATAATTATAAATATCTATATGCACACATAGGCCTACAAATATCACCCTAGACATGCTGCTTTATATAGGAAACAGAACATTATAGGGGTATAGTATATACAGTTTGAAGCTTTCTAGATATGATATTAAACAAAGACTTCATCATTCTGGGCCTCAGTTTTTACCTATTGAAAGACCATAAAAAGTTCTTTTAATTGTATAGTTATAATAATCAAAGAATATAATGTGAATATTCTTTGCATAAGCTGTGAAGTATAATACACATTTAAGATTATTGAATTTGTTCCTTTTTCATCCAAAATTATGTATACTTTGTTCTTTTATCTTCCAAAATTATGTATATATTCCAGTATTAATCTTTACATTTGTAGGACATAATTTTACTTATTATATTAAAAGATGGAATTTTCCACACCTTGTTATATATATCCTTGATTATATTACAGTTAACATTTTTACACTGTGAAACACATTGAGTTAAAAGTCATGGCATTGGCAGTTATAGTTGATCACATAGAGAAATTCTATACCATTTAAAGAAAAGAAAGACTTGAGGAAGTAAAGAATAGATGTAAATCAATGATAATTAATGTAAAAATCTCAGTCTAATGTAGAACCTTCTAGGGAAATGAAAGCAAGCAAAATTGAAAAGACCTATAAAACCTAAGCATTCCAATAACCATGAAACAAATGGAAGTTAATGCAAAACATACATTAAAGAGTTATGGAGTCTTTCTTGATTCTTGTCTCTTACAACTTACTCTCACTTTGTAAGGAAATTCTCCCATCTCGTTTCCAAAGTTTGTCCACAATAAGATCATTTCCATTGCTGCCACCCAAATCCAAGCCATCATCCATACCTATCCTGGAATATTGCATAATAGCTTCTTAATTGGTCTGTAGTATACATTTTGTCCCATTCTGCCTATTCTCAATATAGTAGGAAGAGAGATCTTTTCAAACCCTGACAAGTCAAGACAGATAACAAGAATCAGATTGACCCTCCTGCTTTATGAAAAAATAAACTAGAAAAAATATAAAACAAAGGTTTCCAGGCATTTGACAACAGACATTAAAGGAATACAGGCCCTGACAGAAGGGTAGCAAACAAAGAAAACTATTTTTTCACTATCCTTTTTCCTATAAGCATTTTTAGCCACATCTCAGAAAGGGGGAACCCATTTGGAGCCTGCAGCCTTGCTGAACTAAGATATAAATTGAAAACTAGGAATAAAATTTGAAACAGGTAAAATTTTGCAAGAAATATTACTACATAAGAGGGAGCTACACAAAGACAGTGAAACAACTCTAGATATTTGCTGACAGGAACCCTCAGCTCTTTGGCTGAGTATTGATCTATGCATGCATAATTGGAGGTCTTGAAAATAATAACAAGAAAAAAGAAAAATTACTAAAGTTCCCACAGATCTATGAATAGCTCATGATTGCACAAATCAGAGGAGAAAGATTTCGTGATACATGGGTATTGGGGTTGAATCCTAAAAATGGTATCCTGTTAGTGGGGAGGCTGTAGTTTAAAGGCTTCTATGAACTGCATCTAATGAAGATAAAAAAGCAAGCCTAAAAGGCTCTGACTCCATCTACTAGCACTCTAACTCTGTTGCTGTCTTCCAGTAACATTGGTCTACTTACCTTCTCTGCAACAGGAGTGGCATTGTTTCCTCCTCAGAATCATACCATCTCCTGTTTCATCCAGCTGGCAAATTCTGCCCCGACATAACACCATATTCACACCTCTGTTCAAATTTCACCTTTCTGGAGAAGCCTTCCTCAGACATCCTATTTAACTTTGCAACCCTTTCTCTACCAACTCACACACTATGTCCCTCTCTCCTTTTATTTTTCTCCATAGTTTTTTTCTGCCATCTGCTATGATTTGAATTTTGTGCTCCCCACTTTACTGCCCAAGTTCATATATTGAAATCCTAATCCATAAGGTGTTGGTATTAGGTCATAAGGTTTTTGCTTCACTCTTTGGATATCTCATTTTATCTTGTCCTCAGTCTAGGATTCATGTGATGGATCCTCTCTTCTCAGGCCTTCAGAATCAGACTGAATTATGTCCCCAACATTCCTCATTCTTCAACTTGGAGATGGAAGAGCATGGGACTTAGCCTCCATAACTATTGGATCCATTTTCTTCTAGTAAATCTGTATGTGTGCATTTTGATGCAGAGGGTTGGATCCAGGACTTCATGCGTGCTAAACATGCATTCTATCAGTAAGGTATACCCTCATCCTAAATATCCTTTCCTATTTATATTTCTGTGTGTCTGTCTATCCACGCATCCAGCTATATGTACTATCATTTCTGTTTCTTTGGGGGACTCTAACAAATAAAAGGATACTGTATCTTCTGGCACCAAACTTTGATCCATACTTGATTTCCTATGACTTATCCCTTTATTCACTGCACCTAAACACATTTGATCTTTGTATTGCTCCTTAAACTTGAGTTCATTTCTATCTTTGTGAATTCACGTTTTTCTCTCCTTTTTCACTGCCCTTCCCACAGGTATCCACAGGGCTTCCTCTCTTTTTTCAGCTTCTCGTTTGATTTCAGTTTCTCAGACAAAGCATTCTTTGGTCACTCTCTCCAATATAATGTCTGTCATACTAACTTCTATTCCCTTACTTACATTAGCCTTCTTCATATCTCTAGTAAGCTATCTAGCATTTTTAAATGTATGTATCATTGTGCATATTTATCTCTAAAGCTTAAGTTCTACTATTACAGCTGCTTTGCATCTTTGTTTTTCAACTATTTCTATGACCTAGAAATGTTCTCAGCACATAAATATTGATGTCTGATTTAATTAGTGATTAAGTGAATGAGTAAATGAATGCATAAAAGGAAAGAATTCACAACAATTTTATTTATCTCTAGGTAGGTGGAATGGTAGGTCATTTTTATTGTTTGTTTTTGCTCAGCTTTATTTTGTGCTTTTGAGTTAATGAGAATTTATTGATTTTTCAATTATAAAAATGTATTTAATCGCATACAAAAACATATTAAAAAGATAGTGCACCATGATCAAGTGGGATTCATCCCAGGAATGCAAGGTTGGTTCAACATCAGGAAATCAATAAATGTAATTCACCATATCAAAAGACTTAAAGTCAAGAATCACATGATTATTTCAAGAGATGCAGAAAAAGCATTTGATAAAATGCAACATCCCTTCATACTCAAAACACTAGAAAAAATAGGGATAGTGGGAACATTCCTTAACATTGTAAAGGCCATCTACACTAAGCCCGTGGCCAATATCATTCTAAATGGTGAAAAACTGAAAGAATTCCCCCTAAAAACTGGAACAAGGCAGGGATGCCCTCTTTCACCACTTCTATTCAATATTGTCCTTGAAACTCTAGCCAGAGCAATTAGGAAGACCAAAGAAATTAAAGGGATATGAATAGGAAAAGAAGAACTCAAACTATCCCTATTTGTTGATGATATGATTATATACTTAGAGGAACCAGTCAATTCCACCACAAAACTTTTAGAACTCATAAGTGAATTCAATAAAGTAGCGAGATATAAGATCAATGCACATAAATCTAATGCATTTTTATACATAAGTGATGAATCTTTGGAAAGAATAATTAGGAAAACTACCCCATTCACAATAGCTGCAAAAAAAAATAAAATACTTGGGAATCAATCTCACAAAGAGGTGAAAGACCTCTGCAATGAGAACTACAGAACACTAAAGAAAGAAGTTAAAGAAAACCTTAGAAGATGGAAAGATTTCCCATGTTCTTGGATAGGCAGAATTAATATTGTCAAAATGGCCATACCACCAAAAGTGCTATACAGATTCAATGCAATTCCAATTAAAATCCCAATGACATACCTTACAGAAATAGAGCAAGCAATTATGAAATTCATCTGGAAGAATAAGACACCCAGAATAGCTAAAGCAATCCTTAGCAGAAAGAGTGAAGCAGGGGGTATCGCAATACCAGAACTTCAACTCTACTACAAAGCAATAGTAACAACAACGGCATGGTATTGGCACCAAAATAGACAGGTAGATCAATGGTACAGAATAGAGGACATGGACACAAACCCAAATAAATACAATTTTCTCATACTAGACAAAGGTGCCAAAAATATGCAATGGAGAAAAGATAGCCTCTTCAACAAATAGTGCTGGGAGAATTGGAAATCCATATGCAACAGAATGAAACTAAACCCCTATCTCTCACTGTGCACGAAACTCAACTCAAAATGGATTAAGGACCTCAAAATCAGACCAGAGACCCTGCATCTTATAGAAGAAAAAGTAGGTCCAGATCTTCAACATGTCAGCTTAGGACCAGACTTCCTCAACAGGACTCCCATAGCACAAGAAATAAAAGCAAGAATCAATAACTGGGATAGATTCAAACTAAAAAGCTTTCTCTCAGCAAAGGAAACGATCAGCAATGTGAAGAAAGAGCCTACAGAGTGGGAGAAAATTTTTGCCAATCATACTTCAGATAGAGCACTAATCTCCAGAATCTATAAAGAACTCAAAAAACTCTACACCAAGAATGCAAATAATCCAATCAACAAATGGGCTAAGGAAATGAACAGACACTTCACAGAAGATCTACAAACAATCAACAAATATATGAAAATATGTTCAACATCTCTAGTAATAAGAGAAATGCAAATCAAAACCACCCTAAGATTCCATCTCACCCCAATTAGAATGGTGATTATCAAGAATACAAGCAACAACAGGTATTGGCGAGGATGTGGGGAGAAAGGTACACTCATACATTGCTGGTGGGTTGCAAATTAGTGCAGCCACTCTGGAAAGCCGTGTGGAGATGCCTTAGAAAACTTGGAATGGAACCACCATTTGACCCAGCTATCCCACTCCTTGGCCTATACCCAAAGGACTTAAAATCAGCATACTACAGAGATACAGCCACATCAATGTTCATAGCTGCTCAATTCACAATAGCCAGACTGTGGAACCAACCTAGATGCCCTTCAGTTGACGAATGGATAAAGAAACTGTGATACACACACACACACACTCACACACACACACACACACAATGGAATATTACTCAGCCATAAAGAATGATAAAATTATGGCATTTGCAGGCAAATGGATGAAATTGGAGAATATCATACTAAGTGAGACAAGCCAATCTCAAAAATCCAAAGGACAAATGATATCGCTAATAAGTGGATGATGACACATAATGGGGGGTGGGAGGGGTTAGTGTTAGGGTTAGAGTTAGGGTTAGGGAGGGGGGCAAGAATGGAGGAAGGAAGGACTGTATAGAGGGAAAAGAGGGGTGGGAGGGGTGGGGGAAGGGAAAAAATAACAGAATGAATCAAACAACATTACCCTATATAAATTTATGATTACACAAATGGTATGCCTTTACGCCATGTACAAACAGAGAAACAACATGTATCCCATTTATTTACTATAAAAAAAATAAAATAAAATAAAACATCAAAAAAAGTATTTAAAATTATATTCCATTAAATATTGCGGCCCATATTCTCAAGTAAACAGAGCAGCTGAATTCAAAGTTCAAAGCATTGGTAGATCATTTATAAATCAATTGTTCCATAGTTCTAAAGCTGTCACTTCAATGAAAGAAAGGCATACTGATTGACTAATGAACAAAAATGATAAATAGAATGGATAACGGTAAGTCTAAATTTTATGAATACCATTCAGATGTCAATACTAACTAAAATGGAATGGAGCACAAATTAGTTAATTAGCCATTATAAATGCCAAATTACTCAGAAAAAATATTTTGTGATGTTAAGAATTCATTAGTAATTTCATGGAAAATATTTTATCCATATTATATATCATGGATGATAGTGGAATATGTGGTTTGAGTCCAAAGCAGGAAAATGATTAATATATATGATAGTAAATAAATTTTTTTGTTTTCCCTTTGTCATTTAGGCAATTTTGAGTATTTCCAAGATGATGAAATTATGAGATATGCTTTTTCATTCCAAGATAGAAGCAGTTATAAATTTTAGTTTGGTGGTTGGGAGGGCTACCTCTTTAAATCTCCAGGATGAAGATTTGAATTGTGTCTAAAGGAAAAGTAGACTTTTCATAGAATATTTTTTTACTAAATGAACAGATGGAGCAGGGCCAAGATTAGGGAGGGTTCATTAATGAATAGAATGGAATGAATAAATGAAGGTTTCTTTAGGGGAGTAAAATGAGAGATCAACCTAGGAAAATAGTTTGGGTCAATGTTACAATAGTCAATTAACACCCAGATCCCCAGAAAGCACTCATTTGCATGTTTTGCCAATTTTCTTTTATGTAATTTTTTTCACCATGCTCAATTTCAAACTACTAAGATATGTAACTGAATATGGAAATGGGAAGAAGGACTCATAATAGACTCTTGAAAGCTGACATGAGATAGCTCTCACATGCCCATTGCATTTGGGTCAAATCATGGGGAGATTTATAGCTTCTTTTAATTGAAAATGGGAACAGTGAAGAAATGTCTATGTCAGAAAGTGTAGGTGACTGAATATGAAAGGACATAAGATGAAATAATTCTTAGGATTCTAGCTTTGATGACTGAATGAATAATAACTTCAGAAATTATGATGAGTGGAAGATAAATAATGTTGTTTAAATGGGGATGAGGGAGGAGATAATTTTTATGTAGTAATTTGGAAATTATTAAATGGCACTAAAATATCACTGAATAAATTTATATTCAGTCTTCTGAATTATGATTCTTGTAATAACATTAAGTATAACTTAATAACTGCATGATATTCTATGTAGATGTCTTTTATTCAGTACTGAGAACTGCATCCAGGGCCCCACACATGCTAGGCAAGAGATCTACAACTGCGCTACATTCCTAGTCTTAGATCCTTAGAGACCTTGAATATTTCTTACCCATTTTCCTCATGTTGAAATTTCAATTTCTTTTTCTTTCTCTTTCTTTCTTTCTTTCTTTCTTTCTTTCTTTCTTTCTTTCTTTCTTCT